>NW_024412397.1:60282040-60305704 GCF_014898765.1 Herpailurus yagouaroundi
TAAGTGCAAAATAAGTACAAAATGCAAAATAAGTCATTTTAATTAAACGGTTGAGTATGGGGCACCTGGGTGGCTCCGTCAGTTGCTGTCCAACTTAGGCTCAGGTCGTGATCTCGCGGTTCGTGGGTTCGAGCCCCACATCAGGCTCTCTTCTGTCAGTGCAGAGCCCCCTTCAGGTCTTCTGTCTCCCCGTCTCTCTGCCCCTCCCCTGCTGGTTCTCTCTTCTCTCTCTCTCTCTCTCTCTCTCTCTGTCTTAAAATAAATAAACTTAAAAAAGGTTGTGTATGTGATAGCATTTTATGTTCGTATGTTGAGGGGAAGAGAAATAAAATAAGTAGCGATAAGGTATAGAAAACTAACGTCGTGCATTAAACGGAAGGACGCTAGCAAACAAAATAAACAAAACAAAAAACCCAAAATAAGTTAGTGATTTCTTTTGCCGGGGGGTCATCAACAAAAACTGAGTCTCCATCCCTCAAAACCAGAAATTGGGGACTGGGCAGACAGTCGATTTTGTAAAGGTTTCTCTCATTTCTGATCAGTTAGTGGAAGGTCCGCTCTCTTCTTTGTCTCCTGTTCAGGGTCACATTATAATTCTCTTCCTTTATGCTGGTTCCCCATATGTAAGCTTTATTTCAGAGCTGTTTCCCAGCTGATGGCAGATTTCCCCTTCACAGCTTCTTTGGTAAAGATGTCTGCGCTGGGTCCCCTCAGAGAGCTACCTGCTGACAGCTGTCTTGAGAAACTGTCCTGAGATGCCTCCAGAGCATAATCGGGGACTTTGCAGAAGCGTCCATGTTTACTGAGGTGCAGAGGCCCAGGGTCCCCGCCTCATGAAAAGTTGAACCCCTGAACAGTTGGCAGTTGTTCCCAAAGATCTTATCTGGCCCCAGACAATTCCAGAAGGGAATTCCAGAGGGGAAACTGATGGTTTGATCTCTCTTCTGCCTGAGGTCATAGTTGGCGGTGCTCTCAACATCCGAGGGGGCTTCATTTCCCAGAACAGATTTGATTTCCTTTTAACTGGTTTTGGTTCCTTACTTTAGGCTCTGAGAACCCACAGCAGGGATTATTGTGTTTGTTTCTCTTGGCTTGATGGGGAATTCACTGGAGATGGAGGACTCTGACCGGGGTTACTTACATGATACGGAAATGCGCAAGAACGCACAGCTAAGGCCTGCACTGCCCAACCTCATGTGTTCATGGGGGTCCACGTCACCTTCCCTCCCGTCCTCCTTCAGAAGGATTCGTTCGCCCGCTGTTATTTCACCCTCTCAACAAAATAGCATCAATCCAAGTGCATTGACCTTAGTGGTTGAACTTGAGGGTGGTAGGCTGTAATTTTATGTTGGAAACCCTGGATCCCCAGACTCCTGCTCCGTCCTGAAAATGGGCCATAGATGGAATGCTCAGCTGTCCTCTGTAGCTGTGGAATGCTGGGCGGCCTCTTAAGAGAGTTTGGCTTGAACTCATTCCATTAACCTCATTTTCCCTCGGATCAAACTCATTCTTTTCTGGCAGCGTCTGGCTTTTCTGGTGTGTTAGGCAAGTGGTGCGACCATTCAGCACTTTGTTTGGGTTAAAGGTTTTGCTTAGTGATGCTAGAGAGCTCCTGATGACATTGACCCCTTCCCTTTGTGCAGCTCCTTATGTGTTCTAGAGCCCTTCCCCCAGCTTTAGCCCTGAAGGCAGATGGTGCGGCCAGCAGTGCCCAGTGAAGGAAACACAGCGCTCTGCATACCTGAGAGTCAGCTTAAGGATTCTACATGAGCTGGGAGACTTCCTGAGGCTTACACAGATCATTATTAAAATGAAGAGCGAAATAACCGCAAGGAAGAAAATAAGCCTGAGCCGCAAGTGTTAACATCTCTACTTGAAAGATATTTTTTTGGGCGGTCCAGCCAGTATATACCTGTTCACCCCTAGGAGGACTTTATGGCTCAAGGTGATGGGGACTTTGAGTAAGGAATTCCCAAGATCTTGGTGGTCCGCTTCATTTAAGAAAAAGCAAGTGTTTTGCTTAAAGCAGTGGGTAATGATGGCTTCAAATAATTAATTCCTGTATAAGCCGTAGAACAGCTGTATCACTTCGTCTTCCAGGTCAAAGAAACAAGTTCTTGCTTCTGTTTCGTTATACTTTGGTTAACAATGCCTTACAGAGCACCTGGGTTCCTCAGTTAAGCCTTTGACTCTTGATTGGGTTGTGATCCCAGGGTCGTGAGATCAAGCCCTGCGTTGGGCTCTACGAGGGCTGCGGAACCTGTTTGAGATTCTTTCTCTCTCTCTCTCTTACTCTCTCTCTCCCCCCTTTGCCTCTCCCCTGCTCGCCCGCTCTCTCAAAAAAGAAAAAAAAAATTGCCTTAGCAAAGAAGCTTCTAGATACTCGGCCCACAGCAAGACCTTGTAGGTAGGTGCTGTAAGCGCTGGGGCGTCTTCACTCCTTCGGGTGAATTTCTTCACAACAGGGTGTTGTAGCCTAATTACAGGTTGACTTGAAATGCAGTACCAAGTACAACTAAATACACTGCGGCCGACTTTGCATTTATGTTTTCTCTCCTGCTCCTACTTGTGTTACATGTGATCCTCCTGTGCTCAAAATAGAATGGGGTATTGCTGACTTGTATGCTCCTCAAAGCAGTGTTCCAGAGACAAACGTGCCTGGGAGAAAGGATACAGTAAAAGTGGTGAGAGTAAAAGCCCTTTAAGAAGGTGTGTTTAAGCAAAATTAATTCATATCAACTTGGGCGAAGAGACCAACATTCCTCTTCTGTGTTCCCAGGGTGTTCATAAAGCAGAAAGGAGACCACTGTGTTTTCTGAGCAGGAGTTAATGTATTTACTAACAGGAAATTGTTTCACGAAATATTATCTGTTTTCAAAGGCTAAAGCTACCCTATAAAGGACCCTGTAAAGGTGCTGTCCTGTTTTATTTGGGGGGAGGGGCGGGATTGGCACACGGTCTGTCCTCACACTGTGCTCTGACTGGCATTCCTCCAGGGACCCTCTCCTCGATGACATTTTTGGATCTCCTTTGCCCCACTGCATATGGCTCATTCCCTTCCATGCATTTCTCCCCAGAGCTGTTTCTGTTCCTTTCTTGAGGTCTCATGCCTTTAATTTGAACATCAGTTTTCCTCTTTGAGTTAAGACCTAATTCTTCTTGGCGGAGAAAATTGTGGCACCTTTGAGTGTTCCGGTTGGTGTGTGAAAGCACAAAGAATATTCTTGTTGCCGTTTACTTGTTACAGTGTTACAAATGAAAACCCAACTCTTCTGGCCAACTACTCTCTGCCTGAGACTGTAATCCTGAAAGGCAGAGTCCGGAGCTCCAGGCCTTGCCTTGATCCCCTCTTCCATCCACTAGCTGTCTCCGGCCATCAATGTGATGCTTCTCTTCTCCTTCCCGCAAACCTTAATTCCTCGAAGGTCCAGTTCGTGTCTTTTTCCTTCACAAAGTCTTCACCTGCCCCAACTCTCGTGGGTGGCTCCCGAGGTTACCTCCGGTTTCCCCCGTCGTTCTGACAATTGAACACTTTTAAGTGGTTAAATTCAGTGAGCGCATTAAAAGAACATGGTGTGCACCTCGTGCAAGTTCTCCGCGAGCAGGTCTTGCTCTGTTGTGTTCCCCGTGAAGCTAAGACGCGTAGACAGGAGAGTGCCAAATTCGGTTTTTTGAATTTGGATCTTCCTCCCTGTCTCATGATGTTCCCGGAGGTAGTAATTCAGCATGGTCACCAGATCAAGTGAAACACAGTCAGTCTTCTACGGGGACTTATGGATGACACCGGCTGGTTGGAGAGGCCGAGCTATGTCTTCATTCACTTATTCGACAAATAGATCTTGGGTTCTTCTGTGGGTCAGGTGCCTTGCCAGATACCAGGGACACCACAGTCAACAAAACAAACTGGCCGTCAAGTAGGGAGACAGCCTGTCGGCAGAGAGCCAAATGGGTATATGACGACACGTTGTAATAAATGCTTTGAAGCAAAAGAACAAGGATTGCAGGAATAGTGGCAGGTGGGGACTTGAGTTCAGTGGGGGAGATCTTCCCAGGGAAATGATTTGAAGCTGGACCTGGAAAATGGGGAGAGTCCACTTGGGCAAAGAGCTCAGGAGGTGCCTCAAGTCGAGGCCACAGGACGGCAGGTGGCGAGCTCCAGCACCCCCGGGGGGGGGGGGGGAGCGTGGAGACGGAGCCAGGTCCTTGCTCGGGCGTTGCATTGGGAAGAAGGAGGTGATATTCTGGAAGGCTCGCGAGGATTTTAAGGGGGGTGTGGCATACCCAGTACACGCTGAACGATCACCCTTGGGGAGTGGACAGGGGGAGGAAGGTTGGAAATGGCTCCCCGATTAGGGTGCCGCTGCGGTCACGCCGGAGAGAGGAGGCTGGGACCCGGAGGGGTGTGGACATGAATTTCAAAAATCTTTCAGAAGTGGAGCCAGTAACACGGGGAACAGGCCAGGCTGGGGGGCCGAGGGAGAGAGCCGTGTGCTCCGTGCTCCCTGGGTCCCCGATCCTGGAATGAGGATGGCCAGCCAATGAGCAGGTTCTCTTGGGGCTGCATCTGTTGCGAGCTTGGCCGACTGGATTCTGGAGTGTGAGAAACACAAGTTTTGGTTTGTGGATTTTAATCATTTCAACTCCAATACCATTTTGTTGTTGGTGGTGTTGTTTTTAACTCTCCCTGAGGGCAAAAAGAGGTGGGGCTGCAGGCTCACCAGAAAAAGGTCTGTTTGGGGGTGGGACCTCGGCCAGACAGCTGTGCTTTTGTTCTGGTTAATTTGAATGGACAAGAGAACACAAGGCTTTCTTCTGAAAATCACATCTGGAGACATTGTGGACATCAAACTAGGTTTTTTGTTGGTTAGCAGATTGAGAACGAGGTGAGAAACATTTTTACAAGTGAATATAATTAGAGGTACAAGCATATTGGTTTGGAGAAATCAGAATAGAGTGTTCATTCGACAGGCAGGAAGTGAAGACTTGTGGGCAGTGATCAGGTTTTGTTCTGTGATCATTCTTTGCACAGAGTGTTAGCTATTTTAAGTGCTCTGGATTTTTGAAATTCTCCAGTAGTTACTTTTTGTTTGGAGCAGGAGAAAGAAATTTAAAAACAAAACAAAGCATTTGCAAATTTCATAGTAGTGTAGCAAGCTGTCCAATGAAGGTAAATTTAGCCATTAAGTCGCAGGAAAAGACAAAGACCTACATCTCCTGTCTACTTTCTTACATCCAAAAAGTTAATTTAGGGACTGCAATAATAGGGGATGTCTGTGAAATAATGTAGTTTTCAGAATATGGACACATGGGGGTATCAAAAGCCCTGAACATGCGTTACCTTTTGTCCTGATGATTCTGAAGCAGACACTGATCAGGGGTGCAAAATGTAGCAGTAATGTCTAACACCTAGCAAGTTTGCATTCTGTCCCGTTGTTGAAATTGCTTACATGTATATTAACTCATCAGTACACCATTTGTCCTGTGGAATAGGCTGCTGTTGCCACCCCTATTTTACACACGCGGACCTTAAGGCTTGGAGAGGTCTGTAACCTGCTCTAGGTCACAGAGCTACTAAGCAAGCAGCCGGTGTTAGAAGGCTGACAGGGCCTCCGGAACCATGCCTGCAACTTCTAGTCCGCCTCACTGCTCATTGCCTATGGCAGTTTAGGATAACATTATTCATAATGGTGAAAAACAAGAAATGACTTAACCGTCCCAAAGGTGGGAAATCGTTTAAAAAAAAAAAAACAACAAACCAACCACGATACACCAGTATAAACTAGTGATTTAAGATGATGATGTATATCTGTATTCCTGACGTGAAAAGATAAATTGCTGAATGTGAAACAGAAGTTACAGACTGGTTCGTATAATATCTTGATTTTATAAAGTCTGAACCATGTAGTGTATATAGTAAGTAAACAATGTATTCTGGGCAACAGGTGGAGGGATACATACGTAGGCTTAAAATGTGAATAGTGGTTGTTTCATGGTTGTGAGATTCCAGGGAACAGGAACAAAACCAAAAATAAAATCAGACTTGGGGCGCCTGGGTGGCTCAGTTGGTTAAGCGGCTGGCTCTTGGTTTCCACTTAGGTCATGATCTCCCAGTTTGTGGGTTCCAGCTCTGTGCTGACAGCGTGGAGCCTGCTTTGCGTTCTCTCTCTCTCTCTCTCTCTCTCTCTCTCTCTCTCTCTCTCTCCCCTCCCCCCCTTCCTGCCCCTCCCCTGCTCATGTGCTCTTTCTCTCTTCCTCTCTCTCTCTCTCTCTCTCTCTCTCTCTCTCTTTCGCTTTTGGGGCACCTGGGTGGCTCAGTTGGTTAAGTGTCCGACTTCGGCTCAGGTCGTGATCTCATGATCTCATGGTTGGTGGATTCAAGCCCTGAGGTTGGGCTCTGTGCTGACAGCTCAGAGCCTGGAGCCTGCATCGGATTCTGTGTCTCCCTCTCTCTCTGCCCCTCCCCTACTCGTGCTCTGCCTCTCTCTCAAAAATAAATAAAAATGTTAAAAAAAATTGTTTTTAAATCAGGCTTTATTTTGGAAAATTTGTTGAATATACACCAGTAAACCGAATACCATAGTGAACCAGCATGCACTCATAAGCAAGCTGATTTCATCTCTACCCCCCACATTCCCCCTCACTCTCCTCCACCTGAATTATTTTGAAGGAAATTCCAGATTTCACCTGTAAATATTTTCAGAATGTAACTTTTTTTACATAACAATTTCATTATTACATTAGTAATCACAATACCGTTATCATATTAATATCGCCAAATATGGCTCATGTTTGCCCTAAATGGTTTCTGTGTTTGCATTTTACAGTTTGTCTGGATCAGGATGCAAATAAATTTCACACAGAGTGATCGGTTGCTATGTATTTTAAGCCTCTTGCGCAAGAGATTGTCCCTCTCCACGAGGGAATCATGCAATTTCTTTTTGTCGTTGTTTGTTTGTTTTAAGTTTATTTATTTATTTTTGAGAGCGAGAGCATGCATGCACGCGCACGGAGAGGGGCAGAGAGAAAGAGGGAGACGTGGAATCCGAAGCCGGCTCCAGGCCCTGAGCTGTCAGCACAGAGCCCGATGTGGGGCTTGAACTCACAAACTGCGAGATCATGACCTGAGCCTAAGTCAGACGCTCAACCAACTGAGCCACCCAGGCGCCCCTCTCCTTGTGTTTTCAATGTCCATCTTCTTAATGACTAACAACGTTGAGTGCTTTCTTATGTGCTTATTTGCAATCCTTGTGTCTTCTTTGGAGAAGTGTTGGTTTAAATTTTGCCTGTTTTGTATTGAGTTGTTTGCTTTCTTATTGTTGAGGGTTGTTTTTAATTTTTTTTAGATTTTTTTTTTTACATTTACTTATTTTTGAGAGACAGAGCACAAGTGGGGGAGGGGCAGAGAGAGAATGAGACACAGAATCCCAAGCAGGCTGCAGGCTCCGAGCTGTCAGCACAGAGCCCGACGCGGGGCTCGAACTCACAAGCCGTAAGATCATGACCTGAGCTGAAGTCGGACACTCAACCGACTGAGCCACCCAGGCACCCCTCTTATTGTTGAGTTTTAAAGATTATTTGTATATTTTGGATACGTGTTATCAGATATTTGTTTTTTCAAATATCATCTCTCAGATTGTGGCTTACCTTTTCATTTTCTTGACAATGTCTTTGGAAGAGCAGAAGTTTTTAATTTTGATGAAGTCTGATTTGTTAGATTTTTTCCCTTGTGGCTTGTGGTGTGTGTTTTTTTTAAGTTTGTTTATTTACTTATTTCTTTTGAGATTGAGAGAGCATGCACACAGGGGAAGGGGAGAGAGAGAGAGAAAAAGAGAAAGAGAGAGAGAGAGAATCCCAAGCACACTCTGCCCCGTCAGCACAGAACCTGATGTGGGGCTCAAGCTCACAAACTGTGAGATCACAACCTGAGCCAAAGTCAAGAGTTGGATGTTTAACTGACTGGGCCACCCAGGCACCCCTTGTGGCTTGTGTTTTTGTGTCATGTTTTAAGTGTTAAAATAAAAAAATTGAGGGGACGTATCCTATTCAATGGAATAATCCTTCAGTAATAAGAAATGAGCTATCAGGCCGTAGAAAGATGTGCATGAATAAATGCGTCTTACTAAGTGATAAGAAGCCAATCAGAAAAGGCTACATACTATATGATTCCAACTACGTGACATTCTGGAAAAGGCAAACCTATAGGGACAGTAGAAAGATCAGTGGTCACCACAGGCTCACGGAGGGAAGGCGGGAGGGATGAATAGTGGAGCACAGAGGATTTTTAGGGCACTGAAACTATTCTATGTGTCACGGCGAATGCCTACCATTATGCATTTATCAAAACCCAGAGGATGTTGATAAAATGAGCCCCAAATGAGCCCTAATGTAACCTGTGGACTTTAGTTCGTAATAATCGATGGTGGTTCGTCACTCATAATAAATGTTCCCCAGTTGTGCTAGTCGTTAAAAGGGGGAAAGTTGGGAATGAGGGGGAGGAGTCTTAGGAGCCTTCTGTACGATATGCTCAACTTTTTCTGTAAACCTAAAACTATTCAATCAATGGAGTCTATTAATTTCAAAATAAAAATAAAAGGAAAAGATGCCCTTGAATGGTAAGGAAGTCTAACGATTTTCGAGTAACTTAGGCCTCCCCATTTTGAAGCTATCTGGCATCTTGGTCTAACAGCCAGTGGTGACCTCCCCCTCTTCCCTCTCTGTGAATGTCACCATTCCTTCAGCAACCTAGACATTTATCTTTGCTTTTCTCTTTTTTTTGTTTTAATGTTATTTATTTTTTGAGAGAGAGAGACAGAGCGGAGGAAGGGCAGAGGGAGAGAGACAGAGAGAGAGAGAGAGACACAGAATCCAAAGCAGGCTCCAGGCTCTGAGCTGTCAGCACAGCTTAACCTACTGAACCACCCAGGGGCCCCTATCTTTGCTTTTCTCTATCCCTCTCTTCACCCTACTTCCAGTCAATTGTCACATCCTCCCAAGTATCTTCCTGCAGTCCCATCCAACCTTGTTTCCTGCTTCTCTTTCTTTCTAATATTTATTTATTTATTAATCTTTAACCTCTACCCGCAATGTAGGGCTTGAACTCACAACCCTGAGATCGAGAGTCCCACACTCCTCCAACTAAGCCAGCCAGGTGCTCCTCTACTTCTCTTAATGTCACCAAGGTCAAGGCTGTCCTTATCTTTGACCTGGACTTCCTGCAAGCCTCCTGGCGAAACTCACTCTGTGTCTCCTAAGTCATTCTGATCCTATATAGAATGTTAGCTCATTTCTTGGGTCTAGACTCTAACATTCAAGGTCACCTAGTAATTCCAAGATTATCTTCTTTACAGCAGTTAAAGGGCAGTTTTGGATGACTCAAGTGGCATGAGTGTCCCCCCGTCCCTATTGTAAGGGCAGTGTTCCATAGAGACGCCCCTCTCTAAATGGAGAGGCTTGAAGGCCATTATCAAGGCTAACTACTTTCAAGTCCTATTGGTCAGTTTACTAATCAGGGTGATTCCGAAAATCAGGATCAGGAAATGGAAGTTAGAGAGCAATTATGGCAGCACCTCTAACACTCAACAGAAAATGGCCGAGCCAAGTAAATCCTAAACTTCCATGAAAGGGGAGAAGAATGTGAACAGCAGAATTAACCAGGGAGGCCTCCAGGCTCGCGCAGGGAATGGCCCATCCTGCACCCAAGGAGGAAGGACAGCTGTAGCCAAGCACGCTGTTTTATTTTTGTTGTGTGTGAAAGCGTTTACGGTCCCCAGTCCAGAGCCATGATCACATTTATAGGCTTGCAATTTGTGTTTTCACGTATCGCATTCCTGAGGAACCGTTTATAAAACCTGTTTTTCCTCTGGGCTGTCAACTTTCGGGAAAACTGAATTTCAAAAAAAAAAAAAAAAAAAAACCAAAAAAAACACAAAAAACAAAACAAAACAAAAAAAGGGCCCTTGAACTTTTCCCAAGCAGAATCTTACACAATCTGAACCTTGTTAAAATAAACACCCTGGCCTGGGATTTCTGCTCAAGGATGACCCATTACGGAGATCGTGTACTCAAAGGACATTTTGTAAGAGTGGAAACCCACAGAGGATGATGCTCAGAGCCTTTTCAGCTGTTTGTGTCTCTAATATATTTGTCCTAATTCTATGCCCATGTAATTAATACCGATTCAGTTGTGTGATCACCTTGGTACAAAATGCCTTGGCCGTTTTCCAGAGCCATTCCTTTGTCTAAGTGCATTTCACCTTTCAGTAAGTTCCAAATAACTCAGATCACAAGATCGGAGCTCTTGTGTTTTCACAGGACTGTTGGCTTCCTTCTCTTTTTAAGGTGCTTGCCTCGTCGTTATGACTCAGCTTTCCTCAACCTCTGCCCTAAAATGGAAGCATTTCCTTTCTTCTCACTGTTTGAAGCGGGGATGGGTGGCCCCGTCCCAGGTTGTGTTTTGTAGGAGAGCAGGACGGGTCCTGCTCCTAGTACCTGAGCCCTGCTCCCCATGCAGACTCCACCCGAGGGGCACCCAGGCCCCGTTTATTGCCGTTAGTTCCTCCCACATTGGTAGTGGCCATGGAGGGATATGGACAGCAGCTGTCAAGTTACTGTCTCACATTCTTTTTATAGGCGAGGAAAGGAAGTCTTGAAAACACTAACTAGCTTGTCCAAGTTCACGTAACCGCGACACCACCTCTCAGATCTCAGCACTCTTTTTATCAGAGGAGAAAAACGAAGTCTAACTCTGTCTTTGAGAAATACTTTGTTCCAATCAGTGAGATTTTGCATGTTCTGAAGATACATGGGACCCGGTGCCTCTACGAAGCCAGGCTGAACAACTGATTCGAAAACGCTGCTAATAGTTTAAAACAAAGGAGTCTGCTTGAGGCATGATGTGGGTCTCCTGAACCTTGTGTTCTAAACGTTGTCGTGGTTACCGCCCGTGGAGGAGAGAAGTGGGAGGCAGGAAAGAGGGAGGAGGAAGGACAGAGCAAGGCAGATGGGGATGGGTTGCCCGGACATTCATTCCCATTGTGACATCCATATGCCCTTTGTCTCTAGATTTTCACTCTACCTTTGTGACTTTAATGTGTATTGTATGCATAAGGTTCTTTTGTATTTGGGGTGCATTTCATAGGAAAAACCTTACGAGAACGTACAGCATGAGGCATGTGGAAAAAGTCAAAGATGAGAGGACTGATAGCGTAATTCTACTTTGCTGACTTTAGAGTTAACAACCGAAGAATAACTTGAAGTTGATGTTGGCATAGGATGTTGATTCTGATATTGTCAAAAATAGTAATCAGTGAACGGTACTTGTTTTAGTTAACTAGGGCAACGGCTTCCACCAGTCAGAGTTATAATCTTGGCCCCAAGTGTTCCAGATGCAAAAGCAAAAGCCCCTGTTGCAGCACCGAACACATCCAGGAGGCACCTGAAATCTTACACATTTAAATAATGATGTAACTGGGCACCATCATTCCTCCCAAACACAGCGCTTCCTCTTGGGGAGGAAGCAACGCTTGATTGGCAAGATCTGACCTAAACAAATCAGGCTATGGGTAGTCGTTGGGAACTTTCCCCTCTATCGCTTAAGATTGACAAACTAGAAGGAGCATTTTGTTTACTTCCTTTTAATTATGACTAATTAAAAAAACAAAAAAAAAAAACAAAAAAAACACCACATCGTGTCCAAAGGAGAAGAGGACGTACTGACATTCTCAGTTGCTTCTGGATCAGGACTGAGCTGTTTGGAGACCGGTGTGCAATAGGTCTGCATAATTTGGTCGGCTGTCCGGGAACTGACTGGAGTAGTAGCTTCAGAAGTTATTGGAATCTTCTCATCCGCTTCATAGTGAGATGAAGAGTTCTACCATTGATTTCGGATTTGGGCCAGCTGCCAATGACCTTAACCTCTCTGCTTGGGCTTTGATGAGTGGCCATATCACCCGATCTGTGCAATACATCAATATCTTTGTCATCGACTCTTTCTGCCTCTTCCAGGCAATTTGACTCTTTATAGTCCGCAGGTAACATCCACTGGCACTGAAGGACTTTGTCTTTGGAACTGATTTCCCTTCCATTTCTAATCCCTGATTGTTTAGTGAACTGATATGCTGATGAGCTCATCTGAACAACCTTTACTTTTTATGGGGCATAGGAATGTAGCACAGAGGGCTAACGCGGGGCAGTTAGAAGGACACAGGCTTCGGGACCCATCAGAAAATCAAGATGTAGGTTATAATTAAAGAGCCACACGCGCCACTTGCTGTGGATGTGCCTTTCAGCATGTAACCTGAGATGTCTGAGGCTTGGTAAAACAATGAGACTAACAGCCATCACGCCGACCTCCCAGGATTAAGTGAAGACAGTGTCTGTGAACATCTTTGCAAACTGCGAGGTTCTAAACAAATATTATTTCCAGATCCCATCGCCTTTTGTAAAGGCCGCTTTATTGACCTAAAACTCACATACTATACATTTCATCAGTTCGAAGTGTACAATTCAGTAGCTTTTAGCATATTCACGGAGATGTTCATCTAAGAGCACAGTCAGTTTTGGCACATCTTTATCATCTCGGGGGGCCTGAGTGGCTCAGTCGGTTAAGCGGCTGACTTCTGCTCAGGTCAGGATCTCGCGGTTTGGTTCTTGATTTCGAGCCCTGCGTTGGGCTGTCCATTGTCAGGGTGGAGCCCTACTTCAGATCCTCTGTCCCCGCCTCCCCCGCCCCTCCCCCACTCACGCGTGAGCGTGCACACTCTCTCTCTCAAAAATAATAAAACATTAAAAAAAGAGACTATCTTTATCATCCCAAAAAGAAACCACATACCCTTTCGCTACCACCTCCCCATCCTCCACGATCGCCTTTTTAATCTTTACATTGTGTTTCTTTGCAGAGACTCTAGGACACTTCTTAAAATTACATTAAGTAAGAATAAGATTATTTGCACACGGCAGGATGCAGGATGGGGAGCTAGGTGTTAGCAGATGATATTCTTAGGAAGATTACAATTCCCAGTCGGGTTCTACTTGAAGAAGCAGAAAAGATGAGCCCTCACAGTTACTGTGGAAGCCTTGCTGCCATGCAGGAGCTCATTCCGGTAGGACAGACCCGTGGGAGGGCTGAAGAGGAAGCAGTGGGCCCTTGCTGGTGTGGAGAAGGTGGCTGGGTGAGCACGGGGTTCCAGATCCAGGGAAATCCACATTCTCAGGAGGCTGCTTTTACTTTTTCTCAACTTCCTAAACAGGAGTCCAACTTCATGCAGCAGAACAAGGAGGCAAGGAGGGAGGGAGGGAGGGAGGGAGGGAGGGAAAAGAGCCTGGACCCCTCTACTCCCTGTACAACCCAAACATTCAGGGGAGGTGTTGAAGCAGGGTCACAGTGCGTATGTGGTACCGACTAGAGTGAAGAAACTCAACCCTGGCCTCCTCTTTGTTCCAGGTCGCCAGATCCCACCCTTGGACCCCCATGAAAATGGAAACAATGGAGCCATCAAACTTGGGAAGCCACCCACGCAAGCCAGCCGGCGGTGCTGCTGACCCGTGGGCCATGGTCCACAGTACTTGAAGAAGCCAGAGCCGACCTCCCATTCTCGGCAGCCTGGCACCCCACATAGGGAGAAGTGGGATGCTGGCTTGGCATCCTAGAAGACCTGCAGTGGTGGGGCAGGAACTGCCCCTGGGAAAGGCTTCTAGAAAAATCCGCCACACTGCCACAAAATGGCCTTTGGTGCATGAAATGCAAATGGGAGGGAACAGGTGTTAGGTCACGAGTACAACTGATTTGTTATTGTTGTTGTTGTTGTTGTTGTTAAAAACCTTAAAATATTCTTAAATTTGTACAGCAGCCACATCGGCTTAATATGTGTGAGAGTCCAAAGTGGTGATCCGTTCTGATTTCCTGTGCTCCCCAGCCCCATTTCATTAAGTTCTTCAGTGCCATTGCCTCTGTTTCCTGACCAGCCTTCACTGAAAGGTTCATTTAATTTAATTTAATTTAATTTAATTTACCTTTCAATGGAGTGTAATTGGCCCATCACTCAAGCTACAGACTTGAGCCATGATGAAGGTGGAGAAAGATGTATTAGAAACTGTTGTCTACATCTCTTTTACTTGGTGCCCGTTTTCCTTCAGTCATATATAAACACACCAAATCTGACTCAGATATCGCATGCAATTTTGGGAGTGGGAGGCCTAGTTTGAAAGAATCATTTAAGTAGTTACCGTGTAAGCGGTGACAGATGTAGGATATAAATATTTTTCCAGAGACTGTCTGGTATGATCGTCTCCACAGTAATAAACGCCTACCCTCTTAGGGAAGGTTAATGCACAGACTATGATTTTACTAAGACAGTATGTCATGGCATCATATCTAGGGGGCAAATTAACCAGGGGATGTTCCAGTCTGGATCTTAGGGCACACCCCCAATAATATCAATTAATAGGTTACAGGAAAGCCAGCCAGAGGGAGCACCAGCACCTTAAGATGCTAGACCCCCAGCATTACAGAATTGGAGAAAGCGTTCTAGAAGATGCCAGGCTTGGGCAGGTGGGCGCTAGGGCTACCCGGAGGTCCCACCCTGGAATGCTAATTAGCTGACAGTAGGCTTTCATAAAACCTTCCCTTCTAGATGCCCTGTCTGCTCAATTAATTAAAGATGCCTGAATCCGATGGAAGGAAAGGGGGAGAAGGCATGGAAAGGAAGAAAAGCTATTTCCATTGGAATCCAAATCTTATTACCATTCGGACGTCCATCAATATCTGGGATCAAGAAGCCCTTGGCTTCCTATTAGGGCTTATATTGGAAGGAAATTCTTAAAGGATGTTTGGATCCATGCCTTGCGTGGGGGTAATCAAGCAGCCTGGTAACAGGTTCCCTTTTTTGGTAGGAACATTCAAGACCCAGCAAACTTTAGTAGAAAACCTATAATGTAAAAGCCAGGAGAGAGATTGTGAGCTGACAGAAGACCTCGAACTCCCAGGAACCCAGTGCGAGCTGCTGCTTCCGAGTCCTGTCATGGCTGTGCCCACCCTGCTCTAGACAGGCTAGAGGTGCTGAGATCACCGCCAACAAAAAGCGAGAGTCGCTGAGAGACCGCGGCCAAGCTGACACTAATTTATGAGGACTGCAATCAAGAAAACAGGCGGAAATAGCAGATTGAGGCGTTCTCTTTTGTTTTTAACTCAAGAATATGCTGTCGGTCGGATAGCGTCAACTGTCGCGCCCCGATGGCAAAGAGTAGCGTGACCATCTTAGGATGTGCAGGCTGGAGAAACTTACTTTTGGTTCAGGAGGGCCTCTTAGCTCTCCCAGACAGGCACCTCAAAAACTGCTAGCAAGTGGCACTGGGATGCCTCAGCAGGGCCCCTGCTGGGCTTTTTAGAGTTTTCTCCACATTGTCAACTCCGAGTGACTGTCGCGCCCCTTTTGAAAGTTAAACAACTGGGGCTGCAGATGGAACGACCCCTTTCCAAGTGGCACGCGGGCTTGTCGTGGAGCCTTTCCTCATCCAGCGGTCCCTGAGAACCTGGGTCTGTCTCTAGACAGCTGTTCTGGTGGCCCAGCTAAGGTGCTAACACCTCCCAGTGGGGTTCACAGCCTTGGTCTGGGCCTTCGGAGGTTGCAGCTTGCATGAAAATAGCTGATGTTAATCACATGCAGCGAGCGAGCAACCCACGTATGAGCCCAGGGTTTTCTTCCAGAAGCACATCGAGGGTGTGAACCACTCCTTTACCTTTCTGTACCGCCTTAACTATTCAGGCCAGTCAGATGGCAATAGATACATAATCAGTACTCCGAGCGGTTGGTGAAGAGAGTACAGGGCACTTGGGCACAAGCATTCATGCAAACACAGTCTTCTCTGAAGACAGACGCTCGCGCTTTGTCCACAACGAAGCTTTCCGACTTTCTTTCTTTGGCCTCGCGATCACGTTCTGGCTGTTCTGATAGTTGAATTATAACCACGTGATATTACATAAAGGCCCAAAACGTCAAGAAGTTTCACGTGATGGAAACCCTTCACATAATTTTCCAAACTTTGCTTTTCTCCTTCCGTTTTCTTTCCCTTCATGGGCGTGTATATGTGTAAATATGATTTTGTATTTGTTACCACCGACACGTAATCCATTTCACCGGCTGGGCCTGGCTCGTGCCTATGTGTTGTACCGTGTAGGCACGGGTTCTCACGGGGGTTATTTCCCCGTGGGATCCCCCACGATGGCGCTGGAGTCATGCAAACGTTTTATGTAGGTACATAATTGACTTGCCATTTTACGGTTGAAATGGTACATCAGGGTGCCGAATGGGACGTTACCTTGCAGACGAGAGAGGGTTGAAGGCCTAAAACTAACTTCTAGCCAACGAAAGGGCTGTGCCCCCAATGAGCCCTGAATTCATTTTCTGAGGGAGGTTTGGATGACAGAAATCTTTCCTTTCAGATCAAGGAGTGTAGCATATGGTGGCTGAAGCTGAGCCCCTCTGGTGGGACGCCACCTTGCTCTGCAGTGCTCACAGCGGGCTGAATTAGAAGCCAGCTTGTAAACGAAAGGGCTCGGAGCTGTATTCAGACCCATTTGGTGTCTAGGGCACTCTTTCAACCGCCATCGTTGAAAGCAGACCCAGTGATCCAGTGTCAGTGCTCTGCCGTGTAAACCGTTCCTTTTTCTCGTGTTTTTATAAAGGGCTTCTGTCTGGGCTGGACCCAGTTCTCACATATAGAAGACACTGCGGCAGACGATTAGGGTCTCTCCACCTTGTATTCTATAGTAAGCCATTGCCCTCAACATCGCCCAACTGTATCTGTTATTTTGAGCTTAACAAACACTGATTCATACTAATAAATATTGTAAGTTTTACCAGCTCTGTCTTTGTCTTCTAATGCCCAGCAGGGTAGTTTTCTTTAAACCACAGTCACCTCGGGATAGAGAAAGGTGATTCCCCAGAGACAGTTGCGTACCTGCGCACACGAGGACGTGTAGAAGGATGTTGGCTGGCGCTGTTTGCAACAGCAAAGTGTCTTCCCCTAAGGAAATCAGTAATAAAATGTGGCACGGTCACACGATGAAAACTACAGGGTAATGAAAATGAATGCAAGATCTCTCACACATCAATATGTATCTCAAAACAGGATTGTGGAGGGGCACCTGGGTGGCTCAGTCGGTTAAGCATCTGACTTCGGCTCAGGTCGCGATCTCACAGGTCGTGAGTTCGAGCCCCGCGTCGGGCTCTGTGCCGACAGCTCAGAGCCTGGAGCCTGGTTCGGATTCTGTGTCTCCCTCTCTCTCTGCCCCTCCCCCCCCCTCACAAACATGTCTGTCTCTCAAAAATAAAATAGAAACATTAAAAAAAATTAAAAAAAAGAAAAACCAGGATGTGGAGTGTGGGGCTACGTACTGCATACTCCCAAGGGAAACACTCTCACCGTGGCCTGTGTGAAAGACCTTCAGGAGCTATGCAGTGCACAGCCTGAGCAACAGAGCTGTGGCCTGAATGAGTCAATAAAGCAAGCTGAAGAAGTACAAAAGCATCTAAATTGACACAAAAACAATAATGTATGTTGTTTGTGAATGTGTGTGTGTGTGTAAAGGAGGCACTAGAAGGAAAAACACCAATTTCTCTATCATGCTTACCTCTGGGGAGGCAGGCAAGCAAACAGCATCAGGGAAGGGAAGGAAGAGCAATAAACGAGCAGTAATTTTTATCTGTTTCATGATAGAAAACTCTGAAGCCAATATGACAAAATGATAGCGTCTGGTAGTTTCAAGGTATGTGCTTTATTAGTGCATTTTGCCGTGTTAATTTTTTTCAAAGGGAAAGGCTATGGAGCCAAGAAGCAAAGAAGGATTAGGTTGACTTTGTAAACAGGCTGGAAAGAATTCCTAAGTGTCATTGCCAACTTAATGTTCTCAGGACGTTTTCTGAGGCTTACGTATGCCCCCCCCCCCCCTCCACTGTCTCAGCTACCCCTGCCTGCCCGCCAGACACGCGGACTTTTTTTTTGCACACCTGTACATCCGGTGCCTTCCAGGCAAAGCTTTGTTCGATTCATGGATGGACCTGGAACAGAGTGTGAAGAAGGAGGAAAGTGGTGCCCCACTTTCTCAGCATTCAAGTTTCCCCAAGGCGCGTGCTTGGAAAGCTGCCTTCAAAATATCATCAAACAAGAAACCAAACAAAAACCGCCATCCCCAAGAGACTTGGTGTTCCACTTTTGTCAGCAGGAAGAGTCTTTCTTTTGCATTGACTAGGAAGTCGTTGCCTATTCATGGCAGTCTGGGGAAACATTTCAGAACAATCCGATGGATTGCTGGATTTAGCCGCCAAATTTTGGCCTTCTGTGTCGGTAACATTCTACACGGAGATTCCCTTCTCTCCTTGCTCCCTCACTTTCGCTGTGTCCCACCTTGGGGGTTTACTCAATAGAGCGCACGGTCTGAGGAGCTGTGCACTGAGGCACCTTTTACGTTTCTACAGAACAACTCTGGTTATTTATGGGTTCTGGAGAACGAGGGCAAAAAGTCTAGGGCTATCCTTAGCCGACTGAGGCCTGGGGCTACTGTAAGTAGTCTTTAAACATTTCCTGCTCAGACAAGCATCATCCCAAGAGCAAGGCTTGCTGGTTAGAAGAGGAGGGAGTCATCCTAACTTAATGAGCATCTGTCTCCAGGAGCGTCTTCCCTGAAGTTTTAAGACAGTGCAGCAACATGAGGTTCCACTGGCTTCTTGTACGTATGTGAAGCTACCTTCTCTCCTCTATTCCAGTGTTTATTGAGACACCACTAGACAGATAATACCAAGCATGGGCAGGTGTACTGGAGACGGGCACTCTCATGCTGGTCAGAGCATAAATCGATAAGTCTTCTACAAAGTGGTTTGACAATGTGTATCTGAGACATTTGAAAAGACTACATCCTATGACCCACTAATCCTGTTCTTCTATTTGTAGGAATTAATTTCAGTATATGTACTTGTGTTTGTGTGTGTATATATATATATATATGCATATATGTGTATATGTATGTATTATATATATAACACACACATACGTTACCTATTAATGCATAACATATTCATCCAAAACTTAGCGTCTTAAAACAATAAACACCTATTTTTTTTTTAGTTTATTTATTTATTTTGAGAGAGAGTGCAAACTGGGGAGAGGCAGAGAGAGAGAGGGAGAGAGAGGGAATCCCAAGCAGGCTCCACGCTGTCAGTGGGCAGCCCAACGTGGGGCTCGATCTCACGAACTGTGAGATCGTGACCTGAGCCAAAATCAAGAGCCGGACACTTAACCAACTGAGCCACCCAGGTGCCCCAACTATAAACACTTGTTATCTTACAGTTTCCGTGGGCAGGATTTGGGAACGGCTTAGCTGGGTGGTTCTAGGTGCAGGGTCTTTAACAGGTGAATTTGAGATGTTGGCTGGGGCTGCAGCATCTGAAGCCCTCACCGATTCCCTAATAGGAGGGAGGCAGGAGGCCCCATTTCCTCACTGGGTGGACCTCTCCATCCACTGCTCAAGGGACCTCACGATGTACTAGCTGGTTAGTGCAGATTTATTCACTAGTGTTTGTCCCAGTATCGTTTATTAATAATGAAAACTTGGAATGATGCAAATGTCCTATGATTGGAAATCGAATAAATTATAACCATAAAATAGAATACCGTAACCCTTAAAAATTAGTGTTAAAAATCAGCGTTACTGGCTACAAGAGTCAGAGGCATGAAAATGTACTCTTGCTTTTTCCATAATAACTTCATTTCTACCTTGAGCCCCTGTTCTGTCTAATGTGGAAAGCTGGATATGATCATCCAGCTAGTTTTACCCCGTAAACTCTGGCTTCCATCACTGTGGGCTTAAGCGCGCTGTCACGATTTAACCCTCACGTGCTCCCAAGGGTGGGTGACGTGGTAAGGATGCATCTAAGCTCCTGGAGGGCTGCTGTAGTGTTTCTGGGTCTCACTGTCTGGCCAACACAGAGGTCTTTCTCTGTCCCCCTTGTCTTGTGCACCTGGCCCCCTCCAGTCTGCTTCTGCACCCCGCTTAAAGGTCCTGGGAAGATTTTGGATGAGAGCATGAGCTCCCCTGGGGTCCTCAGAGATTGGTAGGGCAGCAGCCTGGACTGTGTCGCGTGGGCTTTGCCAGCATTCCTCCTCTATTGCTGGGGACCCCGATGACTGCCTGGGTGGGGGGCACAGTTCTCAGTCCTCTTTCTGGGAGGCCAGTGGGAAGCTGGTGCTGGGCCCACCTCACCCAGATTGTGTCTGCATGTAAGCTATCTCAGCTTCTCCGCTGCTCGCTTCCCATAGCCCAGGGGGTGTAGGAGTGGGGGGAAGCAGGCCATAACTTTACACTAGCTTTGTCAAGCCTTTCCCTTTTGAGTTCCAAAATCCTCTGTTTTATTGCAGACTTTATTGAGAGTGAAGGGGATGCTGTTAATATCAAGCTGGTACAACAGGATTAAGTTGGATAGTCTCAGGCACGTTGGGACACATGGTCATTCTGGTCCAGCCTCCAGCAAGGTGGAAGGTGGGTGTTGGGGAGGTGGGACAGAAAATTCAGGAGTTCCTGGGTAAGTACCTCATCACAGCTGTCTTGGTAAAGTCATCCATCCATCCATCCATCCATTTATCCAACAAGTATTTGTTGAGGGCTGCTATGAGCCGGTGCTGAATGAGCCCATTCAGATGTATACAATTTCCAAGCTTATGAAGGAGGAAACCGACATAAGGGAAAGGACGAGAAAACCAAGAATGGCAGGAATGAGAAGAAGACATTCTGTTGAAGGCAGACAGGGAGGCTTGACTGGGGAAAGCATGGTGACCACAGGGGTAGGAACCGGGGCTCGGAATCAGCCCACCCCTTACTCATCATAAGATCCTGAACAAGTTACTTGGTTTCTCTGAGCCTCAGTTTTCACCTGAAAAACGGGGATAGTGCCCACATCACGGATTCGGTGTCAACACTAAGTGAAATTGTTGTGTAAGGCACTTAGCCCAGACGCCTGGTAGCCATGATTATTGCCATTGGCTTCTACCTCTGCCCTGGATTTGTGAAGTTGTCATTTTCTTATGTTTGTTCCTTTCCCTGGAGCCATGTGGCTTGGAGATTAAGATCAAGAGGTCTAGTCCCCCGAGTCCGAGCCCCAGCTCTGTGTGCTGGCAGTGGGATGTTTAGCAGATTAATGTCGCTGAGCCCCGGCTTCCTCGTACGCAAGATGCAGAAAATAATTCCTATGCACACTTGTCCACAATTCTGGAGTCCAAAGAGCTTCACGAGTGGAGAGGTTTTTTTCTGAGTTTGGTACGGACTCATCTGGAGTAGAACTAGATCCGAACTGATGAGATGCCATTTGTCGTTGAGTATTTATCCAAACAGGGGTGCCTATCTGTACCTTTAGTTGCAGAAATACTACTGGTTGCTTATAGGATCCCATCCCTGACTCCGCTGGATTTTTAAAATTTTTTTTAACGTTTATTCATTTTTTTTGAGACAGAGAGAGACAGAGCATGAATGGGGGAAGGTCAGAGAGAGAGGGAGACACAGAATCTGAAACAGGCTCCAGGCTCTGAGCTGTCAGCGCAGAGCCCGACGCGGGGCTCGAACTCACGGACCGCGAGATCATGACCTGAACCGGAGTCGGATGCCCAACCGACTGAGCCACCCAGGCGCCCCAGGATTTTTATAAAAAATCCAAACAAAATTCGGAATCCGGCCAACACCTGGGCACAGGTGTCACGTAAGGTACGGAGAGCCCTTCGTACCTGCCTCTTGGGTGCGTCACGAGGATTCGGTGAGAGCGCGTGTGAGAGGCCTTCCTATCTGGCAGCTCCAGGCAGCTGCTGTCTCCGCTCGAAGCGGCTCCTGAGTGGGGCTGCAGGGGTTTCATTGAACAGAAAGCACTTCTTACCATCCCGGCACCAAATGCTCAAAACCAGTAACAGCTAACGTGAATATAGCGACTTGCTATGCGCCAGATACGGTCCTCGGCGTTTTACGTCCCATTGCCTCTTCTTATTTTTACAACCCTCTTTATCGTTCTTCCATTTCTGTTATCACCTCCATTCTACACATGAGGAAACCGAGGCACAGGAGGGTAACTAAATTGCCCAAGACCATAGACCAGTAAGAGAGACGGAAGTCAAACGTTAGCTACGGTTCGTCTTTTCTCGTGTTTTAATTTTAAAAAACGAGGGGCGCCTGGGTGGCTCAGTAGGTTAAGCGTCCGACTTCAGCTCAGGTCACAATCTCGCGGTCCGTGAGTTCGAGCCCCACGTCGGGCTCTGTGCTGACCGCTCAGAGCCTAGAGCCCGTTTCCGATTCTGTGTCTCCCTCTCTCTCTGCCCCTTCCCTGTTCATACTCTGTCTCTCTCTGCCTCAAAAATAAATAAACGTTAAAAAAAAATTTAATAAAAAAATGAAAAAGAATACTCTTTGAGGTAAAATTGACATGTGACATTAGTTCCTGGGATAGGACGTAATGATTCAATGTTTGTATACATTGTGAAATGACCGCCATAATAACTGTACTTAACATCCATCACCACACATGGTACAAATTGTTTTTCACAAGAAAAAATAAGAGCTTTGAAGATCTATTCGCTTAGCAACTTTCGAATATATGATACAGTATTATAAACGATGGTTACCATGTCATATGCCCAGGACGTAATTCTTTATAACTGGAGGTTTTGACCACCTTCTATTTTCTCCTTTCTTTGCTGTCATTATAAGTACCATAAATACAAAAGATTGAAAGAAGGGGTGCCTGGGTGGCTCAGTCAGTTAAGTAGCAGGTCATGATGACCTTTGGCTCAGGTCACGATCTCACGGTTTGTGGGTTCGAGCCCTGTGTCAGGCTCAGTGCTGACAGCTCAGAGCCAGGTGTCTGCTTCAGATTCCGTGTCGCCGTCTCTCTCTGTGCCTCCCCTGTTTGCAATCTCTCTCTCTCTCTCAAAAATAAAAATAAAACATTAAAAAATTAAAACACAAAAACAAAAAGGATTAAAGGAAAGGAAATCTACACTCATTGAATCCTTCTCCTAAACGAAATACTTTCAAATTGTATCTCCTTTCAGCCTTAAAACCAATCTGAGGGGCGCCTGGGTGGCTCAGCGCGTTGAGTGTCTGACTCTGGGTTTCTGCTCAGGTCATGATCTCACAGTTCATGTGATCGAGCCCTGCGTCGGGCTCTGTGCTGACAGTGTGGAGCCTGTTTAGGATTCTCCCCCGACCCCGCCCCTCTCTCTCTCTGCCCCTCCCCTGCTGGTGCATGCTCTTCCTCTCTCCCTCCCTGACCCCCCTACCCTTCTCAAAAATAAATAAATAAACTTACAAATCTGAGAAGCATGCACAGTTATTCTCATCTGTATGGAAGGAGCATGGAGCCCTTCCTGGCTCTCAGTTTTCTAGTCAGTAGGCTGGGTGACATCCATCCCTGCGGAGGCCCACACTCTCATCCTTGCTGCTCGGGAGGGAGTGTAGGCTGGGGAGCTCAGGGTTAACCAGCTCAGGCCACCAGAGCTGAAACACTCCATTAGTGAGATTTGCTGGTTTCAGGGAACTATTATCTGATCCCGAACTGCAGGTGTGGCTCTCCTTGACCCCACCTCTCAGGCAGCTCGATTTATCTTTTCTGTATCCCTGACCTCGATATTGACACC
>NW_024412397.1:60310704-60327119 GCF_014898765.1 Herpailurus yagouaroundi
CCCCCCCCAAGCTACTCTTGCCTTGCATTAATGAAATCCTTAAAAAGAGAATCTTGATCTTCTATTATTCACTCCTCACCCGAATTGGGAATTTGGGGTTCAGAATTCTGCCCTTTCAAAGGTTATGGAGGGACGACCTACCTCCTGGCCCCACTGCTGACCTCTGTCTCCTCACTCTCCCTGCATCCCTGTAAAAACTCGAGGCTGTTGACCTCCCCTCTGGCGGTTCGCCCCTTCTTTGGCCAAGATTCCCTTGCAGGTCCCTTCTGCGAACTCGTCCTCCTGATTCCACCCCATGTGTCCCCCTTTTTTATGATTTCATCCAATTTTAGGATTGCAGCTACTGCGTCCAGGCGTTTGGCTTCCGAATCGTAGTCTGGTCTGGCTTCTTTCCGGAGATCAAGCAGAATTCGATTCCCAGCTGCCCGATGGGCGCCCGCGTGGTGTCCTGATGCCCCGTCGGGCACGCACAGCCTCCTCCACCTGGTCCCCTGTCCGCTTCCTGCGCCACAGTCTCTCGGTGGCTCAGGCCTCAAATGTGAGAGTCCGTGTCAGCTTCTCCTAGGCATGTGTCAAACCATCGAAATTCTATTTCTGGAATTTCCTGAACCTCTTAGCTCTCTTTCCCCTCTCCGAGTGTCGGCTTTTGATATATTCTCCCTCCGCTCTTGCGATGGCTTCTTAACAGATCTCTGAATTCTGTCCTTGGCCCTCAAGTCTGCAGCATATGCTGCCCATGAAACTGCTAAAGTACAGATCAGATCGTGCCATTTCCTCACACCTTTGTGCGACGCCCTAGTGCAGATCCAGTAACATTCCAGCTCTGTGACACGTGCTGAAATACCCCCTCTCATCTGGGCCCAGCCCCTGTCTCTGCCCAGCATGGGCCAGGGCCCTCTCCTGCCCACCTTCACCGCATGGTGGCACGGCCCCTCTCTCCCTGCCAAAAAGGCCATCTCTGTTTGCTCCTCTCTCCTGGCAGTGCACCACTTGGTTTCAGGGAGCTTTCTCACCTCTTCCCCCGGGGGAGTAATAGCCCAGATCATGACCTGAGCCGAAGTCGGACGCTCAACCGGCTGAGCCACCCAGGCGCCCCTGGGGTAGTACGCTTTTTGCGCTAAACATGGAGTCCGGTATTAACTTATTTTAATTCTCCACACTCAGTGCTGTAGCAGAGGGTCAGGAAGTTAATCAGGTATTACCTCAGAGGGTCGGGAAGGAAGGGAAACTCACAGGCAAGTTTTTCTTGAGTGCCTGGTGCATTGCAAACCAGGCCACCAACTGAAGACGCCAAGGCAATCTCTCTTATCTTTACGAAGCTTACACTTGGATTAGGCGGGATCTATGGATTTCTGCCATGTGACATCACTTCACTAAATGTGTGGTGCTGACAGGAAGGGATGGGTGGCCAGGACGATGTGTCGGGGGGTGACATTTCAGTTTTTCATTTCACTTACTTGCAGTGTTCTGATTTTGTTCCTGGTATGGATGAGTTGGAAAAGTCTTACGGGGATAATTTCCTTGGCCACTTTCCTGTTACTCTCTTCAGAAGCCAAGCTAGAGATGGTGGTCTGCCAGATGCTAATAAAGATAATTTGAGCAAAAGTGTATTTTAAGTTAACGGTTTTAATGTAAACCTTTGATCGTTTCTTATTATCCATCTTGTAACCCATTCAGGTCTTTCTCCATCCATTCAGTAAGAGCCCACGGAATACCACACTCACTTATGGTGAGAGTGAGCTTGGGCCCTTCCCGGGGCCATGAGCGCCAAAACCACAATCAATGTGCTGAGACATGTTCAATGGGAGCCATTGTTTTGCTCTGCTCTGCTAAGGGTGCCATTCCACTGGCTTGCTTGTCTGGCCTCCTTTAGAAGGTGGGTATTGTGAGATCCAAGGAACCATGGATAAGAGAGCAAAGCCCCTGCCCTAGGAGTGATGAGCTGGGGTCATGTGCATGTTTAAAGTCTCTGAGAAGCCTATGGGTATTAAAACACCATCAAACTGACAACTAACCTGAATCTTACCAAAGCATCTCCAGAGTTTTTTAGTAAATACTCACACAGGAGAGCTTTCAACGTTATGCAAAAAGTCTCTCCAACCATAAAAGTGTTGAGCGTTAAATACCAGAACAAAGGGGCTGAGTAAAGTCAATAATCCACTCTTCCTTGAACGAAACATAGATAGCATTGTGTCTAGAACTGATGAGGAATGAATGGGGTACTGAACTCAGAGAGCCAGGTACAAAGGCATAAGATCCACACCTTAGGTAAAATACTGATGGTTCATGACAAATCCTCTGTATGCCCAGTCATTTGGAGGTAGAAAAGAAGAGCATTTGCTTGGTCTTTAAGAAATTAAGTTCTTTCCCATTAAAAAATGTCCATTCTTGACATTTTGGATACTCTAGAAAAATAGAAGGAATAGTAAGCAATTTACCAATCCACACAAACACTTAGAACGTCTTAGGAGTTTTTCCAATGTTTGCTATTATGACACTGAGAAACCAGGTAAAAAAACAATTTTCTAATAGGTGTTTAAATGGATTTATGGCTTCATTTATTTTACATGAGCCCACAACAACTTCTTTCAGATTTGGGGGATGTTCTAAAGGTAATAGGATATCGTGGGTGAGCCTGGTAAAATTCAAGAGACACCGAATCCAGCTCTGTGTAATGACTTGTCCAACTGATTGCTTTCTGATCTCTTTAGGGAAAAATACTTAAAGAGCAGTCACATCGACGACAAAAAATAGGATGGAAATGTAAGACGTAGATCCCTTTTTGCTTAGAGCAACCAGTACTGAAATGAAGGCTTTTATGACGATAAGCATTCTTGTTTATATATATATACATATTTTTTCTTTAATGTTTATTTATTTTTAAGAGAGAGAGCATGAGTGGGGGAGGAGCAGAGAGAGAGGAATACAGAGGATCCAAAGCGGGCTCACTAATGGCAGTGAGCTGGATGCGGGGCTTGAACCCATGAACTGCGAGACCATGATCTGAGCTGAAGTCACATGCTCAACCTACTGAGCCACCCAGGTTCCCCAAGCATTCTTCTATTTTAGCACCAGGCATAAAATAAACATGCTCTTTTGATCTGATTACAAAATAATTCTTAATATAGAGTGACTCTCTTTGAATGAACACACCTCTATTGAAGTAATAGTCTCTATCAGTTAACAACTATATGATTAGAACCACATAAAACTGTAGTTGAACCTTCTAGTTAAATCCCTTCAGAGGTGCCTGTTCTTTTTTTAAAAAAAATTTTTTTTTTCAACGTTTATTTATTTTTAAGACAGAGAGAGACAGAGCATGAACGGGGGAGGGGCAGAGAGAGAGGGAGACACAGAATCGGAAGCAGGCTCCAGGCTCTGAGCCATCAGCCCAGAGCCCGACGCGGGGCTCGAACTCACTGACCGCGAGATCGTGACCTGAGCTGAAGTCGGACGCTCAACCGACTGCGCCACCCAGGCGCCCCTCAGAGGTGCCTGTTCTTACGGAGCTGACATGTCGCTGCAGCATGAGCCACCTGCATGAAAGATGTCATCCTCACTGCCCATGGTGGCCCTTACTGCCCCGCATCAGGACATGCAATAACTCCCAGCTGGGTCCCGCCTCTTTTACGTGAAGTCTTACAGAACATCTCAAAGATTAATGCAACAAACCCACGTATGAGTGCCCACCATATAGAATTAACAAATATTAACATTTGATTTCGAAGCATTTGGAATATACAGGCACACACATATTTAATTAAGCAAAATGAAATTGAATATAATAGACAAAGCTGGAGTCCGTTTTGATCTTTTTCTCAAACCCATTTCTCCTCTCCCTTTACCTGCTCAAAGCAATTAGTATAGTGGGTGTTAGGCAGGGCCTTCAAAGCCAAGTTTTCTCTTTATTTTATATATTTACATATGTTAATACATACAGATGCATATACATGTATATCTGAATAAACGGTCTTGCTTACGTTTTGGAATAGAAACCCCATTTTGTGGTGTCTGCTTTCCTCATTACAACAAATGCCCTAAGGAGGTAGCCCCCGGGGTCTGCTCGTTTCTTTATCCCTGGTGGATAGCCTCATTTGCGTCCTACGAAATACTCAACAAATGTGGAACTGAATAATATCTGCCAGTGTATTATAAAATATTATGAAGTTGCATTAATTGGTGTTTTCACTATGGTGGGTACACACACACACACACACACACACACCTGTGCATGCACTTGGATCCCCAGAATAGTCCCAATAGCATTTCTCTGGCCATGGAGCTCTTTCTTCTGTGGGGGGCTTCTGGGTCTCTTCACTGTGCTCCCCGTTTCACATGCTTATTCATCCTTTCCCTCCCCCATCCTGCTCTAGCCCCCTCTGGCCATCTGAACCCAGGCCCCTGAGACCCTTGGGGCTCTGCCAAGGTGGCAGTGGCTCCAGGAAGCAATTGCAAGACTGCCTCGTATCACGGTTGCTGCCAAAGGCACGTGGCAATGACATCCAGCTGATTCTTTCTGAGTGCCAGCCCTTGACCCTGCTATTTTGGGCCCATTTTCTGGAGCTCTAGATGCTCAGAGAAGACAGTGTGCACCCCACCGAAGATGGAAACCTTCTCTCCCTACTCCCTTCTGTCTACTCCTCAGTTACAGCTGCTTTGTGCAGCGTCGCCTTCCAGCTGAACAGGATGCCCTGCTCCATGCACAGCCTGTTAGCTCTCATCCCTATTCTCAAATGACTACTTACTGCAAACACCTGCATCTCTCTCAGGTGGCTCAGGTGCCCCTGCAGGGGACAGGTAGAGCATGTGCACGGACAAGCACAAATGCCAGACTTGATGCCCCTGGAAAGAGCACTCAAAAGGAAGGAAGGAAGGATCGCTTGAGGTATGCTTTGTACTCTCCCCCAGTCCCCAGTGGGAGTGACCCCTAGTGCACACAGTGACAGCTGGCTTGATTCCCTCCCCACTGCCCTACCAATGTCTCCTGGGATCATGTCCCAAATAAATACCTGCACTCAAATTCTTGTCTTAGATCTACCTCCTATAGTTTAGTTAAAATGCTTTATTATCTATTCAGTGGTCAAAAGAAACAAACCATTGACACAAAAATCAGCATGGGGGATCTTAAATATATATTGCTAAGCGAAAGAAGTCAATCTGAGAAGGCTACAAATTATATGATCCCATTTATGTGACATCCTAGAAAAAGCAAGGCTACAGAGACAAATCAGTGGCTGCCATGAATTTGCAAGAGGGTGAGGGTTGACAAGGTGAAGCATAGGAGATTTTTTTTTTAGGGCAGTGAAACTATTTTGTATGGTCCTGTAGTGATGAATAATAACACTCATTTGTCAAACATAGAGGACTCCACAGCACAGAGTGAACCTTAATGTATGCAAATTTGGAAAAAAATTCAGTCCAGAGGGTAGGGGATCCCAGAAAGAAATGCAGAATGTGACAAAAGAAAATACCTACTACAAATGTATGGCATAATTTCATTGAAGGGGTGGGGGGGGGGGGGAAGAGGCCGACCTAAGTAACTTTGGAAATGACTAGAAACGATAAGCCTATAAAGACAAAAGGAACCGTACAAAAGCGCTGTGTTCTAGGTGATGAAGCTGTTTACCATGGAGGGACAGGTTAACCATTCTGGAACCATTATATGTGTCTACTGGAATTGGACAAATAAATAAATGAGTGGCAGACAGTGGGGACCAAGTCACTTTTGGAATAGAAGTTTACAGACAAGCTTGGGGGAAAGGCTACAATGAACCATGTGGTACTGAATTAAAGTCAAGGACATCAATATGAACTCATAGTTCGCTTAATACAGATACCGATATAGAAATAGCAATAAATGTGTGTGTGTGTGCACAGGTTAGTTACATCTATATCCAGTTCCTAGTTATGCTCACTGAGTCTAAAGGCAATGACACCCAGTATCAACAAGCACACCCAGCTCAGATTTTGTTTTCTAAATACCATTCTCCAATAAAAGGAAGCAGGGCTCATTAAAGAAATGGACGATTCTAGGGATATGGCAGTGAATCTATAGAACGAGCCTGGAGCATCTTGTAGTTCCAGAAGGCAAGGACATGCTCAACAAACAAAACTACAGGTGTGTGTAAATCAAAAGGACACGGGAGCCAACTGAAAGTTCTCAGTGGTCAAAGCTGGGAGGATGTGAGCAACAAATAAAGTTCACAGTACTGGATTATAACCCAAGGTATAAAACAAATGTCCATGAGTCGACACTAACGTAAATAAATGAATGGAATAAATAAATGGAGGATGGGAGAGACAAACCTCCCAAACAGAAAAATTCCAAATAAAATTATGTAGATACCCCTCCCTCAAGGAGATGGAGCATAATCCCCACCCCAAGTATGGGACTCGAACCCATGAACGATGAGATCATGACCTGAGCTGAAGTCGGACGTTTAACTGACTGAGCCACCCAGGTGCCCCTCTAGAATTGTATTCTTAGAAAATAATTAAGAATATGTGAACATATTTATCTATAAATCCTTATTGTTATATTGCTTACACCGGCAAATAATAAAAACAACCTTTATATCCATCAATATGAAATGATTTAAGTAAATTGTAGTTCATCCTTTAAAAAGAACATTAGTCAATCATTAAAAATGATTATACAGGGCGGGGATTGGACAACTATGTCCTTTGGCCACCTGCCTGTTTTTGTAAATAAAGTTTTATTATGACACAGCCATGCCCATGTCTATGGCTGCCATATTAGTTTGCTAGGGCTGTTGTACCACTGACTGGGTGGCTTAAACAACAGAAATGTATGTCTCACTGTTCTGGAGGTTCAAAATCCAAAAGAGAGGATTCAAAATATATTCTTCCATGAAAAGGATTACGGTAGTATAAATCCAAGAAAGACAAGAATATACATCACCGTATTGATAACGGTGATCCTTGAAGGTTGGCACTTTGAGTGCCAATCTTATTCTTATTTTTTTATGCGTGTGTTTCCTCACGTTTGTATCATGAATATGTATTATTTTTGTAATTGTAAAACCAAAAAGTTGTGCCAGCCTAGTGTGTAAAAACTAGACTGTCGTGTCGTCATTGCGAGCGTGGGGTAGAAATGAATTTCCATGCAGTGTTTATTCCAACTTCTAGTGTGGCTCCCTGAACTACAGAGGCTGGAAATCTGAAGACCACATTTTTTGGCCTCCCCTAGGGTTCTGGATACAAAACCGATTCCACCAGTAGATGGACCTGCATGCGAAGGAAGCCATCATCTTGCAACTTTGTCCTCTCTCTGCCCTAGCTTTCTAGTTCAGCCCTAGTTTTAAGCTGAGAGGGAGTTGGAGCGGTGGCTCTCTCACCCTTGGTTGGCAGCTGGAACAGAAAGTTCTTGAAGTCAACCATTTTAGCGGCAACTTTCCGATTCCTGCCTTCCTGATATCATGAAGGTCGCACCCCCTGGCAGGCCAGGTCTGCAGCCCTGCTCATTTTTCTAGGAATTATTCCAGGATATCTAGCCCAAAGGCAGCCTTTCCAGCTATGTTATAATTAAATAAATCTTTCTATGCCTAGAATAGCTGATTTATTGTTTCCCTCACAGAACCACAACTGACATAAGGGTTCAGGAGCAATTTGGGGGCCAGCTTGTGCTAAAGGAGAAAATACATTTTATTTTATTTATTTTTTTAATTTTATTATTATTTTTTTAAAATTTATTTTTGGGACAGAGAGAGACAGAGCATGAACGGGGGAGGGGCAGAGAGAGAGGGAGACACAGAATCGGAAACAGGCTCCAGGCTCCGAGCCATCAGCCCAGAACCCGACGCGGGGCTCGAACTCACAGACCGCAAGATCGTGACCTGGCTGAAGTCGGACGCTTAACCGACTGCGCCACCCAGGCGCCCCAGGAGAAAATACATTTTAAGGGAAAAAGATACATTTTATGACAAGTTGGATGAAAATGATTCAGAGGCGTTGATATTTCCGGTTGCTTGGAATCCATCTGAATTTCAGACTGAAGAGGAGAAATAATTCGAACAACTCTGCCAAACCTAAAACACAGCTCAGGTCCTCAGGTCCCCAAGTATAAATGTACCATGGTCACAGATCTCCTCACTTTCATGAAGAAGTGCAAATATACTATGGCTTTAAAATTGTCCTACAGTGGATCTCCTTCCTCCACGAGCCTTGTCTCGATGGGGATTCGAGGAGTGAGGGGCAGGAATTCAATCTGCCTGCTTGCGGACTTTCAGCCTGATGCACGCTTTCTCATTCTGGTAGCAGCTCAGTCTTTCCAATTCCTCCCCTTTCTCCACAATATCTGGGTGCACAGGGCTGTGCAGCCCAGTCGTGGCCCGGCCCTCTGGCTCCGATTCTGCATGTAAAGTGGCTACTCTGGCCTGCTGCCTCGGCTAAGGACTGCTGAGGACCACCGGGCCCATCTAGGGGTTGGGGCACCGTGCTCTCACCCACTGGTTGAACCTGTCACTCCAGTCGTTGCCCTCTCATCACAAATCCCCCTTCATAGTGGCTTCTCGCTTCTTCCTCGAGGCCCCTATAGGTCTGCCGGTCTTCGCGGGACGCTCGCATCCCCAGCACTGGCTGTGCAGGATTTCCAGATCCCTGGCATGGGTACAGCAGGCTGTGGGGCCAGGAGCCTGCGCCAGGCCCAAGAATCCAGTCACACCCTCTGCCAGTGACCCACGCTGCCATGTCGATGAGGAGTCCATGTGAATGTGGGTGTTTCCTGGCCTCCCCAATGGAGCCCAGGCAAATACTCCTCTGCTGTCAGCTTTCCTCTGAACACATCTATGTACCTGTTCTCTTGGCTCCCCATCTATTGGGATGGAAGGTGTGACGTTTTCACTTCTCAGGAAATTTCTCTGCGTCATAATCTACTCCCTTCCAAATAGTCAAATCGAACACCTGACGGTCAGGCAGGACTTTGTAGAGGAGGGTAACGTGATTAGGAGGAAACACTTAGATGGTTAGGGCGGGTGAGTCAGAAAGGGACAGCTGGAGCCGGAGAGTCCTAGAGGAAGGTTGTAGGAAAGGTGGTTTCGAGTTACCATGCTGGGCAGGGATTTGGCAAACGGCACAGTTCAGCGTAGTGTTCAGGGAGCAGGCTTGGAACCCGCCCATCTCCTGGCTTTGTGACCTTGAGCAAGTTACATAACTTCTCCAGGGCTCAATATTCTTGTTTGCAAGGCGGGGATCATAATGGTACTTACCTCAGTGGTTTGTTGTGTTATAGGAAATAATGCCTATGAATGCACATCAGGCACTGGGCACAGCCTAACACACGGCACGGCCACCATAACCAAGGCTGTCACGAGACTCTCGAATACTACTGCTCTGAGTACAAAGAGGGAAAGCCAGCCGTGAGTACCACCCGAATGCAAGTCGTTACTCATATTATGATGTCAGGCAGGAGAGGCTGGAGAAAGTTGGAGGGTACAGCCTCGTCTCCACTCTGAGGCACGTGTGAAGTCTGAGTGGATATGGACAAGGAACAGGAAGTGGAAAGTGACAGAGCTGGAACCCCGGAAGTTCCGAACATGAGTCCAGAGAAACAAGAAGCAGATCAAGGTGATGCTGATGGCGGGAGGGGGGGGTAGGGGTGCGGGGGCGGGGGGGGGAGGTCACCTTAGGGACCTACGTGCTCAAGGAGCAGACAGCAGTATTGAAGCAGAGAAAAGATGTAGTTTAAAAAAAAACAACTCGGGGCGCTTGGGTGGCTCAGTCGGTTGAGCGTCTGATTTCGGCTCAGGTCATGATCTCACAGCTCATGAGTTCGAGCCCCACGTCGGGCTCTGTGCTGACAGCTCAGAGCCTGGAGCCTGCTTCTGCTTCTGTGTCTCCTTCTCTCTCTGCCCTAAACCACTCGCAGTCTGTCTCTGTCAAAAATAAATAAACATTAAAAAGAAATTAAAAAAAAAAAAACAAAAAAACCAACTCTACCAAAAGATACGCGTAATCACATGCCGCTTGGCCTTCTGTTGAATGTGATTTTTCACAGTGATGCGTCATTCACAAAACTACATTTGTGGGCTCTAACCATGGCATTGGTCTTCCCTGGAGTACGTGATAAGAATTTTTGTTGTTGTTTCTTCTCTTGCATTTTTACTTATTTACTTTTTTGTTCAGAAAGTCCATTATTACAGGGCCTGTCCAACCACGTGACTCCCCTGGTCCCAGAATTCTTGGACACAGCACACATCCAGGAGAAGGCCTCGGCTTCGGAGGCCGACAACATACAACACATGCCTGCAAAGCAATCCAAAGGTCCACAGCTCAAGGTCATATTCCCACCGGCACAGGGCGGTAACATCTTCAATTTCTCAGCAATGACCATGCAACCCAAGCAGGCTGGCACCCCCAGTTTTTCAGCAAAAATCATCCCTCGTGAGCAGGGCAGTATCCCCAATTCTTTAGCAAAAATGATCCTGCCCAGGCAGGCTGATACCCCCAATTCTCCAGAAAAAATGATCCCGCTCAAGCAAGCTGGCATCTCCAATCCCTTAGCAAAACCCATTCCACCCAAACAGGCTAACATCCCAAGTTTCTCAGCAAAATCCATCTCACCCAAGCAGGTTGACACCCCCAGGTTTTCAGCAAAAATCATCCAACCCAAGCATGGCAGTATCCCCAGTTCTTCAGCAAAAATGATCCTGCCCCAGCATGGCAATGCCCTTAATTTCCCAACCAAAATCACCCCACCCAAACAGGCTGATATCCCCAATTCCCCAGCAAAAACCACCCCACTCAAACAGGCTTGTACCCCCAATTCCCCAGCAAAAACCATCCCACCCAAGCAGACTGACACCCCACATTTTTCAGGAAAAGTCATTCTACCCAAGGAGAGTGATACCCCCAATCCCTCAGAAGAAAGGATCCCACCCAAGCAGGCTGATAGCTCCAATTCTTCAGAAAAAATTATTGCACCCAAGCACGGTGACACCCCCAGTTCCTCAGAAAAAACCACCCTGCTGCAGGAGGATGGAATGTCTACTTCCTTAGAAAAAAACATCCCACCCAAGCAGGATAACATCCCCATGTCCCCAGCCAAAACCATCCTGTCTAAGAAGGGCAAGAGTCCCAAGTTCTTAGCAAAATCCATTCTGCCCAAAGAGGCCAACACCCCTAAGTTCTCAGCAAAACCTTTCCTGTCTAAACAGATCAACAGCCCCAAGCTATTAGTGAAATCTACCCTGTCCAAACACATCCCCATCCCCAAGTCCTCAGAAGAAAACATCCTGCCCAGAGAGGGTGACACCAAGTGCTCAGAAGACAGCATCCAGCCCAGAGAGGGTGACACCAATTGCTCAGAAGACAGCATCCAGCCTAAGGAAGGTGATATCCCCAAGTCCTCAAAAGAAGCCATCCTGCCCATAGAAGGAGACGTCCTGAAGGCATCAGGGTCAATGGAGCTTCTGGAAGTGGACTTGGTGAAGATGATCCTAAGCAAGGAGGACTTCGAGTTGGCGCTCAAGGAGGCTGGGGAGAGGCTGGTGGCCGTGGACTTCTCAGCCACGTGGTGTGGGCCCTGCAGGACCATCAAGCCCCTTTTCCATTCCTTGTCTGTCAAGTACGAGGACGTGGTGTTCCTGGAAGTGGATGCTGATGAGTGTGATGAGCTGGTGAAGGACCTTGAGATCATGTGCATCCCAACCTTTCAGTTTTATAAGAAAGAAGAAAAGGTGGGCGAATTTTGCGGCGCCGTTACAGAAAAACTCGAAGCGATCATTGCAGAGTTAAAGTAATTGTGGATTCTGAAAGCATTGTAGACAGTCGGCTCGTGATAGTTTGTGATTGCTTTTTTATTTACCAAAAAAGGTGAGGTGTAACAAAAGTGTATGTCTGAATGGCCCCCTGCTCATAAATTATTAAGTATTAACTCCACCTTTTTGAAAAGTGGTAAAGCACTGAAGCCTACTGTGACCATGTTTTCATTGGTAGGAAAGGGTGATAGTAAAGTTTCCTTTGGTGGAGATTGGGAGTCCACCTCTCTCGTATTTTTGTATTGTGATTTGTTTGGGAACTCACCCTTGGAAATCCAGCTCATTTGGTGTTTGTGGCAACAGTGGAAATTTAGACAGTTCTTCCGGACAAGTACATGATTGAAAGATGAGTGGAGACTTCTTTTCTCATGCTCACATATCTTTTGGGGTTTCTGATAGGATACTTTGGGAAATACAGAATTTGAAAGATCCACAGATCATACCTAACCTCCTCTGGGTGCAGGGAGTGCTCTGGAGGACTCTGGAAATCCCATGGCTTCACCCAGCCCGCGTGGGATTCGTGGCTGGCACAGCCAAGCTCAAAGCTAGCTTCCCAGATCTCAAGTGCAGGCCTTTTTCTACTAATCACGCCCACAAAAACCTCGACAGAGCCCAAAGCTTCTGGTTTCTCAGACCGAGCACTTTATTACTCAGGTCAAAGTCAGGGTGATCCTCAGTGCCATTATGACATCAGCTCCCCGGTGGCAGATTTCTTACTTTGTCTCCTGGTAACTGGGTTTCTAAAACCTGCTCCCAGATGTCTCAGAGCCCAAAGGCCCAGGTCTGGGTCACAGATGGTGGCTTGGTCCAGAGTTTTGTGTTTACAAAAGAAAAATGTGTATGGGATACGTACACCTATACTAGCAAATATTTAATGTATACGATTTGATGAGTTTGGACATATGCACGGACTTATGATATTACCACAATCAAGATAATAAACATACCCATCGCTTCCAGAGGTTTCCTTGTATGTCGTCTTTTTTGTTGTGGTGGTGGTGGTGATGGTAAGAGCACATAATATGAGGTCTAACCTCTTAACAAATTAAAAAAAAATTTTTTTTAACGTTTATTTATTTTTGAGACAGAGAGAGACAGAGCATGAACGGGGGAGGGTCAGAGAGAGAGGGAGACACAGAATCCGAAGCAGGCTCCAGGCTCTGAGCTGTCAGCACAGAGCCAGACGCGGGGCTCGAACCCACGAACTGTGAGATCATGACCTGAGCTGAAGTCTGACGCTTAACCGACTGAGCCACCAAGGCGCCCCAGTAGCCTCTTAACAGATTTTTAAATGCACGATACTGTGTTGTTAACTGTAGGCACGATGTACAGAAAATCTCTAGAACTTATCCATCCTGTATAACCAAAACTTCTACCCACCAAGGAACAACTCCTCTTTTTTCCCCTTATTCCTCATCGGCCACCATCCTATCCTGTCTTCTGCGGGTCCAAAGTGTTTTAAAGAATTTGAACTAGTTGTTAACATTTCAAAAACCAGAATTGCCTTTAAAATCTTGAATTCTAGCTTTTCCTGAAAAATTGTAAAACCTGGCAATCTGGGTTTGCCTTACCTCAAGAAACCAACCTCCTCTTAGAGGCTGAGTGGCATTGCCTCCCCTAGGTGGGGCATGCATTCTCCGGTCCTCTGGCGAGGAACCTGGGTGGCTTCCTTTACGAAGTTGTGGTGGCAATCCCTATCTTAAGTTGACTGTAGGAGGGGGCTGCCCCAGTCACTCCCCCTTAGTATCTCAACCTAGTAGACTCCTCTGAGCCCTGAAAAACAAACCCCTAACAATAGAAACAAAATGCCACGCATACCTGGCCTTTTTTCCAAAAACATTTGGGATGACCTACAAAAAGCTTTAATGATAAAGCAAACAAATTAGTAAGGAAATTAAAACCAGGAAGATGGGTAAGATGTCATCTGAAGGCTCGTTCTGCTTGAGTGGGAAATTTTGTCCTGAGCTTCTTAGCCGCGTGGAGGGGTGAGGAAAGGGAAACTCAGGGATACCCAGATGTCAGCGCCCCAAAGGAGAAAACATTGGAACTTGAAAAAGGAGTCAAAGATTTCCCATAATGAAATTCTTGCATGAACACTTTCATCTGGGAACCTCCGGATGAGGTTCTCGACAACATTTTGTATCATAAATTCGGAAACAATTCTCATATAGTTATTTCTGGTACTAATCTCTCCTAAAAGCCAAAGCTACGATCATAAACCACTTTCCAATGAGAGGATTTGGGATTCAGGGTGTAGAAGTATGCAGCTTTTGATTTTCATATAAATGGACTTTTGCTAATGATCCACGTATCTGTTCTTTTCCTCTGGTAGAGAGACCTTCCTCTGACTTATTTCTCTCAGATGTGTTCCTATTTTCCATATATAACTTTATCTGCTAAGACATTTGTGAATTAATCCAATCCCTCTGCTACCAGAGCCCCATTTGTACAACTTAGCCCCACAGCACTTTAGACCGTGTAGTTTGGAGGACCAAGGACTCCCAAATCTAACATTAGTGAGTTACGCCAACAGCCATTTCTGGGACTGTAGTATTGAATTTTTTTTTTTTTTAAATCATAGGTCTCTCTTTAAAAAAAAATCTTTTTTTAAATTTTTCTTTATTTAAGTAGTCTGTACACCCAACATGGGGCCCAAGGTCACGACCCCAAGGTCAAGAGTCGCATACTCTACCGACTGAGCCAGCCAGGCGCCCCTATCCTGTGTCGAAACTTTCTATATATTTAGGTTACTACGTGATGGCATGGACAATGACCTAAAGAAAACCCTTGAAAATAATCGTGGTAGATTTTTCAGGTGGTTTTATACTATTCCTGATATAAATCAAGGGAGGAAGACAAAGCACAACTCTGAGGGGCCAACACAATGCGGAGCAAATGTGAGGCTCTCGGACAATCTAATTTGATCCAGGAACAAAATCTAAACTACCAGAGAATCGATTCACATCCTTCAAACTACCCACCCTAAGCACCATTTCTCTGGATTGTTTGGATAAGAGTTAAACAGTAACCTGGTCAAAGTCATGTTCTCTGGCACAAAGCTTGAGTATGGACATTCTGTTTTGCTAATTAAGAGTCATGCGCTTTAAAAAAATGAGCCAAGCAATTGTTATAACCTCTAATACTGAGCATGCAGGAGAAATAAGAAGCATTACTAATGAGAAAGAAGATTCTAGATAATCGTATTGGCTGCGAATGATGATAATCGAACTAGAGCCCTAACAAGATTCAGTGGAAAACCTGTTTGGTTTGGTAAGAAAATTCAACAAAGTGGCAGTATTCAGGGTAATCTTCAAAAGAAAAAAAAAAAGCTTCCTTTTGATTCAATGATAAGCGATTGGGTATCATTATGGAAAAAGGTCTCCTTTACAACAGTGACAGAAAATAAAGTATCTGGCAATAGTCCTAACAAGAGCAGTAAAGATTATTAAGACTAACTCTAGGGCTGCCTGGGTGGCTCAGTCCATTAAGCGCTTGACTTCAGCTCAGGTCATGATCTCCCAGTTCGTGGGTTCCAACCCTGCATGGGGCTCTGTGCTGATAGCTCAGAAGCCTGGAGTCTGCTTCGGATTCTGTGTCTCCCTCTCTCTCTGCCCCTCCCCTGCTCACGCTCTGTCTCTCTGTCTCTCTCTCTCTCTCAAAAATAAATAAACATTAAAACATTTTTTAAACAAAATCTGGGAGAACTGAAATAAGAGGGAGTAAGCATGTGGCTCAATGACAAGGATACTCAGGCAGCATCTTCAAATGCAGAACTTAACCTGAGGCTTCGTGTTCTAGTTGAGCATCCTGGGCCTTCCCAGCTTTATGTTACAGTCTTAGAGACTAAATCTTGAGAAGTTCTTCTGTTTGGAGATCAAGTGCCTAAGTGGTTGAGGAGGTCGTGGGGGATATTTTCATTTTATGCTGGCGAGTGACAGAGACCCAACTCAAACCTGCTCCAGCAAAAATGGAGAGTGTATTGGATTTTGAAACTGGAAATTCTAAGGGGGGGGGGGGCAAACTACTTCCGGGGTATGTGGAGGTTCAAACAACATCATCAGGACACTGGTGTTTTCCACCTCTCAATTCTGCTGCTCATTTGGGTTTTATCATTGATTGCTTCCATGGCTCATAATCACAGATGAACAGTGAGTCTGTTTCCTCATGACTCCAAATAAATGTCCCTGGAAAGACTCTCTCTGATCGGCTGGGTCATGTGAGAATCCCTGAACCATTCTGTGTATTTGGCAGGGATGGGGTACTCTGACTGATCAGGCCTGGGTAGCTCTGTACCCCTGGAAAAGGGACAGTGCCATGAAACCACAAGAGCTAAGCCGGTTACATGGCAAGTGGGAGGAAGGAAGATTTGCTGTCCAGACAAGCATATCCACATCATGGGGTCACATTTGGTGCCACTGCAACTAGACTGGAAGCTACCCTAAGAACGCAGTTAGAGGGGCGCCTGGGTGGCGCAGTCGGTTAAGCGTCCGACTTCAGCCAGGTCACGATCTCGCGGTCTGTGAGTTCGAGCCCCGCGTCAGGCTCTGGGCTGATGGCTCAGAGCCTGGAGCCTGTTTCCGATTCTGTGTCTCTCTCTCTCTCTGCCCCTCCCCCGTTCATGCTCTGTCTCTCTCTGTC
>NW_024412397.1:60327219-60343477 GCF_014898765.1 Herpailurus yagouaroundi
AAAAAAAAAAAAAACGCAGTTAGAATCACCCTTATCCCAACTTATGGATTCCTATGAAAAACTCAACCCAATGAGAAAAGGCGTATCAAATGCACATATCAAATTCCTTTTAAACATGCCTTCTCACTTCATTTTAATCCAGTCTGATTTCCTTAAGAACTAAAGACCACTCTGTGAACTAAGTAATAACTTGGAGGCTTGCTCAAATGACAAACGATGACATGTGAGTTTCGCCCAAGATGTCATATGGAATATGAATCAAAAGAGAATACAAAACACTTACGAAGCAGATGCTCGGAAAGATGCAAAGAAGACAGTGTTGGGGTCCGTTTTTCTGAGTGAAGCTTTTGGACTTTCTTTTTCTCTAAGTGTGAGCAATTCGATTTAACGGTGGAGGGTCTACATAAAATACTCCTTGGGTGCTCAACACTTGGGTACCTTTTTGAGGCAGAAATGTTTATTTCAAATAAATCACATTCAATAAATATTTACAACTTTTTCCATACTGTTTCCTAGAGAATTCTCTTGTGACTTTTGGCAGATTTTGAGGTTTCCCAGCTCGTATAAGAGAACCGCGGAATGGCACAGTCAATGGAGGTAAAAGTTAACTGAAAAAAATAAGCCAAAAGGTACAGGAGGAATCTTCAGATTTTTGAAGAATAGTGGCACTTTAGCCAGGAGATCCTTTAACACCCACAGTAAAAATAGTTGCCCGAAGCCAACAATGACCATTGTTGGGATCAAGATAGCAGGGAGCGAGAGAAAGCCCAACGCTATAGCTTCAAGGTTTGGGAAAGTAAGGATTTGCAAATTCCAGGATGGGAAAAAGATGACTTGCTTGAAAAATGAAAAGGCTGATATTAGACAATGATAAACACGAGGACGTTAAGGTTGGTAAAGACATGCAGCGACTGAAATGAACAAACGTGAATTGCGAGCCCTGGAAGAAAACGGGGTTGTTCTACCACACATCGGTTAGAAGTGTCTTACTTTTACACATGCAAGTTGAGAGTCATCTTCTCTTAGGCTGAGATGGTGATTTCAAGGGAGAGGGAGATCTGGCTTGGGGAAGAAGGGAGAAGGGCACAGAGCGGTTCTGCAGGTCTTTGTTGCTGTTTTTCCTAAATGCCCCTGATGGGTCGCTGGCCTCTGGAGAGCCACTGCACTAGTGGGGCTTGAGGAAGATGGAAAGAAGGACTGCTTCTCTCTCCTGTGCCCCAGGAAGGCCGCAATGCCTTGGTGTTTGAAAGGCAAAGCTAAATGCAAGCATAATGACTCAGAGATCAATATCTTTCACCGACTTTAGGAAGATACAGAAGGAAGTCACCAGTTAGCTAATGATTCTTAGTTTAGAAATGGCAGATGAGGTTAGCTGCCTCCCTGGGAAGGCTTTAAAGAAGATTTCCCTTAAATCAGATTTCTCAATCTCCCTATGTTCATTTCCCTAATAAATGTGATCTCTTTCTGTGAGCCCCAAAGTACTCCTACGATAAAGATGCTTACTTTCAACTCATCTCTGTTTTGGCATCTGAGGTTAAAAAAAGTATTTATAAATCCAAATTATAATTCTACTCCATTCGGGATCACAAGTTTCAGATGTATACATATCCATAGAAAAATGCTAAAATAAAGTTGGTAGTTGTATAGGTTGGGTACCAGCTGCCATCATTCATACTCCACAGGCCCCATCTGTGTACTGATTTTTTTTCATATGCTCTTAAAACACACACACACACACACACACACACACACACACACACACCCGAGATTTATCATGTGAGGTTCAGATGCTATGCATGTTTACCACTGGTGTTCATGTTGAAGGCAGAAAGATAGGTATACATGTCAGTAATGAGCTCTACTCATAGCCAATGGGTAAACTGTTCTGAATGCAGGGAATATTCAGAGCCCATAGGCTGTCCTCTGGGAAGCCTACTTAGAGGTGTTCATGAAATGGAAAACTCCTGTGTTTGTAATTAAAATCAATAAATTGATTTTTAATTCTTAGGATTCTTCTATTCTTTATTGACTTGCTTAAATACGCACTCTTGATAACTCTAGTTTATCCCCTGGGATGGAGATTCAATGCCTTTTCAATAATTCAAGTGAAACATGTCCAAATGTCTCCTCTCCAGGAGGCATAGGGCTTGAGCTGACCAGCAAGCGAATAGGGAGTTCCTGAAGGTCAAGGGCTGAGAGTAGAGGTCTCTCTCGTCTCAGGCAGCAGAGATGCCTATACAGCTGAAAATGAAGCACTAACAATGAGACCCAAAAAACCAGGAGGGGACTATAGAAATTGCCCAAACCATAGGGGTGATCAGTGGGTATAAAAGTCAAAATGTGGTTACTGGGCATCGAGACAAGATTGGCTCGGGTGAGATGACATGTGGAGGGTGTGTGGAGTGGAGGAGGCCATCACCTGGGACAACCACTGGTGAATGGGGCAGACATGCAGAGTTGGGTCGCCTTGACTTCAAGAGACATGGTCAGAATGTATAAGATCTTAGCATTTGAGTGCCACCCTAGCAATACACTTACTATGTCTTTTCTAAGTAGATCATTGGGCTGCACCAGAAATTTAAAATCATATTGTTTAAGAAATTTTTAGAAACTGTAACCAGATTATGTTTACCAATCTCACTGTAAATTAGGTAATAGAATGCATGTCCCAAAAGGTCTATTTGAAATACAAGATATTTAATCCCATAATGGAGTTCATTATCCCTTGATAAAAGACAGAACAAAGTTTACTAATGTATGGGGGGAAATTGGCAATTTTGGGTCCTTGACCAGTGGGGTAAGAATCATTGCACCGGGTAAGACTAGCAATGAACCTATTAAACTGCCCCCATTCCCCAGGTCGTAACAGTAAATCAGGGCAATATTCCATCACAGAGATTCATGCCCGTGTTAAAGCCTGAAAAGATACAGGGTAGTGGTCTCTCCTATCACATCTTCATTTGAAGAGCCAGTCTGGCACCTGCAGAAAACGGATGGTAGAACACCACAAGCCAAACCAAGCTGTAGTTCCATTGAGGCTGCCGGACAGAAGCGGTATTGATGCTAAAGCAGATTAATAAGGCTTCGGGTACATATTATATGGCCAGTGATTTGGCAAATATGTTCTTTTCCATTCTGGGGGGGGAAAAAAACAACAACAACCCAACAGTAACCTGTATTTAGGTGGAATAGGCAGCAACATTCACTGACTGTTCTGTTCCAGGGTGTTTTGAAGTTTTCCATCCTCCGTTATAACACCATATGAAGAAATAGGAAGTGCCTGGACATCCTGTATGACAGTGATCCATGACATTGATGACGTGTGATGGAGCAGGACAGCAGGAAAAGCTAGTGTCCTGAAGGCCTTGACAGGATGCTGGAAATTCAGGGACCTGTCATTCAGGAAAGTTCTCAGGGGTCCAGTGATCAGATGGGCGCTGAGATACGTTCTCCGGATTAGAAGATAAATTCTTGTTTTTGCATCCCCTACCACGAGGCAGAAGCACAGTGCCTGGTATGTCTGTCTGGCTTCTGGATGCAACGCACTCCACATCAAGAACACTGCTCTGGCTCAGATGACACAGGAGAAAGGCCTCCAGCTCTGAGTGGGGCCCCAAGCCTTGCCACGTGACCCATAGGATCCAGCAGAGTCTACGGTGTTGGAGGTGTCAGTGGTGGGAGAAGAGGCAGTCACACAGCTGATGGCAAGCCCTGGTGTTCTGGGGCGTGATCATATCACCTGCGGCAGATATTCCAACACTTTTTGAAAAACAGATCCCAGTGTGTCACTGGGACACCCGGTGACTATACACCTGGGACTGCCCCTTAGGAGCTGTCATAAAGATTTCTGTCAGATCCACCACGTCGTAAAGCTGGACGGGCCCTGCAGCAGTTCATTACGAGAGGTGGACGTGATACGCTGGGACTGAGCCCAAGCAGGAAGAAGAGTACCATTAGATTGTCTGAACAGGGAGCCCAAACTCCACGCCACTCGTGGTAGATGCCCCAGCGCCCCACCACCAGCTCACACCCGTGGCCATAACCAGCTCAAGAAGAGGAAAGAGCTCAAACTTGGTTTACACATCATTGGTTAGCTCAGTATATGGGTGCAAGGTGAAAATAGACAGGTGGTCGTATTACAGCCACACTTCAGAGAAGATAATTAAAAAAAAAAAAAAACACGGTGGAGATGAGAATCCCAGGGTGTACTTCTCTTGCTTTTGTCCTGTAGTCTCCCCTCTGCAAGGCTTTGGGGTCAGCAAGGACAGATTAGAAAAACTGCAGGGAAAGGAGATGAAGGGATCTAGCAGTGGGGTCCAAGGTTGGTCTAAAACCGTTGCCAAGAAGTCCAGGTTCATCTACCCATCCCAAGTCTTAACTTGATTTGAAAAGGTTTGGGAGCAGGGGCTATCAATCAGAGAATTAAAAATATGCTTGTTTTGAAGTAATCTTTGAAACACATAGCTTTGGAGGGGGGGAAACAAAGCAAAAGGGAAGGGAATTTGTCAACATCTAAAACTATACATAGAATTACCTTTGATCTAAAAATTTCATTTGAGTTTTTAGGTCAAATTCCAGACCTCCAACAATATGAAAAGACATATATATATATTATATATAAGGTTGTTCACTGAAGCCTTGGTTGCTTATCACAAAATATCGGAAACAGCCTAACTACTCATACAAAGGAGAGCAGTTGATAGTATCTGTCCTGTGGAGTACTATGCAGCTGTAAAAAAGAGTAAGGAAGCTCTCTATGAACTGATATGGAGTGATTTCCAGGATATACTATGTGAAAAAAGTGAAGTATGAAAAAGAATATAATATTTAGCCCTTCAAGTAAAAGTGAGGATTATATTAGAAAATACACATGTATCTGCTCCTTATGCCAAAGGACGAAAAAAAAGAATATTTTTTGACTCTAAGAAGCATATCTATGCTTCACATACCCCAAAATTAGTAATTGAAGTGAAGAGGAGAGGCAAAATGGAATACAAACAGTAAAAATGAATTTAAGTGTATTATAAGTGAATAATACAATCATAGTGAATAATAGAACCATAGTGAAGGAAGTGAGAAAGAAAAACACGTAAGTAACCTTGGAAAACAGTATGCTGACTGTATACTATAAAGTATACTTTTACTGTAAAGTAAAAGACAATATGAACTGTACAGAAATATCCTGCCCTAGTCAGTAAATCTGTTTTTCACAGAGGTATGGGTTAGCGAATCTGAGATTCCTCTACGTGCATTCGAGGATTGAGCAAGTAAGTACATTTATTGTGGATAATGAGAGTTAGGTCTCCTACTATCTTACATGAAAGAAGTTGCAAATAAGGAGGAAGAAGTCTAGAACGAACTCTGGGATGTTCGATTGGGATGGAAGGCATCGGTATGATCATCATTTTTGATGTAGATAGATAGATAGATGATAGATAGATAGATAGATAGATAGATAGATAGAAACTATATGGATTTCCTAGCTTTGTCCATGAAAGGACCTGAAGGCAATGACATTCCAGTAGCATGAGCACATCTAGGGGCCAATCTTGGTTTCTAACCAAGGTCCCAAGATCAGGACCTTCAGGGATTTAGCAGGGAAAATATATGATGATCCTGAAGGAGCCCCCACTGGCCAAATGTGGGACAAGGTGATCAACAATATAAATGATGATAATAGTGGGTTATAATAAAATAAATTTCCATGGGTCCATACTTAGATAAATAAGTGGATGAATAAGTAAAGAAATGACAGGAAAGGGACAGTTGTTCCTTCCAGTAGATTCCAGTGAGCAAATGTGGAAGGAATGATGGAAACAGATAGTCGCTGGTTCCAGGCAAGACTCATATGGATGCTAAAATATGCGAGTGAAAGTTTGATTAGAAACTGCGTCTGCAGTGTCTCAAAGTGTCTTGTTACAAGATACTTATCACAAAGGGAAAAATAGCAACTTTCCAGTGAGGAACCTGGGAGACACCACCTTAACCACATGAACAAAGTTGTGAGAACCAGGAATAAACTGGCATTATGGACATCTGACTGAATGCACTGAGAAGGGCCGGCTATCACTACTGCAGTATCCTTGCTAAAAATGCAGAACCTCAACCCAATCAGGAAAAAAAATCAGACAAACCTCAAATGTGGGGCATTGGAAAACAATTGGCCAATACCCTTCAAAAATATCAAGGTTATGAAAGTCAAAAAAGACTGAGGAATTGTCCCAGTTTGGAGGAGATGAGGGAGAGATCACAGCTAAACGCAAGATGGGGACCTGAATTGTACCCTGGACAAGTCAGAAGACATTAATGGGAAAACTGGAGAAATTCCAAGAAGGTCTATGGGCTAGTCAACAATATCGAAGCAATATCGTTTTCCTGTTTTTGGTAATTGTTCTAGGGTTATGTAAGATATTAATGTTAGGGGGAGCTGAGGGAGGGCAAGGTGTAAGTTGAACTTGATGAACTCTTTTTGCAGCTTTTCTGTAAGCCTAAAATTATTTCCAAGGAAAAATTAGAAAACAATAAATGTATATTGAGTGCCTTCTGTATCCCAGGCCCTGTTCCAGATGATGGAGATACAGCAGTGAACAAACTGAGGTCTCTGCTCACAGAAGCTACGTTAAATTCTAGACCTCATGTTAATCACTGACCATTTGTAATAGAGACAGCAAGAATACAATCTTTACAGACAGAATTATTCTGACTCAAGGTTTACATAATTTATGGTGACACGCCACTTCCATCTCAATGGTTTCATAAAAGCCAACGTACAATCAAGGACCGAGCATTGTTTACCACAATGCCAAACAATTTTGGAATTTATATGCCCTTTCTAAAATTGCATGGGGACTAAGTCTTCTTGGTGAGCATAGTCTAATTTCAGCGTAATGTATTTCTTCTGAAACTGAACCATGATGGTAAGATTGATGTGTGATAAACCACACATTATCTGGATTGCACTTTAGGTGTAACTATAGAAATGTAAAGAACAATTCATACACATTAAATCCATGGCTCGCAACTGAATTTCGATTTCATTTCCATCCTTCAGCTTTATAATTCTTCCAAATGTGTGATTCTATTGATTTTTCAACCAGATTAAAATAGGAGGAATCATATATCCCAGGTGCTTTGTGCTTGGATTTATTTGTTTGAGTTGTGTCCAATCATCCTCTGTGGGTGAGGAAACTGGGCCAGAGGCAGCCTGGTGGGTCGGTTGTGATGCTGACCCTTGTCCCTGACCACAGAGTGCAATTGCAGGGGTATTGAAGAAACGCTGTAAGGTGAAACTGGCCAGAAATGAGGATGGGTGCTGTAAGTCTGGAGTCAGAGCTCTGATGTTTAGGTGACTTATTCTTTGCCCGCGTGTGCCAGCACTGGTGGATCAGTCATATAAAGGGAGCAGAGAGGAGATAAACAGAATGTGGGGAAAAAAAAAAAAAAAAAAAAAAAGGCAACGTCTGTGTTTTTCCAAGGGTCCGAGCATTTTTATCACATCTGTAAGGAAGTAAAATCTTGTGAACCACTGAGGCTGTGGTAAATTTCTCAGAGCCTTTTAATTCTAACCAGAATGTCCAATGGGAGGAAGCAGCTCAATGAATGTCTTCCACAAGTTTCCATGGCCATGCAATTGTATGTAAATAAAATCAAATCTACATGCTTGGCTTCAACTTCTTTCAAACATGCTACAAATTGGCCATGGCTACTAAGTAAAGTACAAGGAACATTGCGCTAAGGGCAGTACCTAGAATGCCTACAGTGTAGAACACTTCCCCTATTACATTGCGCTGTCTACTTGACTTACACATTTCATGGCACAAACTGTCCAAATGAATGAATCAGTGGAGTCCAGGCACACCTCTGGACTGACCTGTTTAGTCCATGCCTGCCAGCCTTTCTCCACCTCATGGGAGCAATGGTTGCGGAGAGTGAATTTATACTGAACTTTTCACTTTCCTGACTGGCAGCTGGTTAGGTCTCAGGTTGGGTATCTATTTCATCACTGGGTCCCCATCCTCCATTGGGCCCATTGGCTTAAACCACTGATTTTACTAAATCTCTGCAATAAAAATAAATGATCCCCAAATAGACTAATATTTCTATTTTTAATGTAACGAATAAGAGCTTCCTTACTATGCCGATAGCATATAATCCAGACTGATGTGACAGCACCAGCATCAAAGCTCAATGAGAAAAGCCTAAGGGGAATTTTTCTGAAAGTGAGTATTTGTCAAAGTTTGCCACTGAGTTTCCAGTGGAACAATTCAGTGTCTTGATTTTTATCTTCTTCATATGAATGTATGGTCTGAGGTATCCCAAGCTATATAATTTCTTAAAAAGGAGTCAAAAATGGACATTCATGCCTACCTATGAATGAGCAATTATGAAGTAAATAACAATAATGGTAACATTTATTGAGCCCTTACACGTGCCAGGTATTGTGTACAGGTATATACAAGTATTGTCTCATTTAATTTTCACAACAATCTTGTGAGGTAAATGGTTTTATTATCCCCATATAAATGACAGTCAGAAATTGAATCCAGCTTTGAGTAAGCCTGAGTTCTCATCCCCAAGCTATTGTTTAAAATGGCCAGGATAGGGTCTCCTGTTTGGCTCACTTGGTTAAGAGTCAGACTCTTTAATTTTTTTTAATGTTTACTTTATTTTTGAGAGAGAGAGAGAGAGAGAGAGAGAGAGAACGAGTGGGGAGAGAGAGGGAGACACAGAATCTGAAACAGGCTCCAGGTTCTGAGCTTTCAGCACAGAGCCCGACGTGGGGCTCGAACCCACGGACTGTGAGATCATGACCTGAGCCGAAGTCAGACGCTTAACTGACTGAGCCAGTCAGGCGCCCCTATACGTCAGACTCTTGATTTCAGTTCAGGTCATGATCTTGTGGTTGGTGAGTTCCAGCCCATGTCTGGCTCCACACTGACAGTGCAGAGCCTGCTTGGGATTCTCTCTCTCTCTTCCCCTCTCCGTCTGTCCCTCCCTCCCATCTCAAAAACCAAAGCAAAACCCAACCCTACAAATTAAAACAAAACCAAACAAAACACAAACAGCCCGAGAGAAGCTACTGAAATGCAAGGAGATAGCAGTAATACTGTTACAGGGTGAAATGAACAACCTATTTGTGCTAAACAAAACAAATGTTTTTAGCCTTTCATTTTATTGTGGTAAAAGTTATCTGACATAGAATTTACCAGGTTAACCATTTTTAAGTTTACAGTTCAGCAGCATTAAGCGCATTCACACTATCTTGCTGCCATTACCACCATCCATCCACAACTGAACAGAAACTCTGTAACCATGAAAATCTAACTCCCCATTCCCATTCCCCGCCCCCTTGCTCCCCAGAAACCACCATTCTGCTTCCTGTCTTATTTCACTTAGCTTAATTAATTCACTTCCTGGCTTATTTCACTTAGCATAATGTCTTTCAAGTTTCATTCCTATAGGAGCATGTGCCCAAATTTCCTTTTTAAGGCTGAATAATATGGTCTTGTATGTATCTAGCATGTTTTGCTTAACCACGCATCTGTTGGACGTCACGGCTGCTTTCAGCTTTTGGCTATGGTGAGTAATGCTGCCAGGAACATCACATTTTTTTGTTCTTGGAGGTAAACAACAACAACAAAACACCACCACTACCACCCACAACAACAACAAACTGCAAAACACCCTCCAGAGAAAATAAAGTGCTCTAGTAGAAAATCTCAGAAAGGTGAGTGAGTAAGTGTGAGTGTGTGTGTATGAGTGCGGGCCTGTGTGTTTATATGTACCTGGGTATAAAAAATGGCACGATCTTGAAATGGCCAGATATCTGCGAGGCATTTCCCGACTCTCAAGGATTGAATGACTTCCGACAATTCTTCCATAATCCCTTTCAATTCCTTCTCTTAAAGCCCATCACGCATTGGATTATGCTTAAGTCCATTTAGACCATCAACTTTTTCAGGACTGAAAGTAAGTATTAGTCTTCTTTGTGTCTGCCCTCCCCTATACCACAGGACTTGGCCCAAAACAAGTCGTCAACCAGCAACGGGAATAAAGGAAAACAAAAAAAGAATCCTCATTATTTTCAGAATACCCTAGGAAATTATTTCTGGTTTATAAAGTTTCTTATTAAGAAGATAACATTTGGTTGTGGGTTTAAATGTCCAATAACATACATATATATGGCTTATATTTCAAAGGCGATATCAAATTTTGGGAACAATCATGTCACAATCGTTAAATGCCAAGCACTATGCTGAGCACTTTATACACGTTATACCTTCTAGTATGTACAGCCAATATCGAATATGGGATGTATTGTTGCCATGTGATAGATAAGGCCATAGTATTTATTTACTTTTTTTTTATTTTTATTTTTATTTTTTTTTTAAATTTTTTTTTCAACGTTTATTTATTTTTGGGACAGAGAGAGACAGAGCATGAACGGGGGAGGGGCAGAGAGAGAGGGAGACACAGAATCGGAAACAGGCTCCAGGCTCTGAGCCATCAGCCCAGAGCCCCACGCGGGGCTCGAACTCACGGATCGCGAGATCGTGACCTGGCTGAAGTCGGACGCCTAACCGACTGCGCCACCCAGGCGCCCCAAGGCCATAGTATTTAATCGTATGACAGGGGTGGAGTCTGAATTCCAGTCTGTCTGATGTCCAAATCTATGTTTTTCACCCCACATCTACTCTAGGTTTTGTTAAGGCTATACAAAGAAGCGTGTGTGTTCAGAGACTATGAGAAGTCAGGCAAGGTGTCAGATGTGGCTTTTATGTTCATAGGCATCTTTTAATTTCTTCTTGCTGGGTTGCCTTCCAGAATAACTGTATTCATGGGAGAAAACCCATTAGAAGCCACACTAGGGCCTGGTGACAAGGGGGGAGACAGACATCCTCACTCTGTTCCTGATGGAGGTGTGAGTTGTTGCAGCCTTTTGGATAAAAGTATGCAATATATATTGAAATAGACAATATCTTTGATCCAGTGATCCCAGAACTGGAAATCTCCCTGTGGAAATAAAAGCATTCTATGATAAAGATACACAAACAAGGATGCTTATTGCAGTGCTGTTGGTTGTGATAAAAGCCTAGATCAATTTACATATTTACCAATAAGGGAGCAAAGAGTTCTATAGTAGGGTAATCTATTCTATGGATTTAGCTGTTAAGAGACTGAGTTAGAGGGGCGCCTGGGTGGCTCAGTCGGTTAAGCGTCCGACTTCAGCTCAGGTCAGGATCTCGCGGTCTGTGAGTTCGAGCCCCGCGTCGGGCTCTGGGCTGATGGCTCAGAGCCTGGAGCCTGCTTCTGATTCTGTGTCTCCCTCTCTCTCTGCCCCTCCCCTGTTCATGCTCTGTCTCTCTCTGTCTCAAAAATAAATAAACGTTAAAAAATTAAAAAAAAAAAAAAAAAAAAGACTGAGTTAGATCTATGGCAAGACCTGGCCAGATATCAACAATATACTGCAAAGTGAATAAAGCAATGGTATGGTAATATGTTAGAATTCGTGTTAAAAAAAAAAAAAAAAGAAAAACCACACACACACCAAAAAGCAAACTGGCTATGTTTGTATAAGTATGGATAAAGTTAGAGAGTGATAACACAACTCAGGCAGTTAAACGGGTTACTCTAAGTGGAATAGAAATTGGGAGGTGTAGGAAGAAACTTTTTGTCCATATGCTTGTGGATTATGTCATTTGTTACAATGACACATGTTGCTTTTACAGTAGAAAAGATTAACTGAGAAAACGCGTAGTCTTCAAATGATTTTTCATAAACAAAGATGATTAATCTCACACTCTTAACTGTTTTAAACGGTTATAAAAAGAAAAACCTCCAAGATAAGTCCTTTTTCTAACTCTTCTTCCAGCCTCGATTTTGTCTGGGGAGATTCCCATCTGCCTTCTTTGAGGATCTATATTTCTCACGGATGTCTGACAAATATGCCACAATAAGCACCACCAATTAATCCACATTTACATGACATTGCATCCCAGTGATACTTCCGGGCCTCGTACCTGTTTTGGTCAGTGGTCGGTCTCTATGACGTCTCTCTGTTTTAGACCCATGTTTTTGTGTGCACCGACTCAGCTTCATTCCTGTTTTACCTGCAGCATCCTTGTTACTCAGTCAGGAGTCACTTGCTACTCAGCAGATTTCCATCCTGTTGACCTCCTTCTTGATCCACTCTTGGCTTCCCCGCTGCCTCCCTCACTGCAATACTCTAACATCCTAAGGTGAAAGAACACATCGAAGGGAAGCAGGTGCTTATAAAATTTGGGGGAGGGGTGGAGAAGCAGGCTCTGGATGAGGCTCTCCAGGAGTGACTCCAGGGCAAGACTGACCTGCCCCACCTGGGCAGCTGCCGTCTCTGAGGCTGCGCCTCTTGCCTCTGACCCAGGGATCAGGAAGCTGGAGCCAAGAAAGGGCCGCTGCTCCTGCTGCCCTGTAACAACGGTCTCTTGACATCCAGGAAGCAAGCTAGTAAATGGCTGCTGGAGTGTTGGTGCAGAAAACTGCAAGTGTCTAGGGGTCCTCGCCTTGCCTCAGCAGAAAGCAGCCAGAAGGGACAGAAAGCTGGCCTTTACTCTCACGTCTAACTTTCAAATCTCGTTGGAGTGTATTTTACTACTCAAACTTACTTCAAGAACAGAATCCTAGCCACAAGAGAGCTACTTCATGTTTGTCTCTCCTGCTTGGATGTAGCCCTACAGGGGCAGAGACCATGTCTACTGGCTCACCATTATGCCACCAGCACCTACCACGGTCCCGGGCACACAGCAACAATTCCACATGTAGCATGTATAAGGCAACAATGCTGGATCCGGGCACCACCCTAAGCTCTCCGTGTGTGTTAACTCATTTCGTTCTCACAACAAGCCTCAGATGTAGGTATTTTTAGCCTCCCCAGTTTACACATGTAGAACAGGCACAGGGAGGTGATGTAAGCTGCTAAGATCATATGGTGGTAAACAGGACTTGAACCAAGCAGTTCAGACCCAAGGTCTGTACTCTTACTCAACACACTTTACTGCCTCAATGTTTATTGCAGGTATGAGCGTTTCAATGTTTACTGAGTTGTATTCCACTGAGGATAACTGATCATATACAAATTCAAAATCACAGAGCACCTTTATAAAAAGTTTAACGTGTTTAACTATGGAGAAGATGGTTATACTTTGTTACCATAGGTACTGGTAACTTCTTTTTTATTTTTATCCTTGCCAAACCTATGAGATAATCTGTCCAAAGGTGAATATTATTAGTGATTCAAGTGCATCGAAGTAATATTCAAGGACTTCATACTTCTGAGACTCATAAAAACTTCTTAGTAGCTAGAGAAATATACTTGAGTATACTTATACTCAACATATATGTATATATACTTTTTCTCTTTGCTAATACCTTAAGAGAACTTTATATAAAGTTCTCTTTATATATATACATATATATGTGTATATATATGTGTGTGTGTGCATATATATATATATATATAAAACCTTAGAGAGAGAGGGATTGCACACGAGTGAGAGAGCAAGCGCAAACAATGAACATTGTTCTCTTAATCATTTTCAGTTTTCATTTCGTTGCGGCTTTGGGAAAGGCAAAAATGCACAGGATGGAAAATTGGGCAACTTCTCCCCCATAGTTTAGCTCTATTACTGCCATGAGATGTTCTCACCTGCGTTTTCATTTCTCTATTTAACAACAAAAGTAAAACTTGCTGATATTCAGTTGTTCTGAGAAGAGTGTGATGATGTTTGTAAGGATCTTTGAACTGCTGGAAGAAACGTATTCATAAATACCAAAGCAGAAGCCACTTAAATAGTGCACTATTTAATGAGGAATAGACGATTCAGGAGGACTCTGAGTCATTATGAATTTAATGCTCTAAAATAGTAATAGGGGAATTATTCCAAAGATGTTTCATGTATTCTTAGACTACCAGATAAATTCTTATAGAGTTTAAGACCTATATCTATATGATATTTGAAGCCATATTGAGAAGACAAGAACGGTTGATCCCAAAGGTGATGACTTAAATGGACTGGAAAACTGGAATACATCCAATTCAGGCTTCCCATTGAATTCATGGTGAAGGGGCAACCGTTGTCCCATATGGAAGTGACTGAGAACTTCCTCAGCATGTTATACTTGCTAATTGCTGTTTGTACACTGGGATTCCCAAATACTTTCCGGTAAGAGAAATGTCTGTCTAGCCGTGGAGAAGCCAGTTCAGCCAAGGCTAATTTGCCCATGGATAACAGTTCCGAGGCAAGCAAAGATACTGGAAGTTGTGACAGCTTCGGGTTGTCGGTTCACAACTAAACATGTGTGAGACACCATCCTATGGAGTAATTGTTAACCTTACCTTTTTTTTTTTTTTTTTTTTAACCTTAAGCCCTCTTTTGGTAAACATACAATCGTTGTATTTTCCTTTAATGATGATTGAAATTTCAAAATAAATTTTGTGAATAAAAAGAAATCAAAGGAAAGGTAAATTTAGAATATACTTTTCAAACTATTTAAGCACTCCCATCCCATCCTCCGAGGTTTTTCACGGCTTAAGATACATTCTTCTTGTGTAGTGCAATCTTCTGCGGATGCTAGGTTAGCTATTCTGGAGAGCTATTCCCAGATGGGCTTTGATACATTTTTTGCACTTGAAAACTTTGGACTTTGTGCCTAAGCTTAGATTACTGTTCATTTGCTCATTTATTTTCAAGACAAACTGGGCTCCTCCTTCGTGGTGGCAGCATCAATATGTCCTTTCTTTTGTGGTGCTTCCTAGAGACTTCAAGTAGCACTGGACAGATTTATTTACGGCACGTTCATTTGTTTCATTTGATGTTCCTGTCCCTGATTACCCTGGCAATCGGGGAAAGATTTGTCACCACCTTTGCTCACGAGATTTTCCTCATTTGGTTCAGTTTACTACACGCTATCATAACGATGCAGATGGAATTCATTTCCAATACGGGAACGTGAACAACTGTTTCGGTTTTGGTCTATCATTAATAAAACCCAAGAACAGACGCCAGCAACTGAACGCTGTAGACTTTGACTTCTATTTCTAGCTTGGTAAATGTGCCTTGTCAGATTTCTCCAACGCCGCGTTTGCTTCCTAAACGTGGTGTGTTTCCTCATTTGCTTTCCATCACTGGATTGAATTCAGGAAGCAGTAGACGTTGGCTTGGAATACGACAGAGAATGTAGCCCTACCAACAGAGGGATGGGTCGATTTAGAGAACAGATTGACAAATCCTGGCCTGTTTTCCACAGGGCATATTTTATATTTCTAAGCGGGAGAACTCGGGTCAGTTTTCAAAAAAAAAATTTTTTTTTTTTTCTCCTTAGCACAGACGAGACGATATCTGAGAGCCAAAAATGAGCGTCAGCGAGCCCCACCCCATTCGCCGCCAACGGACCTCAGTCTCCTTCCCGCCCACAAACAGCCACTACTACAATTCCCAGCAAGCATCGCGCAGTGCCGCACAAGGGCCAGGCCCCACTGGCATGCTGGGAGTTGTAGTGAATGAACCTGACCACTCTGTCCTTCCACTAGGCATTCTCACTTGGAAGATGGTGATGTGCTGCTATAGCAGTTACTCCACTTTCGTAATCTGAGCTAAACGTGACCAAAGATTGCGCCCTTCTGCCCTGCGTTGCGCATCGCGTCGGTGCCACGGGGCTTAGCTCCGCCCCCTGCCCACACCCGTTCCCCTGACATCTCGAGCTCCCGGCGGCCGAGAGGCCCAGATTGCGCAGGCGCACCAGCCGGCGCCGCGCTGGGCAGGACTTGAGGGCGGGACGAGAGCTAGGGGCTCCCGGCCGCCGGGGCGCGCACGTAGGCACGCAGGGGCCGTCACGTGGGGCGCCGAGGATCGCAGTGCGCGTGGCCGCGGCGGCTGGTGTGGGGTTGAGTCAGTTGTGAGACCCGGAGCTGCTGACCCAGCGGGCGGCCCAGTGGCCCGGCCACAGAGCGGCAGGCGTCGGGGGTTCGGGAGCGGTGAGCTGGCCGCATCATAGAGCTCGGCCGAGCCGGCGCCGCCGTCGTCCCCCGCCCCCAGCTAGCAAACCGCCGCCGCGGGCGCGCCCCCGCTCTGCGCTGTCTCTCCGATGGCGTCCGCCTCCGGGGCCATGGCGAAGCACGAGCAGATCCTGGTCCTCGACCCGCCCACAGACCTCAAATTCAAAGGTAGGCAGGGAGAGGGCAGCTGACCGGGGTGGGGCGGGCGGACGGCGAGATTTAGGG
>NW_024412397.1:60348477-60366001 GCF_014898765.1 Herpailurus yagouaroundi
GGTGTTTGTCTGCTCTTGTTTAGCCCCTTAACTTAGCTTATTTGCTGCGGAATCTTCCGTATTGGTGACTTTGCCTTTGCGTTGCGGTTTATGTGGGGGCCGATGAGGTGTTACTCAGCTCTGGAGCGTCCTTGTATGTTTTGTAGCCACGCCTGTGATGAATTGTTAGTCCGATTTTGGTGATTCCTGAGGAACAATCTAAGGGGCCCCTTGGCCCATTTGGGTACTTTAGGGAAGAGAGTTAAACTAGTTTCTTTTTAGGAATACTGCAAGTGTGTGGAGATCCAAAAGCAGCTTCCTTGCTGTCTTGGCTTAAGTGTATTGCGAATCGCCTTTTGGATGATTCCTTATCTTGTATTTCAATTTCAGCAGCTCCCATGAGAAAATTTTTGTGAAATGTGTAGCTATTCCAGTGCTTAAAACAAATGAAATCCTTCGCTGTTGTACAAGATTGAGTCCAAAGGAAAAACAATTGTTTTCCATAGGAAACGTTTTGAATAGTTTCAGGGATTTTAAAATACTGTCTTCTGGTATTATGAGAGTAATATTGTGTAACTTCTTTATTTTGTAAGCTTTGTAGTACATTTCCAAATACCTTTGAGTGGAAATGTAAGTGAGCTCCTTTTCTAATAAGGGTTTCAAGACCACTCTTAAATATTTTGAGGGGCACTAAGTGCGTCTTATTGTAACAAGTTCATGTGTGTGGCATGCTGTCACATAGCTTTAGCTGAAAGAAAAAAAAAACACCTTTGGGGAATCATGAACTTAACTTATTTTAGGTAGACATTGTCTTTGGTTGGAGGAATTTAATGTAAATCTATAATCGTATATAACATATATTTTTGAGAAGTTACAAGAATTTTTGCTTTTACTTTTTGACAGGCTGAGTTTACAAAGTAAATTTCTTTTACTAGATGAGCATGTGTGTATTACCATTAGGGACTTAGAATCATTAAAAAGCCAATTTTAGGCCAGGAAATGTCTACAGTGTTTGAAGCTTTCTCCCTAGAGAAGTTGTAATGTTGCCATAGTAAGAGACTAATAATAGTGGAGAACAAGCTAAAAACAAAAAAACCACCTAAAACCCTACACAGTAATATTCATATAGTTCACTTACTTCAGGTATTGAAGAGTTATTACTTATGATTATAGAACAGGTTCTTCTTGTGTTAGGATGAAAGTAATTCACGAGGACCATTTTTAAAAGTTTGGACATCTATAACCACTTTTTAAAATTGACTTTAAAAAATGTTTCATTGAAATGTTTATAGAAACACATTCAGCTGGGCCACTTAGCGAACACTTACTGAAAGCTTTGTGCCATCCCTAGATTTGATTAAGACTAATTCAAGTTCCTAGTTTCTGTTTAGGCCTTGAGTGCTAAACAAGGTGGGGAAAGGATTTACAGATTGTAGTTTAATGGGAAAAGTATATGGTCAAACAGTAAACTGTTAGGTTTTGTCTTTGCCCTTGAAGAACTCTGAGACTAGTGAGGGAGACGCAAAAGGCAGATAGGTGCTGTAACAAGAGGCAAAACTTGAATGAAGAAAGAAGCCCGCCCATTAGGAAGCTTTCTTAGAAGAGGCTTATTTTCATTTTCGGGGGAAGGATTGGGCTAGGGAGTGGTTGTTTACTCAACCCCTGATGGGAGAGAACATGTGGCTTATACTTAAGTACCCTGTCAGTTTGCTGTGTGCTTCTGTTCTAGGGTGGGATAAAGGAGAGGATTGGGAAGGAGGAGGGATAGGATGAATTGGGAGGTGACCTTTGGTGTCATTTGATTCTTTCTTAATCTTATTCTTCTAGTCAGAGGTAAATCATTTGCTTTGATGTATTCAGTTGCACAGTTCAACACTAGGAGACTCATTTAGAATCAACAATGTATGCTTAGTTTGATAAGGCTATAAAGTCATTTCATTCTGACTTGCCCTAAATCACCTGTAAATTTTAGTTTAAGTCTATTAAAAGATAGTTTGCAAAATTCTTTATCATTCAGTAGGTTTATTCGAATTAGTTTGAACTCTCCGTTTGACTAGGATGGATTCTCTTAAGTGACTCATTTAATCATTCTGAGAATAGGTGGTGAATTTTTCTGTCACATGCCTAACAATCATCTTGGTACGAATTATCAGCATTTTGCACAATTATGGAGAAACAGATACCAGTTTAATGCATTTTTTAAATACCTTTGTATCTTACTTAAAAATTTTGTTTTAGGGGCATCTGGGTGGTTCAGTCGGTTGAGCGTCCAGCCTTCGGCTCAGGTCATGATCTCGAGGTTCGTGAGTTCAAGCCCCACATCCAGACTTGATTGCTGTTAGCCTGTCAGCGCGAGCCCGCTTCCGATCCTCTGTCCCCCTCTCTCTGCCCCTCCTCTGCTTGCATTCTCCCAAAAATAAGTCAATATTAAAAAATTTTGTTTGATATGATTGTCAGTATATGAAAGTGCTTTTATAATGGTGTAACGAATTCTACAGTAGCTCTTCTGTTGCATTGGTTTAATGAAAAAGAGGTAGGTATTTTCAAATTATGTTGAAACCCTGGCAGTAATTTGACACAATTCAGATCTGAAATTTGATGTTAACATATGAGAGGCTATTTTTTTTGTCCTTAAATTTTTTACTATTATGAAATTTCTTCCTTTGTAGTATACATTTTGTTTTTCCTACTTACTAGTAGTTTTGGAGAAAAGTTGGAAGAAGGAAATTTAGAAAATGCTAAAATAAATTGTGAACATATTCTTCCTACTAATAATCCGAGAAAGGAAAATAGAGCAAAACTGTTGTGTTGAAGGTGGCCCGTCACAATATCATGCCAATAAAGAAAATTAAGCTTTCTGAGGACCCCAGGAACCTGTGGTGTGTCAGCCAGAGCATCTTTGAATAGCACGTTACTAAGAAGTACAAATGAGGGGCGCCTGGGTGGCGCAGTCGGTTAAGCGTCCGACTTCAGCCAGGTCACGATCTCGCGGTCCGTGAGTTCGAGCCCCGCGTCGGGCTCTGGGCTGATGGTTCAGAGCCTGGAGCCTGTTTCCGATTCTGTGTCTCCCTCTCTCTCTGCCCCTCCCCCATTCATGCTCTGTCTCTCTCTGTCCCAAAAATAAATAATAAAAAAAATGTTGAAAAAAAAAAATTAAAAAAAAAAAAAAAAAAGAAGTACAAATGAGGATAGAGAGTACTTTTGCTCTTGGCAGATACTTGGCACATTTTTAGGTGTTTCGCATCAGCTCCTATTTCACAGTGGCTGCATCAGATCCCTGAGGTGATTTCCCCCCTTTCCTGGGCCACGGATGACGTCTTACTACTCCATTCCTTAAAAGCTTTCAAGTAGCTCTTGATTGCCCACTGGATAAAAGTCTGATTTTTTTTTTTTTTTTTTTTTTTAGTGTGGCATTTAAGCCCTTCCATTTTGTGCTGTCTTCTCTTGTAACACCTGCTCATCTGCACACATCCATACTTTCTTGCCTGAGAAAGAAAAACCCTCCTCATATCCAAGCTTGTTTGTTCTGCTGTTTTTGTTGATTAAGGTAAAATCCCTCATGACTCATGCTTAGACCATGTTCCCTCAGATATTTTCCCTCTCATGTTTTCAACCACTGGGTTCTTCTTTTAAACATACAACTACACTTAATTTTTTCATTTTAAAAAGAAGCAAACAAAATACTTCTTTGACTCCCAACTCCTTCTGGTACATGTCCCTCCCTGTCCCTCATTTCCTTTGCAGTCAAACTTCTTGGAAAAATAGTCCATGTTCATTCACTATCTGTCCTGTATCTCACCTCCTGTTCACTGTAGTACTACTCTCTCCTCACTGCTTATTGATTGCCAGCCACATTGATCATTTCCAATTTTTATCTCTCTTTGGCACTTGACATTATCGGCATTTCCACTTTTTAAACAATTGTTTTCACTTCCATATACTTCTAATTTTCTAATTTGCTCCCTTTATTGTCTCATTTGTGGGCTTTTTAAATGCTAATGTTTCTGAGGTTCTGATTTGTTTTTTGTTTTATCTCTGTAAACTTTCCTTGTTCAGTCTCATTGTTTTGATGGCTTCTCTTTCTTTTCCTTGCTCTCTTTGCACATGTTGGTACACACTCAAATTTGTATTTTTTTTTTTTTTAATGTTTATTTGTTTAATTTTGAGAGAGAGAGCGCACAAGCCAGGAAAATGGCAGAGAGAGAGAAGGAGGCAGAGAATCCAAAGCAGGCTCCAGGCTCTGAGCTGTCAGCACAGAAGCCAGACAGGGGGCTCGAACTCATGAACCCTGAGATCATGACCTGAGCTGAAGTTGGGTGCTTAACCGACTGAGCCACCCAGGTGTCCCTCAAATTTGTATCTTAATTGGGGCTTTGTTGTCAGTTTTAGAATTACTTAGTGACTATCTGGATTTGAGTTGCAACTCAGACACTTCAAACTCAGCATATCCCAAACAGGTGTTTTTTTTTTGTTTTTTTTTTTTGTTTTTTACAACCCAAGCCTGTGTGTCTTCCCATCTTTTTAATATTTTGGTGGCATCGTGATTACTCATACAGAAATACTCTGTATGTCTACTAATTAAAATCTGTATTTCTACATCCCAGGGATAATTCTTGAATCTGTACCCTTTAATGAAGCTTTATTTTTAAATTCACTTATTTTAATTTGTTTATACAATAAAGATTTGACTTTCTGCTCTATGTAGTAAGTGTTGAATAAGTGTTAGAATTACAGTTTGAGTAAAATACAATCTTTGTTTTCATGAGGCAGTTCTAATGGGAGAGATAGACACTAATTGTCTAATTAGAAGAAGGAAATGTAACTATGAAGAGGAGTGTAGTGCTATAAAAATGTAAAAAATGGGGGCACGTGGGTGGCTCAGCCAGTTAAGCGTCTGCCTTCGGCTCAGGTCATGATCTCACAATTCATGGGTTCGAGCCCTGCATTGGGCTCTATGCTGACAACTCAGAGCTTGGAGCCTGCTTTGGATTCTGTGTCTCCATCTCTCTCTGCCCCTCCCCTGCTTGCGCGCTGTCTCTCTCTCTCAAAAGTGAATAAACATTAAAAAAAAAAAAAACTTAAAAAAGTAAAATATCTTCCTGGTCAGGGAAGACACAATTGGATTAAGATTTTCTAATATGAGTAGAAGCTATTAACCTAGGCGAAAAAGAAAGAAAAATACAGTAGAAGCAGCATGTGTTTACAAAGATCCTGTGGCAGGAGGGAACATGAAGCGTTTACTGTTACTTAACCTGTTAAAGTAATATCTCATGTTATTTACAAGCCTGAGTCAGTGTTAACAGTAGTGGAGACAGCCACGGTGAGTGTGGTGCTGGTTTGTAGGTTGACTAAAGAGTTTTGTTTTTATCCTAGCCCACTGAGAGATTTAAGCGGGTGGAATGGTAGAAATAGAGGGAATGGAGTGATAATCACATTTGTATTTTAAAAAAGCCATAATTCTGGGGGCGCCTGGGTGGCTCAGTTGGTTAAATGTCCATGGTTTAGGCTCAGGTCATGATCTCACAGTTTCATGGGTTCCATGCTGACAGTGCTGAGCCTGCTGGGGATTCTCTGTCTTCTCTCTCTGTTCCTCCCCCACTTACACGGTCTCTGCTTCTCTCTAAATAAATAAACAAACTTAAAAAAACATAATTCTGGTAACGTAAAGTAGTATTAGAAGGGAGATAGAGATGAATTAGTTTCCTCAGTCCAGGCAAGAGGTGACTACTTGATTTGAGGGACTGGTATTAGAGATGGTGAAAAGTTCAGGAGAATCAAGCCAGTGAAACTTGGTGGTCTATTAGATATGCTCAGAGAGTACAGGTATCTTGGCCGTCTCTGAGATTCCTCGCTTATGTAACTGGAGGAATGGTGGTGCTGTGTGCTGAGCTAAAAAGGGAAACACTGGAGGGGCGCCTGGGTGGCTTAGTCGGTTAAGGGTCTGACTTTGGCTCAGGTCATGATCTCACAGTCCATGAGTTCGAACCCCACGTTGGGCTCTGTGCCAACAGGTCAGAGCCTGGAGCCTGCTTCAGATTCTGTGTCTCCCTTTCTCTCCCTCTGCCCCTCCCCTGCTCACGATCTGTCTCTGTCTCTCAAAAATAAATATTTTAAAAAAATTAAAAAAAAAGAAACAGTGGATATTTGAATGAGGACCACGTGCATTTTACTTGGGGTTGTGGGAGAGAGTGGTAGGATGAGGATCCTCATCTCATTAGGTATGTTAGATGTGTTTAGGACCCTCCAAGATATTAATGAAAAGGTAACTAGTAGGTTTTGGTTATATGGATGTGTTTTTCAGGGAGAAGTCTGGGCTTTGGGGAATTATTTATTTCAGGTGATTATCTCTTGTCTTTTCTCTACTAGTCTGTAAACAGGCCTGCTTTTCTCTAGTGTCTCTCTCTTTAGCCACACTGCTGCTAGAACTACCCTTTGTAAAATGCAAACCTCATATTCTTGCTCCCTTGGTTAATAAAGAACCTGGCATATTTTCCCATTATGTAGATGAAAAAGTCCAGAATCCACTGCCTGCCACCCCATTTCTCTTCTACACATAGCTTTAGGTTATATGAAACCATTTTCCTAAACACTTTAAGCTGTTGCAAGACTTTGCACATGCTCTGTCCAGAATATTATTCTCCCTCATATCTGTCAAGGAGTCTCCAAGAATCTCTTCCTTTTGTGAAGTCTTGGATTCTTGCAGTCCAAGTTGGTCACTGCTTTCTTCAGGCCACTGTTGAAGCCTGTGCTTATCTGTGATAATCAGCACTTACATACCACATAACACAGTATTTATATTTACGTATTTTTTCTCTCCCAAACTTTAGGTTAACTACTTGAGGATATATTTATTTCTTTTATTTTATTTTTTTATTTTTTATTTTATTAAAAAAATTTTTTTTTCAACGTTTATTTATTTTTGGGATAGAGAGAGACAGAGCATGAACGGGGGAGGGGCAGAGAGAGAGGGAGACACAGAATCGGAAACAGGCTCCAGGCTCCGAGCCATCAGCCCAGAGCCTGACGCGGGGCTCGAACTCCCGGACCGCAAGATAGTGACCTGGCTGAAGTCGGACGCTTAACCGACTGCGCCACCCAGGCGCCCCTATTTCTTTTATTTTTACATCCATGGTAACAGGATCTGGCATGGGTGATTGCCCAATAAAGTTGATGTATGGATAGGACTCCAGTGGTTTCTCCTATAATTCCCATGTTTTTCGTCTTGGATCTTTTTTCTGTAGGGTTTTTCATCTGCCTTTGCAGGTAGTTGTGGTTTTAAAATTTTTTAGTTTCGGGAAAGGGATAATAGGGTATGTTGTTAAAAGCTGACTAACCATAGATTTTTTTTTTTCTTTTTTGTGCTTCACCTTTTTCATTTGTGGAGTGACAGGCAGGATTAGGTGATTTCCTGGGTGTTCTGGCCCTAAGGATTTTGAATATGTGTGACATCTGAGAACAAAAAGAAAACACGATTTTTCAGTAAAGTAGACAGATAATATACAGTAAAACATTGGTTTGTGAGCATAATTTGTTCCGGAAACCTGCTGTAATTCAAAACTCTCGTATATCAAAGCAAATTTAACCATTGGCTCAGTTGTGATCATGTGATGTTCGGCATCATGTACTACTCGTATCGCAATATATCACTCATTTATCAAGTTGAAATTTATTGAAAATGTTTGCTTGTCTTGCGGAACACTTGCAGACCAAGTTACCCACAATGCAGGGTTTTATAGTGTAAGGAATTGGGAAAACTTGAGTTATACTTCAGAGTTTAATATTTTCTGATTGTCAGTATTGGTAATTTTCTTATTGGTTTACTGCATTAGTTACCTTTTATTAATTTTATATTTTAGACTGAAAGCGAGCAGGGGAGGGGTAAAGGGAGAGAGAGAGAGAATCTTCAAGCAGGCTCGACATCCAGTACAGAGGCCCAGTGTGGAACCTGTGGAGCTTGATCTCACTACATTCAGATCATGACCTGAGCTGAAATCTAGTCAGATGCATAATGGACTGAGCCACCCAGGTGCCCCTGTACTAGTTACCTTTTAATTTCCTTTAAGTAAGTCCTTTCTTTACCATGCAGAGATGTTCTGTGAAGAGAGTTTAGTAAGCACCCTTTTATTTTTTTAGACGCACTTCCTGATCTTTTTCTTGTGCTTTTGTATCTTAACCTTGATAGATACATTGAAGTCTTACCTGCCTTTCAGAGGAGAAAGTGACAGGATGGATCCTCAACCTTAAAAAGTTGTTTTAGAAGAAAATTAAATGTAACAAGGGAGCTATTGTATGCAAATCCTTGTTTATTATAACTGAAATGGGACACAGATTACTAGATAAAAAGTTTAAAACTTCTTATGAAAGCTTTCAAACATTCGTAAAAGCATAATGAACTTTTATATACTTAAATTTCATATACTTAAGTTTAATGATTATTAGCATTTTATATTTGTTTAGTTTTTGTTTGCTGTGTATTTTTTTTTTAATGTTTATTTTCGAGAGAGAGGGAGAGAGAGACAAATCGTGAGTGGCAGAGGGACAGAGAGAGGGAGACATAGGATCCAAAGCAGGCTCCAGGCTCTGAGGTGTCAGCACAGAGCCCTAGGTGGGGCTCGAACTCATGAACTGTGAGATCATTACCTGAGCCGAAGTTGGACGCTTAACCTACTGAGCCACCCAGGCGCCCCAGCTGCTGTATAGATTCTGGATAACGACATTTCAAACCTAAATACTTGAGTTTGCTTTTCTAATAAACAGACATTTTCTTTACATAGTTGTGATGTCATTATCTTAAAACCAAAAATAATTATTTAACATCATCTAATATTTAACCTGTTGAAGATTTCCCCAATTGTATGTACTTCTATTTTTTATTTTTTAAAGTTTATTTATTTTGAGAGAGAGAAAGTGAGCAGGGTACGGACAGAAAGAGGGAGAGAAAGAGAATCCTAAGCAGGCTCTGCACTGTCAATGTATAGTCTGAAGTAGGCTCAAACTCAGGAATGGTGAGATCATGACCTCAGCTGATGCTTAAGTGTCTGAGCCACCCGGTCTCCCCTGTATGTCTGTTTTTTAGCTGGTTTGTTCAGCTTATGCATTACATTTGTTTGTCGTGTATCCGAGTCTTAATTTTAAACACTGCTTCCCCCACTTTTTTTTTTTTTAAATCATACTCTTGTTGAGAAGATCAGGTGGTTGAATTGTCAAATAGTCTAGGTATGTGTGGGACGTCTTTCCTGTAAATTTGGATTTAGATTTGAGGGCTTGATTAGATTTAGGTCAGTATTTGGTGGTAAAAATAATTCATGGATGGAATTGTGTCACATCAGGGATAGACAGTGTCTGGTTTTCCCAGTTTTAGTGATGTTGATTGGTGGTAACAGCCTTACTTCCGCATTAAAAAGTTGCATAAATATGAGCCTGTTTATGGTAATATGTGCAAGAAAAAAGATTGGAAAGAAAATGTTAGCAAGTCATTGGCTCTACTTTAGGATGTGAGTGTCTTTTGTATTTTTACTTTTCTGTTTTCCAGGACTTCTACAGTGAACTCTTTTTTTATACAGTGAACTCTTTTTTTTATAAGAGAGAAAAACTTAAAATTGTTTTGTTACTAGATAGCTTCGGAAGATGAGATCAGAAGGTTTTCATTTGTCCTTCCTGTATTATTTTGTTTAATTTTTTAATTAATATTTTAAGTGTTAACAGTCTGAGGTCTTAATTTTTTTTAATAATAGGGCAAGTTATAGAAAGGTAAATAGAAAACAAGTCCAATGTTTGCAACCTTCCAGTAACAGATCACAAATCAAGGTATATAAAGACAAATAGAAAACCATGATTATCTCAAAGTAGATCTTATTTATATATCTAAATCTAATTTGTAAATCATAACTATATAAATGTGTCGTTTCTTTGAGCTCTTGCTATTGGCATCAATTGATGGTCTCTTGTAAGAAGTATGACAAGTTTGTTTGGGGGTATTTACTTCTCTGAGAATGGCTTCTGTTTATAGATTCTGTTAAAGAGCCAGGTGGCTCTAAGCAGCAGATAGATTTTTAGGATCCCTCTTCCCCCAGTGTTGATTGTTTCATGGTGAGCACCTTAACCCAGGGCCAGCCAATACATATGCTGATGACTGATTAGTCAAAATTTTGATGCCGCCCCTTTAAACACACTTAGTTTAGATGCTAGGCTTTAGGTCTTTAAAGCAGGCTGATTTGTGCCACGTTTAAGCAGAAGCAACTCCGTTGAGAGAGAAGAGGGAGAGAAAAGCAGGCCAGAGATCTTGAAGTCCCAGGAACCAGTTTCTCTTGAATGCAGCCTCTTCTTTTGAGGCCAGCTATACTTCATTTCCTGTGTCCTAGAGACTCTTTGTATCTTTATAATAAACTCTTAAGTGTGATTTTTGTTCTTCATAATAAATTCATTGATTAAACAAGATTGGACTTCATAATTTGTGAAAATATGTTCAACTTAATGATTGTCCACATACTTCACTTTATGAAGATAATCTAAAACCAGTGTCTTAAATTTTTATGGGAAAAAGATTCACATAGATGTTTTTGAAGACTTGTCATTGATACGACATAGTTTGCCTGGTTGCTTTTCACTGGCATTTTGGAATGTTCTTATAACTAGAGTAATCGTGAACGTTTTGTACTGTTTTCAAAATTCAGGTTTAAATGAATTAGTGTAGTTAATGTGTATTTTAGCTTTTTAAGGGTGTGATTAAATTCAGTTACCATTTTTACAAATAGATATTAACTAAAAAAGAATTAACATGAGAGGACTTTAAAATACTTAGCTTGCAGTACAATTTGTTAGGTTTCTTATGGGCCTGCATTTTTACAGCTTTTATTTTGTAGCTCTGTGCTTCCATACATATCCGTGTACATACATATATCCATTTATATATATATTTACTTTAGTGCTTGGATAATCTGACATGAATTGGAGTGACTACCATACTTTTAAAGGTATAGGGTATCTTTGTTTCCTGTTTAGTTGTTTTCTCTATTAAAAAAATTACCTTTATAACTTATCAGGGAAGATGAATCACTTGGTCTTGTTTGCTGAGTACTTTTCCCACTGCCAAAAACTTCAATAACAGTGAAATCCTCAGATGTGTTTTTCTGAATCTTTTCAGTTTTCCTCCAGCACGTTACAAATAAAAGATTTCATGAACAAATGAAACTAATATGTGTACATGTTTAAAAGTCCCATCTGATTATAAAATAAGTGCTTAATGTAGAGAATTGAAAAAGGATGGAAAAGTGTAAAGCAAATAAAAATTACTCAATCTTACTACCTGGAAATAATCTCTGTTAACATTTGATATATTTCTTTTTATATATTTTGTGTGTATAATTTTGCATACTTATATTCTGTATTTTTGTTAATACTACCATTTCTCATAGTACAAATATTTTCAAGAATTTTAGATCTGTAAATGGTGCTAAAAACATTTATTTTAATTTCTCTCCAAATATGCATTTTCCTTTTATTTCCTACCATCTTACTTATCTAGACTTTAAAAACTTTTCTAAACTCTTCAGATAGGGAGCACTTCTATTTTAATAAAGATGTTAAATTAAGTAGCGTGCATCCTTCATGTTTGGCCGTGAATAGAAATGTTCTCTTTCAAATAATTTTTTAGGTGTGTGTGCATCTTTTCTTTAGTAGATGGTTACACAGTGGAAGGACATAATTTGTATAAAGTTACAAATCAGAAGGATACTTCATTTCTGTGAAAAGATAATTTATTGTTTATGCTCTCCTTCCTGTTTTCAAGACACTGGGATTGTTAAAGTCAGAGTGAACAGCCTATGCATCAAAAGGTCTGAAAAAACACTTCTAAAATGTTTACAATAACTTTATGCAAAATGTTAATAAGGCTGTGAGAATTTAGGATTGAATTATCTGCCATTTTACCATGGAGTAGAAGATAGGCAGTAGGTGAAGTTGATCATAATGTCACTTTATTTTTTTTTTTAATTTTTAATTTTGAGAGAGAGAGTGCATGAGCAGGGGAGGGGCAGAGAGAGTGGGAGACACAGAATCCGAAGCGGGCTCCAGGCTCTGAGCTGTCAGAGCCTGATGCAGGGCTTGAACTCATGAACCGTGAGATCATGATCTGAGCCGAAGTCGGATGCTTAACCAACTGAGCCACCCTGGCGCCCCCGTAATGTTACATAATTTTAAAGCCCAGAGGAGCCTTGGAAGGTCATTCTGTCTACTAATGACCCCTGTCTACTGCAGGGGTTAGACTGTCCTGGAGAAGACAAGTGATTTGGTTGGGGTCAATCACCTAGTTAATAGTTTTAGCTTTTAAGCCTCAAAACCAGTGTACTGTGTTACAGTTTTTATGAAAGTCCTAGTACACCATTGATGACAGGAACCAGCCCCTCCCTCTCCAAAAGGCTTCCAAAGGAACAAAGAAAATAGATGTTTTGACTTTTTACTTAGGTGCTTTTCCATGTGAAGGTAATGAGGGAGTATTTAACTGTGTGATCAGAACACTACTACATTATTTGAAAGTGGTAGAGGAGAAATAAGACATGGTTCCTGCTTATTGATGAATTCTTTTAACTATGATTTTAAGACCCTAGAATCGGAAAATTGATTTTTTCTTTTTGAATGGCTACACACTTCTGTACTCAGTGTATTTTGGAGATTTTTTTGTGATGCACTCTCATCATGTATTCATGATACATTATTAGTGTCAGGATCCATATTTTTATAATTAATGTTAGTGAAATTTTATAACAAAATATGTTTAGTGTTTTTAAAACCTTCTTGAATAGCAGTGACTCATTTTGTTTTCCAGAAAGTAGTACTCTGTTTATTTGGACAAAAATATTTGTACAATATAGTATTTATTCACTACCCTCTATGCCAGGGATTTTTACAGCTGCTGGGAATATGGTAGAGAACAGAACAAAGACCCAGTCTTTGTGGACCCCACATTCAAGTCTGAGATTTCAATGTGTTTGAAAAAAAATATAGAAAATGAAATAAATTAAGGTGACTTCATTTTTAAAAATTCTAAAGAAAATGTTATAGGGCTTTCTTGGATGTAAAACACAGGATATTTTCTCAGTGTTTATGATACTTCAGGAAATACTCAGTTGTTGACCTGTATATGGGACCAAGGGAAATATATCCATTTAAAAATCATTATCATATATTAATGATTTGACTGCAGTTTCATGCTTTATTGCTGCAGAAATCTGCCTGGAATGCTTATGAATTAGGAAACGATTGTAGCTAGGTAGTTTGCATAAAATACATAATAGAATTTATGAGAGTTCAGGCTCTGGAGTCAGACCAGGTTTGACGATCAACTTCCACTGCTTTGTAGTTTATGACAGGTGTTTTAACTTGTTGCAGGCAAGTTATCTGTAAAATGGGGATAATAAAGTGTCTTGTTAAAGCCTATGAGGGACATAATTCATGCAAAGTTCTTGATACAGGGTGAAGGCTCAATAAAGGCTAGCTGTTATAAAATTTTTTTTGTTGTTAACACTATTTTTACTGTTACTACTGCCATGCTACTATTACTGTGCAAATTCTTAATTGATATTCTGTATACTATACTGTATCTACTTCACATACATAATTTAGTATGACAGGTATTCAGTGTCATCTTCATGTAACTGGAAAACTGTTTAATCAGTGATATAGCTATTAATTTGCTAAAACCTGTGGAAACATTGAATAAAGTGTAGTCATCACCTGCTTTGCTGCAGCAGAATTATTTATGTGTTTGAGCTGAGCATCCAGCTTTCCTTATTAGAATTTTTACCTATTCTGTTTCAATAAAGGAAGGATGAAGGAGTAAAAATGTAATGGTCAACATAAATGACTTATGAAGACCTAGAGTCGTAGCATTTGAAACAGAACATACATATTTCTGACATTTTTGTTATTGTTGTATGTTGATGAAAAAGAATTCATGTGACTGTCCCAACGATGCTTCCAGTGTGTATTTACTTAACAAATAATATTGAACAGCTACTATGACTTAAGGTCTGTGTTAATTACTTCAGTTCATTCAAGGAGGAAGTGAATGTTTCTTTTTAGGGGAGCTTGTAGTTTTGTTGGATAAGACATGTATATAAAAAAGTAAGTGAGAAGTGCCGTTGAGAGGTATAGACTATGTATTGTGTGACTTGTATGGTCAGTCATATTTCTCCTCCAAGATTTATGCTTTGGTTCATTGCACTGTCTGTTTTTAATCATACAGAGGCTGCTAACTGAGTCTGTTCCTTATAGCCAAGAACTCAGAAAGATCTTGTCAAGAACTAAAGGGTCTAAAAATTGAGTGTACTACAATTTTATGAATATTGGTAGAAAAGATATATGTGATCCCCGGGTTTAGAGACAAAGGACTTTATTCTTCATGACACTACATACAGCACGAGCTTTATATTTGTGTTAATTTCCTTTGCCTCCTCAAAGGGCAACACACAGGGGTTCAGTTTAGGCAGATGCTGTTCCCATAGTGGTTCTGTGTCATAGCTGAGACTGTCCCTTGAGCGTAGGGAGCCTGAATCTTTCCTAATGGGCTACGTGGAAACTTACCTGACCTTTTTTCTTAGAGGAAGACCTATTTTACTAGCCAGTAAGCAAACCTGTTCTCTCCTTAGGAAGGAGACATTGTTTTCCAAGACTGTTCACTATTTAAAGACATCCTTGAGAAGATAGTCTGGATGAAAGCCCTAGGGCCTCCTATTGGCAAAACATGTAGAAATGCTAGAGGCCAGTAGAGACTTCTCTCCTAATAGGCCTCTGAGTAGGTCATCTAAGTGGAAGTCACACAATAAATTTCATATATTGGGAAAAAAAAATAAATGGAAGTCACAGAGTTCATGAATTAATGTTCATGTATGTTGTCTGCTTATTTTAAGCTTCATCTCAGAGGCATTTCTTTCCTTTTTCTTCTCTCTCTCTTTTTTAATGCTTTTATTTATTTTTGAGAGAGGCTGGGAGGGAGGGAGGGAGGGAGAGGGCATGAGCAGGGGAGGGGCAGAGAGAAGGAGACAACAGAATCTGAAGCAGGCTTCAGGCTCTGAGCTGTCAGCACAGAGCCTGATGCAGAGCTTGAACTCGTGAACTGCAAGATCATGGCCTGAGCTGAGTTGGATGCTTAACCAACTGAGCCACCCAGGTGCCCCTCAGAGGCCTTTTCTGTTTCTAAAATGCTCTATGCTCTGTACTACTGCTTATCATGAATTAAAATTGATTCTTTTCAGAGTAAGCAAACAGTGAACTCAAATTGATACGCATATTGAGGTATTTAGAAGTGAGTGTACTGATGTCTTCAGCTTATTTTGAAATGCATTAAAAATAAGATGGATGAGCAGAGAGATGAAATGGATAAGTCTTAAAGTAAATACAGCAAAATGTTAATTGTAGAATCTAGGTAATTGATATATGATTGTTTACAATGATTTCAATTTCTTTGTATGAAAATTTTCAATACAATGTTGGGGAAAAAGCCAACTGTTCTCTTCCACAACTCAGTTTTCTTTGCACCTAAACTCATCTTGACATTTCAAGAAAACTTCAGTGGCAGTTCGTATCAAAATGTGGATGGGTGACAACATTTTAAAAAATTGTTTAGTCAGAGTGGTTGTACTTTTTTAAGCTTATTGGGGTTCCTTTTAAGATTGTGGGTTTGGAGAATAAGGGTCCCACTATTTAGAAGGAAATCATTGCTCTGAATGCTAGCATTTTAGGTATACTGAGTATAAAGGGTATTTCATGCTGGAAATATATTTTTAGGTAAAGGTGGCAGACCATTCCCACTTGGGACCTCCTTCTGGATGAGGTGATTTCAACTTGTGCTACATTTTTGAGATTTTAGCTTCCAGGTTTTCACAAATTTATGTTCAGAGTTTTTTTTACATAGAGACAATATTTGTGTGTGTTACATTTCTGATTTTTAGAATTTGTTTCTGGGTATAGGATTTTGGCTATAACAAAATAACAGTTGTAGTTGGAATAACAATTGTAAGTAATAACAATTGTAGTTGGAATTAGAATACTTGGTGACAGAAAATGTGGTGGCTGCTTAAAAGTGAGACTAAAGGAGGAGACAACCCATGTAATTGTAAAAGGTAAGGTTATTTTGACTGTAGCTTTTTTTTTTTCCAGTTGATGAGTACACATAAATGTAAACTATTTTGTGTAATTTTCTTGTTTTATATGGAATATAAATAGTGAAATTTACATATAAACTAAAATTTCATGTCTAACATAGGATGTATGTATGGTAGCTGTGATTGGTGACTAGTATACTATGAGGTCATCTTAAAATGGACGCTTTCATCAATATCACTCATCATCAGGGAAATAAAAATCAAAACCACAATGAGATACCACCTTACACCTGTCAGAATGGCTAACATTAACAACTCAGGCAACAACAGATGTTGGTGAGGATGCGGAGAAAGAGGATCTCTTTTGCACTGCTGGTGGCAGTGGAAGCTGGTGCAGCCACTCTGGAAAACAGTATGGAGGTTCCTCAAAAAACTGAAAATAGAACTACCCTACGACCCAGCAATTGCACTACTAGGCATTTATCCACGGGATACAGGTGTGCTGTTTCAAAGGGACACATGCACTGCCATGTTTATAGCAGCACTATCAACAATAGCCAAAGTATGGAAAGAGCCCAAATGTCCATCGATGGATGAATGGATAAAGAAAATGTGGTATATATACAATGGAGTATTACTCAGCAATCAAAAAGAATGAAATATAACTGGAGGGTATTATGCTAAGTGAAATTAGAGAAAGACAAAAATCATATGACTTCATTCATATGAGGACTTTAAGAGACAAAACAGATGAACATAAGGGAAGGGACACAAAAATAATATAAAAATAAGGAGGGGGACAAAACAGAAGAGACTCATAAATATGGAGGGTTGCTGGAGGGGTTGTGGGAGGGGGGATGGGCTAAATGGGTAAGGGGCATTAAGGAATCTACTCCTGAAATCACTGTTGCACCATATGCTAACTAATTTGGATGTAAATTTTAAAAAATAAAAAATAAAAAATAAAAAAAAAACGGACGCTTTTAGTAATTGTTTGTAAATGTTAAACTAAGCAGTTACGTTAGACACCTAACAGGATTTTCCTCAATACAGGCATTTTTAGTAGTCCTCAAAACATGAATATTGGTTTTTACATAAATTGCTTCAGATGTTCACTTTCTCATTCAAACTGCTTTTCACTGTTGTTTTCAGGGTTTTTTTTTATAGGTTACATCAAGGATCAGCTTTTCTAAAAAAAATTGTTCTGCATAAATGAAAAATATGTATGGTTTGTAGAATTGTCAAAAAGTGAATACCCATGTAATCACTGCCTAAGACAAGAACTAGAACTTGGCTATTATTCTAAAAACCTTCCTTGTACCCAATCCCAGTTACTATCTCTTTCTCTGCAAAGTTGATCCCTATCCTGACTTTAAGGTAATTCCTTTTCTTCCTTCCTTCCTTCCTTCCTTCCTTCCTTCCTTCCTTCCTTCCTTCCTTCCTTC
>NW_024412397.1:60366011-60404138 GCF_014898765.1 Herpailurus yagouaroundi
TTCCTTCCTTCCTTCCTTCCTTCCTTCCTTCCTTCCTTCCTTCCTTCGAGTAAGCACACAAACTGTGCATGCAAGCGGGGGAGGTGCAGGGGGAAGGGGAGGTGGGAGAGAGAGAGAGAGAGAGGGAGAGAAAGAATCTTAAGCAGGCTCCACGCCTAGCTTGGAGCCCAGAGGTAGGGCTCCATCTCACCACTGTGAGATCATGACCTGAGCCGAATCAAGAGTTGGACACTTAACTGACTGAGCCACCCAGGTGCTTCTACTTGTTTTTCTTTTCTTTCCTTTTTCTTTCTCTTTTCTTTTGATGTTTTATCTATTTTTGAGAGTGAGAACACAGGTGGGGGAGGGACAGAGGGGCGGGGAACAGAATATCTGAAGCGGGTTCTGCACTGACAGCAGCAAGCCTGGAAGTGGGGCTTGAACTCACAAACTGAGATCATGATCTGAACTGATGTCCGACGCTCAACCACCTGAGCCACCTAGGTGCCCCTACTTATTTTTCTTACTGGTTTAACCCCTTAAGCATTGCAGAGGATAAGTTTTCAGTCAGTCAAGCAGATTACTGAGGTGATGCAGTGGTTTTTAACCCTGTTGGACATAGTACCCCATTTGTATATTTTATATTCTTTAATACTGCTTTACTATCTCAAAATGAAATTCATATATAAAATTACCTACCAGCATAAAAATTAAAGTTTTAAAGTTTTTTTTTTTTTAAATGTTTATTTTTTTTGAGAGAGTGTGAGCGGGAGAGGGATAGAGACAGGTGGGGACAGAGGATCTGAAGCAGGCTCCATGCTGACAGCAGCAAGCTTGAGGCGGGCTGGAACCTGTAAGCGGTGAGGTCATGACCCGACCTTAAGTCGGATGCTTAGCCATCTGAGCCATTCAGGTGCCCCCAAATTAAAATTTTAATATAATACCCTAACTATACCCTAAAAGAGAATTAAAAAAATAAATTTATAATGAAATATGCCTTTTAGTGTAAATGTTTGGGCATGACTATAACAAAAGACGTAGTGAACTAGCCAGGTACTTGTAACCTTCCTAATAACAAGTAAGTTTGGATTTAAGAGAATTCAACAGTTACCTGAATTGGACTGACTGGTTTTCTTTAACATTTTGAAATAAGGGCAAAATAAGAAAATTTGTGGATAGGGATAGAATCGGGTATGTCACCTACAAATGTCTCCTGACTGATAACAAGTGTGTTGTGGTGATCCAAGTATCATGAGTGGTATTTCTGTTGGTAGAATAATTTTCTGTGATGGTAAATGTAACCTTTTCAAGAGGAAGGAGAACAAATTTTTCCTTTTTTACACAATAGATCTATTTCTGGAAAAGAGATTTTTTTCCAATATGAATTTGAAGGCGTATTTGATAATTTGAAGGAATATATGATAATTTGGTCAGATGAGGGCATGATATGCTTCATTGTATGGGACTGCCCAGGCATTGCAGAATGTCTAAGATCTTCATTCCTCTTCTCCCCCCACCAGTAGCACCACCCACCCAGTCCTGATGTTAGACAAAAATACCCGTGAGGAGAATCACCCTTGGATTTAGGATTTGGTTGTAGTGCTTACAATAAATTATGTAACTTTCCCTCTATTTTTGAGGGTCTGTAAAGGTGGATTTCATCAGGTCTTTCTAACCTGTAGGCTCAGGGATCTATGATATACCCCAGCATCCCCCACCCACCCTAATCTTCCTGTCTCACCCATATTCCCCCCCAAAAATTCCATGTAAAATTTTTGTGAACATTTCACTCACATGTGTTATTTTCTGGGGTAGTATATAGGTTTCATCACATTCTTAAAGGGTTCTGTGACCCACAAAAGTGGACCTGATGTTTCTTTCCAAGACCTCTTATAACAGTTAAATGTGGTCATTCTTATGCTAACATTCATCAGTAACTGCTGATTTTCCATTTTAACCGGGGAAAATGGGCTCAGACTCTGAACTATCTGCAGGGAGTTATTTCTACTGGGAGAGCACTGTTAAGATGCTTGGTTATAGGGACACAGTGGAGCAGAAAATTTCAAATTCATATGTTAGGTGGGCTTATTTGTTTGTAAGTAGGTAATTTCACATTTTACTCATACGGTTAACATGTCCACTTAAGAACTTTGTTTTAAGTTGGTGGGCTTTTTTCTTTTTGGTGGGCTGTTATCTTCATCTTTAGACAGTTTGCATATAAATTTTCAGTATTACTTCAGATTTCATATGTTGATGAAAATCGATATATGGTCATTTTCTAAATCAGTTTTAAAAGTCAGTTATTTTGGGCACCTGGGTAGCTCTGTTGGTTAAGCGTCTGACTCTTGATTTTAGCTCAGATCATTATCTCACAGTCCTGGGATTGAGCCCACCTCAGGCTTCTTGCTGAGGTGTGGAGCCTGCTTGGGATTCATAGTCATTCATTCATTCATTCATTCATTCATTCATATTCTTTCTCTTTCTGTCTCTCCCCCTCTCTCTCCCTCCCTCTCTCCCCGCCCCCTCATGCGCACACACACACACTCTCAAAAATTAAAAAAGTTATTTTACCTTATTTTGGAAAATTGTTTTCCTCTAAAATTGGGATCATTTAAAAAATCTTACGTATGTTATAAAAGTATAGGATTGTTCAAAATTAAAGTTTTGTGAAAGGTTTCTTTTGTCATGTTACTAATAAATTGTTTTTTTGGCCATGCTTACTACTAATGTTAAAGTCCTACTTGAAATAGTCCTTTAAAAATTTATGTATTCTCAAATATCTGTAGTAACTTCTGAATTTTGAGAATATTGAGAAATGGAATCTATATCTTTAAGACCCCTAGTTTCATCAGTAGTTTAAACTGTGTTGCTAGCCAATGGTATTGTGGGTTCAAGTGCAAAATGGACAGATTGCAATATTCCCCTGTACCTCTCTTTTGCTAGTGTATGGTGGGGTTGTTAAGTAGCTGCTTGTTGAAAAATGCAAGCATTTAGAATTAAAGAATCAAAGGGAGTAAGATAATATACAAATTAAATGATTTATTTGATCATGTAATTAAAGGTAGCCATTTAAAAGATCATACTTGGGGCGCAGTCGGTTAAGCGTCCGACTTCAACCAGGTCACGATCTCACGGTCTGTGAGTTCGAGCCCCGCGTCGGGCTCTGGGCTGATGGCTCAGAGCCTGGAGCCTGTTTCCGATTCTGTGTCTCCCTCTCTCTCTGCCCCTCGCCCGTTCATGCTCTGTCTCTCTCTGTCCCAGAAATAAATAGACGTTGAAAAAAAAAATTAAAAAAAAAAAAAAAAAGATCATACTTCATATATATATATATATTTAAAAAAAAAACCTATGTAACTTGATTTAAATGACTTTTTCTTTAATTTTTTTTTGTAACTGTTTCTCTGTCTTTATGTTTTCTGCTAACCTTTTCTCATTTCTGTCTCTTCCCTCTTCCTGGTTCTAAGTCTTTGTTAGAAAATATTTTATAACTTAAAACTTCAAGCATAGAATAAGATTATTTCACTCCTTAGTACTTGAAATAAGTACCTTTTAATGGCCTGACTTTGAAGTCTGTTTCTTTTCCTCTAGTTGCTCCTGCACTCTTCCTAGTGCCTCTTTTCATTTGACTGTATTTGTTGTTCCCATCAAACCTTTGTCTTAGATGGTTTTCCAGTATTCAACTAAATGGGAAACTACCTGGTAGAGCTGAAAATTTCTCATTCTGGGCTCCGAATGATAAAGTTTTAAAAGACATGTTTACTCTTGTTTCCCTAAATAAAGATAGCCTTTGTAATAGTAGTCTTTGATTTCAGCCTTTTTGCTTTTCAAAATATATAACTTAATGGGGCGCCTGGATGGCTCAGTTGGTTGAGCATCCACTCTTGATTTTGGCTCAGGTCATGGTCTCACAGTTTCGTCAGTTCTGGTCCTGTGTTGGGCTCTGCACTGACAGCTTAGAGCCTGCTTGGGATTCTCTGTCTTCTCTCTCTGCCCCTCCCCTGCTCGGTCTCTGTCTATTTCTCTAAATAAGTAAGTAAATAAATAAAAACATTAAAAAATACAACTTAAAACTGATTGCTTTGAAAATGATTTAAAATTGCTTTTGTGTTAGTTATAAGTTATGTGGTTATTGCTTCCTCTTGGGACATACGTTTTAAATTTATCTTCTATGCCCAATGGAAAAAGTATTCATTTTATTGTCTGAATTGATGTACATAATGCCCTACAGTTTTTTTTTTTTTTTTTTTTTTTTGCCAAGGTAAAAAATGGCCACAACCTTTCTTTTACCCCCCCTTTAACAAAATGAGGTTCTAGTAGTTTAGGACTTACTCAGTTTAGGCAGGACTGGATTACCTTTCTGGATTCTTTGTTTTATAATTTCTCGTTTGGGTACATCACCAAAACTTAAAACTTTGTATTTAGAGCATTTGACACAGTGCTCATAATAAATACTTAACAAATATGTGAGTGAATGGATGAATGAGTGAATGAATTGAACCTAATTGAGATGTGAAGCAAGAGCACTATTGTCATTGGATGTAGTATCTTCAGATGTACACATTTTTGCAGTTTTCTTGGTAAATGGATTTAAAGACTGGCACTGGTTTGCAGACCACTGGAAAAACCTGATCTTTTTAGTAATGTGGTAAGAGCACACAATGTATAATAAAATTGTGGGCTTACTTCATAAATTAACAATGTTTGGAATACTTTTTATTTGATAGAAATAATACATGTTCATGTAGAAATTTTGTAAAATATAATAAGGGAAGAAGAAGAAAATACAACTCTCGTAAGTGTAGTACCTGGAAAGAAGTACTGTTAGTGTTTTGATACAGTTAGGCACACAGATTTCATTATATACTTTAAATAAAATTGAGATTGTATACATTGAATTTTGAATTCTGCTTCGTATAAGTGTGAGTCCAGTTAAATTTTTTTTCTGTTTTTGTTTTTTAAACCTTACAGGCCCCTTCACAGATGTAGTCACTACAAATCTTAAGTTGCGAAATCCATCCGATAGAAAAGTGTGTTTCAAAGTGAAGACTACAGCACCTCGTCGGTACTGTGTGAGGCCCAACAGTGGAATTATTGACCCAGGGTTGACGGTGACTGTTTCAGGTAGCAAATCATGTTCTGATTTTGAACAGTATTAAATTCCGACATTTTTATGGTTATGTTTAATTTGGTCTTAATTAATAGAGTTTCATCTGGAGGGAGAGAAATTGTTTTTAAGTTATTCTGGCTTGCCTTTAATTATGTTCTTCTGTTACCTTACTATATGCCAGCTGTTTTAACATTTCTCACCCTTACCTTGTGGTTGGGGGTGTCTGTGGTCAATTTATAAGCAATTATTTTCAGTTTAAAATTTTATATCTTTTATTTCTACAGTTTACTACCGCATTCTCTGCTCTATTTTATCTTTGAAATAGTGTATCATTTTTGTGATTGATCCTTCTCTTCAGATCTCTAACTATTGTTACATATTGCATGCAGCTGTACAAGTATTATTCAGAATCTTAGAAATGTACAGTGCCTCTTTTTTGCTGGTTGTATCAAATTAGATGAGTGTTTCTGCCTTTTATTGTAAATGCCAAACAGTTTAGTTTCATGACTCCCTTTTGTGTTTACTTGTAATCCAGGGAGTATGCTTGGTTCCTTCTCTGTATGGATTGCTTACTCCTGCTGTGGAGTCTGTGCTGGTGTCATCCTTAATGCCCTCCATAAACTTCCTTTCTTCCATCAGACTTCCCAAGATAGTTGTCCTTAACAGTATTACCTGACATAGCTGAGAAATAGGAAACAAGTATGAGAATGGGGGACCTTAATTATGGGGGACCTTCTTAGGCTTCACATGGAGACCATTTACTCTTCCTTACTAGCAGTAGATTTCGCTTCCCATTATATGTCACGATAACACATGGAACAAGAATACACATGGACCTCCCATCTCTCACCTCAAAATCTCTGGGGGCATGACCCAGCCACGTATATGTTTTTTTTTTTGAAACAAAAACAAAAACAAAAACAAAACATGCTTGTGTGATCCTGATAAGTATTCCTAAGATAATTGTGTCTCAGTTGCCTGGTTTTTACGTCCACAGCAGATTAAAAACACCAAATTATGCAAAGAGTGAGGGCCTATAGCAAGCACATGGAGAGTGCTTAGAAGTAGAACTTGACTGCAAAGGCAGTGAAGGACACACTGCCGAGTTCTTTCTGACACTGAATCCTGTTTCAGTATGTAGACTCAAAGACTCAGAGCTAGGAGTCCTTCTAGAAAAGATGTTTTTAGTGAATCTTATGATGTGGTAGCCAAGGAGGAATGTGTTGGTGTTTGTCCAAGTTGTCAGCTGATGGGAAAGATAGATGGAAAAGAAGATAAAACAATGACTACATTCATTTTGGAAGTTGCTCTCTAAATTTTTAAGCCTTTTAGATAAATTGGAAGACAGAATTGTTTCTCTCCATGTAGTTTAAAATAGTTTTTTGGTGCTACCAGTTTTATCCTTAGGAATCCATAAAACTATTCAGAATGACTTTTTCTTTGAGGGTTCTAGATTGCTAAAGTTCATTGTATTAATGTTTCTAAAGAAAAGTTTGAGTTGCGCAGGCCCAATTACATGTGGGTTTTTCCCTGTAAAGACAGTATAGTACTATAAATACATTTTCTCTTGGGGCGCCTGGGTGGCGCAGTCGGTTAAGCGTCCGACTTCAGCCAGGTCACGATCTTGCGGTCCGGGAGTTCGAGCCCCGCATCAGGCTCTGGGCTGATGGCTCGGAGCCTGGAGCCTGTTTCCGATTCTGTGTCTCCCTCTCTCTCTGCCCCTCCCCCGTTCATGCTCTGTCTCTCTCTGTCCCAAAAAAAATAAATAAAAACGTTGAAAAAAAAATTTTAAAACAAATAAATACATTTTCTCTTCTTTTTGATTTTCTTGATAATATTTTCTTTTCTCTAGCTTACTTTATTGTAAGAATACAGTACATAATACATACGGCATACAAAATAAACGTTAATCCATGGTTTATGTTCTTGGCAAGGCTTCTGGTCAACAGTAGACTATTAGTAGTTAAGTTTTTGGGGAGCCAAAAGTTGGATGTGGATTTTCAGCCGTATGGGGGGTTGGCATTCTGAGTCCCTGTGTCGTTCAGGGAACAGCCTGTACTTTTCAAAACACTTTCTCTCACGTAGCCCCTTGTGTTGGGCACTTGTTGTATTAAAAACTCTAGACATACTAGTTACTGTTTCCGTGGTGTGCCTTTAGATCTTGTCCACTGAGAATTTAGGTCTTCAATTTTTAGTGTATTGCCTTCCCTTAAGGAGTCACTCAAACTGTTCTTCCACTGGCAACTGTTCCTTGATTGACTGACTGTGCTACACACTCATTTCTTTTTTTCTTTCAATTGATGTATTCATGTATGTATGTGTGTATATGTGTATATATTTATATTTTTAGGATGATGTAACTCTTACTATATGGTCTGCAATAACTTGGACTATAACTGTCATTAAGTCACAACCATGTTTTTTCAGTTCCTAGTGATGAGCCTATAGTGATTGCTCAGTGAAGGGTATTAATGGACATTCATTGTGCTTTATCTGGATTCTGAGACATCCTGTGCGTTTTTTTTCTGCTATGTATTTGGCCCTTTAAAGATTTTTTTTTAACCATGATGGGAGTTAATGGACTTCTTAGATACACCTTAGAAATAAGATTTTCTTATATGATTGGTATTTCTCACCATTGTTTAATTGCATTTGTTTTTTTTTTGAAAGTGTTGACACACATATATAGAAGGTATATCTTAGAAGTAATTTACCTGTTAACAGGGGAATACTTTATACAATACCATATACATATTTTGTGTAACTGTAGATCCATTCTTATAGCCATTTATTAAGTTTATATTACATAATTTGGCATCAGTTATAATCATATGGAACCTCTAAAAATCCTTTAAAAGGCTACTGAAAAGCTTAAGTGCTTAGAAATATTTGAATTTGTAATTAGGACTTAAGAAAAATTCTTGAAATCGTGAGAGTATATACCTTTTCCTTGTATACCTTGTTTTTTAGAATCAGATATAAACAGATTGATAGACTTCCTGAGTAGGTGTTTATTTAAAATCTATTTTTCAAAAATTAGTTTAAAAATTTTTTTTAATGTTTTTATTTATTTTTGAGAGAGAGACTGAGCAATCGGGGGAGAGTCAGAGAGAGAGGGTGACACAGAATCTGAGAAGCAGGTTCCAGGCTCTGAGCTGTCAGCACAGAGCCCGGTGTGGGACTTGAACTTGAACTCGTGAATCATGAGATCATGACCTCAGCTGAAATCAGCCGCTTAACCAACTGAGCCACCCAGGCACCCCTCAAAAATTAGTTTTATGAGAATGCTAACAAATGGTTGGGAGTTTTGAAGTTAGCTTTTAATTTCTCCTTTGCATATCCTAGCTAATTCTAAAAGATACTATCACTAAATACCAAAATGAAGCCTTATATTTATGCCTAGTTTTAATAAACAATTTACTAGATTTTAATCTGAGTTTACAGGTATTATCATAGTTAATGTCGGCAATATTTAGAAAATTTACCCAAACCTAAAGTTAGAGGGGACAATCATAGGTTTATATTTATTTTTTAAATAGCTATTTATTTTGTGGGTTGTTAAAATAGTTGGAGCTATAAAGGTGATACTGGATCCTTACTGTAAATAATCCAGTATTAGGTTTCTTGAACTCTTTCTGGTTTTCTTTAAATTGGCATATTAGTGAATGAGGTAATAGGAGTGATAAGAAGCAAACACATTCAGAATACACAAAGTAATGTGTCCTTTCTTCTTATTTAGTAATGCTACAGCCTTTTGACTATGATCCCAATGAGAAGAGTAAACACAAGTTTATGGTACAAACAATTTTTGCTCCACCAAACACTTCAGATATGGAAGCTGTGGTAAGTATAGATGTGAAACTGAATTTATTTTGGGGAATGTTTTTTAAACCATGGATTTGTATAGTTCTCAGTTGAGAAAGCTAATTTTTAAAATAAAAAAAACCTTGTAAATCTGTTTATTACAGATAATTTCAAAAATGAAAGAATTTTGAAATAGTAGAAATACTATTTCTTAAAAACACTTTAGAAATGCTACTACTAAGAATGCTGGCGATAGTAGGTTTCTTTAGGATTTTGTAAACAGTTCTGTGGCGTTGCTTGATAACAGTGGCAGAGTGATCAATATCAGGGTGCAGCCGTGCCTCCTGACTACCCCTGCTTCAGACAGCTACGGTTGTCCCTGAGGGGAAGCTTATTTGTCATGGTCATGCTTTCTCTGTCTCATGTTTGGTTTTGTTTGTTTGTAGTGGAAAGAGGCAAAACCTGATGAATTAATGGATTCTAAATTGAGATGTGTATTTGAAATGCCCAATGAAAATGATAAATTGGTAAGTAGGAAAATGTAAGAAGATTGGAGGCTGTTAAGTTCTCGTTTACTTTGAGATGAATTTTGCTTCTGTTTTTGGCCTTTTTGGGTTGTGTAATGATGCTGTTCTACTTTATAAGATTCAGTGCTTTATTAAGTTTTTAAAAAACTTGAGACGCTTTTTTCATTTTAGACATTTTGTCCATTCAAGAAGAAAAATGCTTTTAGATAACAATCTGCATGATGGAGAAGAATCAGTTAATTCTCCCCAATTTTTGCCACTTTTTAAGCCACTTCAAGTTCTTTAGAGTGAGACATATATATGCATAGATATAATTAAATAGACATAAACTCCTTTTTGACAACTGTGTACCAGCAATCTGGGGATAAAAGATGTAATTTACATGAACAAGTAGTTTATTCCCAAGTTTGGCTATTGCCAGGTATTTTACTTACTATTGATTTTGGTCAAAATCCATATGATTTTATTTCTTAGTAAGTAATTTTTGTGTTGCTTTTGGGTTGATGTGAGGCAGATACAGTTTGGAGGACTGAGAGATACATGTGTGTAGTTTGGAAAGTCGTCTGTGATCGTATAGGATGAGTTGTGGTCAGTTTCCCTATTCCCCTTCTTAAATTCAGATTTTAGTCTTTTTCTGTGATTTGTAGGAGGGACTAGACAAAGTTGAGTTGAGTGAGTTTTTTCTTTTGGTGACTTAATATATAAAATAATGTGGGTAAATAGAAATGTTGAGTACAGTTAGGTTACAGTGTGACATGACTGTTGCCTTGATCTGGAAGCCATTTGCCCTATTGAAAAGTAAATTCCCAGATTAGATTTATACATGGGCTCAATTATTGGGTACCTCTTTTAGGATAAGCTGAAATGAAAGAGTCCCTGAATGGTAACTAGGTGTCAGTCAAATTATTTGTGTTTTTTAATGCCCTTTTAAAGGCATGTTGAGGTATTTGCCAAAAATAAAAAATGTAAATGCATATATTCTTACTGGAAAGTGGGGGTTCAGTGGCATGTTTATGCTTCCCATTTGTAGTCTACTCTGTCTTTTGCCATGCTGCTAGAAAGCTCATAGCTTGCATAGCTCTTAGTATTGGAACTGAGAAAACGTAAATAGCACATTGTCTGGGTTGACTAATAATATGTTATTTTTTTCCCAGTTTTATTGAGATATAGTTGACATATAGTATTGTACAAGTTCAACGTGTACAACATAATGACTTAACATACATATATTGTGAAATGATTACCGTAATAAGTTTAGTTAACATCCATTATGCCATTTAGATACAAAAAAGGAAAAAAAAATGTTTTTTTCCTTGTGATGAGATCTCTTAGGATTTACTGTCTTAACTTTCAAATATACCATACACCTGCGTTAGGTATAGTCATCATGTTGTGCATTACATCCCCAGGACTTAATTTGTCTCTTAATTGGAAGTATCATACTTTTTGACCACCTTCAACAAGATCCCCCATCTCCCTACCCCCTGCCTCTGGTAACCACAAATGTGATCTCTTTTTCCATAGGTTTTTTTTTTTTTTTTTTTTAATTTTTTTTTCAACGTTTATTTATTTTTGCGACAGAGAGAGACAGAGCATGAATGGGGGAGGGGCAGAGAGAGAGGGAGACACAGAATCGGAAACAGGCTCCAGGCTCTGAGCCATCAGCCCAGAGCCTGACGCGGGGCTCGAACTCACGGACCGCGAGATCGTGACCTGGCTGAAGTCGGACGCTTAACCGACTGCGCCACCCAGGCGCCCCTTGTTTTTGTTTTTTAGATACCACATATAAGTGAGATCAGACAATATTGGTCTTTCTCTGACTTACTTCACTTAGTACAGTGCCCTCAGGGTCCATCCGTGCTGTCACAGATGGCAGGATTTCCTTTTTTGTGACTGAATGGTATTCCATTTTATTCCTCTCCCTCCCTCTCCCCCCATATATATCACAACTGCTCTATTCACTCATCAGCCAGTAGCCATTTAGGTTGTTTTCATGTTTTGACTGTTGTAAATAATATTGCAGTGAACATGGGGATGCCAATATCTCTTTGATGTAGTGTTTTTATTTCCTTCGGATCTGTTCCCCAAAGTAAAACTGAATGGAATAAGGATTGACTTACTTGAAAAGCACACTTGGATATTTCTTCACTTGGAATTGTATGTCAGCTTTTATAATTCCTTAATAAACGTAGTACGAACTGGCTTTTTATCTGGACTTCTGTTATACTCTGTATAGCAGACAGTTTGAGAGGCTAACTGTGAAAAAGGCTGGAATGCAAGTACTTGATATTGTTGATTAAGAGGAAAAAGCCAGACCAGAAGTTGATGGAAGTGATATGGCTATGATAGTAGTGCCTAGCTGTTTCAAGTACCCCATAGAGGAGACTAGTAATCCAAGAAAGTGGTTTTGGATCTGCTAAAGGGCTTGAGTAAGTACTGAGTGGAATTTCTGGAGTCCCATACCGTAGAGCATGAACAGAAATAGTTTGGCCCTGGAACCTTTTCAGAGCAGGTATTATTAGTAACCTAAGGTCTGTTCAGTAATTTCAAAGTACTTCCAGACACTATCTGCCTCTGAGCCTAGATGAACTAGCTGCAGAATGTATTTCTGCTAATAGAACTACTTGGGCTTGTGGTGTAGTTATCACCTATTTAAATGGTAAGGAGTAAGTGTTAAAGGTAATGATTTTTTTAAAACCTTTTATTTGAAAAAACTTCAAACAGTTACAAAGGTACAGTGAGCCCGTTAACCCCTGACCAGCTTTAAGTTACCAGTTTATTGTTAACCTTCTTTTATCTAACCCTCACCACTTTTCATTTCACGTATTAAGACAAACCCATACGTAATATAATTTTGTCTGCAACTATTTTGGTATATATCATTCAAAGGTAACTTTAAAAAAAAGGAAAAATAATTTAATGACTGTACTATTCATCAAGCCTTTAAAATTAGCTTAAGGTATCATTTAATATTGTCAAACTATTCAGGCAGCATTCAAATTTGTCTCACAGATGCCATTTGCTTTGCAGTTTGTTTCAGTTGAGATTCAAATAAAACCTACATACTGCTATTGGATGATATGGGTCCTGAATCTCTTTTAATCTGTAGATTCCCTCTCTGTTTTTCTCTTGCAAATTGTTTGTTGAAGAAGCTGGCTTTGTCTTACAGACTTTTCCCCATAGACTAGATTTTGCTGATTGCATCTTTTTGTGGTGTCGTCTAACTTTTCTTGTTTCGTATATCCTAAAATCAGATCTAGAGGTTTGATCAGATTTTGATTTGTTGTTGCTGGCTGGGGAGAGGCAAGACTGCTTTGTGGGTGTTGATACATTCTCTCAAGGAGGCATATAATGTTGGGTTGTTTTTTGTTAAGTTCACTAACCACTGGTGTGCAGTGTGTGGGTGAGTGGTTCTCAGCCAGGGATAATTGCCCTTGAGGGGACATCTGTCAATCTGGAGACATTTTTGGTTTTCTCAACTAGGCATCTAGTTGGTAGAGGCCAGGGATGCTGCTCAGCTCCTGTGGTGCCTAAGACTGCACTCATAAGGAATTATCTGGCCCCAAACAACAATAAAATCAAAATTGAGAAGCTATAGTTTAGTATATTAATTTATTTAAGATTGCATAATGATATTTTGTCATTCTTCATTTTATTAGTTACATTTGTAGACAGAAATTTGGCTCATCTAATATTTGGTTATTTATTCAATGCTATAGAGTTTGCAAAGGCAAGGGAAATTTCCTGTCTTTCTCTTGAGTTCTGGGTTTTCAAAAAATGAGTTGGTCACAAGCGTCCCTCTGATGTGACTACAATCAGTCAGCCTCCCTTCCTCCTTCTTTCCCTCCCTTTTTCCCTCCCTCTTTACCACATTATTATAAACTCATGGACTTGAACATGTTTGTGTTTCAACTCCTTGCAGTTACTATCAGTATTAATCTCATATGTAGGAGCCTCCTCTTGTTTGTTCCTGAGTCCTTTTACTATAGTTGTCTTTGGGAATTTTTTTTTCTTTTAATTGGAAGTTTTTATTTAAATTTACTAAGTTAACATATATGGTAAAACTGGTTTTAGGTGTAGAATTTAGTGATTCATTACTTACATATAAGACCCAGTGCTCATCACAAAAGTGCCTCCTTAATACCCATCACCCAGAGAATTTTCTTGATGTCTAGTATGGCAAGATATTTCCAGGCCCAGACCTGGAATCATTCCCTTCTTTCACAAGCTCTGAAACTTTTCAGTGGGAGATGGTATTTGAAGACCACAGTCTGGGCACTGGGGTAAAACAATGATTTTTAGTTTTGTCAGACTTTGTGTAAGACCATTCTTTTGGCCAAGATTAGAATGGGAACCTGATTGTCATTTGAAGACACTTCTTTAGATGGTAAAAGTTTAATGTTAAAATCATGTTAGCAGCACATAGGATGAGTGTCTCCTTTTATTTCTTATGGTAGTGATTGGATCTTATGATTGGGATATGTTTTTGGAGATGTAGGATAACTTAAAATGTGCAAAATCCAACCCTGACCCTGGGTACCCAGCAGGTATCCAGTGAATCACGTAAGTTGCAGTTGTCATGTATGGACTCTGTTGGCTTGCTAGCCTTGCTGTCATGATTCCTTGATGGGTATTTTTTTTTTTAATTTTCTTCACATTTATTTACTTTTTTGATAGAGAGAGAGAGAGAGAGAGACAGCACAAGTAGAGTAGGGACAGAGAGAGAGAGAGGGAGACACAGAATCTGAAGCAGGCTCCAGGCTCTGAGCTGTCAGTGCAGAGCCTGACACGGAGCTTGAACTCACAGACTGAGATCATGACCTGAGCCAAAGTTGATACTTAACCGACTGAGCCACCCAGGAGCCCCTGATGGGGATTTTTAAGTGTTCGGAATTCACCTTTCCAGTTTTGCACATAAAATGAGACTTTTAATATTTCAATATATCAGTATTTCAAATTTATACACTTCAAATGTATAAAAAAATTGCATCTATACTATCTAGAGGTGGCCTTAATTGAGTAATGTGCTTGTTTTAAAAAGATGGACTGAAACACAGTTGTTTTATAAGGCAGTATTTCCCAAAGTGTATTGGGTTGAAAGGGTTATGTGGTCCAGTGAATTTGGAAAAATACTACAAGTACTATGTCTCCCAATAAACACATTGCACATATGCATATTAATGGTCCTGAATAAAGGAAATATGTTAATCCAAAATTTGTTTTTTAATGTAATGTAATTCTCATAAATATCGATGTTCTGCAAAATACGCTTTGGAGAAGCACTGATTATTACTGCTTAAATGCATTCTTGTAGTGCTACTAATCTGCAGATGCTACAAGAAATCTTCATTATTGAGAAGGACAACCTGAGAAGCACACCCCCAAGTTCTTTCAGAGTGGTTAGGTGACTTTCTGTCAACTCACCTGTTTAATACTGCTTCTCATCTTTTGTAGAAAATAAGAAGCCTCAAAGTAACCAAACCTGGTATATAGTGTTTGCTTATTTATTATAACTTTATGTATAAAGTTTTTGTTTATTTATTATAACAACTATAATATGTAATATTTAACAATTGAGAAAATCTTATATATGTAAATATATTTATAAATATATATAAATAATATATAAATACATATAAAACACCCTTTTTTTATAGTACTTTATTCATGTTGATAACTGTGTCTTGCCATTTCCAGGTCAGTATTGTCTATAGATGAAGTTTATAAACCTGTTTAAATACCTTAGTATGTTTGACATACTAGCTTCTTTCTAGCATTATAGATAAAGTTACAAAATTACTTAACACCCTTTTTCTGTATATTTACCTTCAGTTTAGCGTGAAGCTTGCTGTTAGGAAATTAGGGCATTCTTCTTATTTTAAATGTTTATTTATTTTGAGAGAGAGAGAGAGAATATGTGCCTGTGCGTGCGAGCAAAGGAGAGGCAGAAAGAGAGGGAAAGAGAGAATCCCAAGCAGTGGGGCTGAGTCCTCCAGACCATGAGATCATGACCTGAGCTAAATCAAGAGTCAGTTGCTTAACTGTCTGAGCCCTGGAAATTAGGGCATTATTCAGTGGTGTTATACTTAGACAAAGTTTGTTAGTTTACTACAAATAAATTGATAAAATGCTATATGAAGCTGAATCCTCACTTTGACAAATTGATTAAAGATGACACTCCCTTATTCAAGGAAAGTACATTTAAAAAATGTTATGAGGGGCGTCTGGGTGTCTCAGTCAGTTGAGCGTCTGGCTTCAGCTCATGTCATGATCTCACAGTTCATGTGTTCGAGTCCCACGTCGGGCTCTGTGCTGGCAGCTCGGAGCCTGGAGCCTGCTTCAGATTCTGTGTCTCCCTCTCTCTCTGCCCCTTCCCTGCTTGCACTCTGTTTCTTTGTCTCTCAAAAATAAATAAACATTAAAAGGTAATGTATATTTTTAAAAGTAGAGTACAAATACATTTTTTAGTTTATAGTTAAGATCACTGTAAATTCCTTGATCATTTGGCCCTTTGTTCTTTTTTAATTTATTAATATGTTATAAAAAGTATGTTAATTTAAGCAGAATTTCAGTTTAGTTTTTAACTAAACTAAGTTGTTGGTGACAACTTCAGGTTTAATATACTTTCTTTAAGGGTGACATATGTACTTTGTATTTAGCCTTATTTACTGGTCAGAGCAGTTGAGATGTATATCCACTTAGTGGTCCCTTACACATTTAAAGCGTTGATCATTGGCATTTTTGATCTTTAGTAGTCAACTCAGAAGAATTTGGTTAGTATCCACAAAGCAGATAACACAGTAGCTGTCAGAGTTGCTGATGCTGTCTTCTCCAAGTTGCTATCCTGTAGATAGCAGGTTTCAAACTCTGATGTTGAGTCAGTGTCTCTTACATTAACCACCCCATCCCACTTTCCCATTGTGCTCCCAGCACCTTACCCATCTTGCTCCCAAAAGGAGTAGATGGGCATTTAATTACATTATGTAAGTGAACCTTACCTGTTTGAGGATCTGGATCTTTTAGGTTTGCTGTTAGTTTTAAGGCATTTACATGTTCTAAGAATAGTGGAAAAGGAAGTGTTACTATTTTGTTGATTTCTTTAGGTTTGTAGGACCTTGATACTGAATATATAAAAAAAAAAAAAGACTGAAGTTCTGTGGTAAGAAAGGTACCGGCTTTAGAAGTGTATAGTGCTTGGGTTCTTGTTTTTAAAATTTTTGTAATTTAAAGAAATCATTTCTTGACAAAACAGTTCTAATTTATTTGAGCCATCATTAGAGTGGGCTTCTTTTTGGGACATAGTTCTTTGATCTGCATCATAGATGGAGTGACCTAGGATTTCAGGAACCTTTTTGTCGTAAATGAAGGTGCTACTAATAATTATTCCAGGACAGCAAGCATTAACTAATACTGTCCTTAAGTGTGCTAAAATTTGTGGTCATCCTAGTTTTAGGGAATGCAGGTCTTTGGATATATTTCAGTAAATTAATGGCAGAAAGTCTTTGAGTTGAGTTGTGTTCAGCACAGGAGCCATTCAGCATGTTCCCTGAGTTGTTGACAGCTGGAGGAGGCAGAGGATACTAAAGTGTTGACTATTTTATATTTTACAAAGTTGGGTTCTTGAATTATTAGCTCTTTTTAGTTATTATCAACTGTGTATTATGAAATCTAGTGTTTATTTAGTGGAAGTGTTTTTTTTCATGATTGAATGTGGTTTTAATTAGCTTGTTATTTGTGATGTTTTATCACCTATCTAATTCTTTGTGTTCAGTTAAAAATTTTTTTGGTTTATTTTGAGGCCTCCAATTATTCTTGATGTTTGCCAGATTTCCTAAATGTATTGCATTTCATTTATGCCCTCCATTTAATATACATTAATGACATATTTTCTAGGAAAAAATATCAGTTTATCTTAATGAAAACTAATGGATTGTCAAGAACAAGGATTTTCTGTGGTCTTCTATATAAAGATATTTTATGATTAAATATACATTGTTTTGTATTGAGACAAAGAACAGATTGGGGACTGCATTATTAAGTGAGATGGAGTTCTCATAGTCCTATACAGTGATCTCTAGATGTCAATAAGTATTATTTATGAGTGTGTTTCAACTTTTTGGTATCATATTATTTTCATCTATATTAAAGGAATTTGAGAAAATAGGAATAAAACTATGGAGATACTGGTAAACCGGAATGTTAGGTGCATCCTTAAGTTTGTTTATTGGTTCTGGGAAGGGTGTGTGTGTGTGTGTGTGTGTGTGTGTGGGTGGGTGTGTGGGTGGGTGTTGAGTACAGGACAAGTTTATAAAATAAATTTTATGAACCTCAAGGGGAAAAATTCATTTAATTTAAAATTGTTCAGGCTGAGTGTCACCAAAGGTAAGAAAATATCAAGTGCTTGTTTTTCAAATATTGACAAGGATTGATTAGCAATGAAAATTAAGAGTGCAAAATTAGAAGGTATTCATTTTAGGACAACATGAGGCGAGCATAAATTGAATAAGGATTATACATTTAATTAGTATAATGCAAATTGATCTTACGTAATTTTCTTTGGGAAATAATATAAAAAGCTAGTTCAGAAACTTTTGTATTTTTTGCTTTAACATAGTTATTATTAGTGTTCTATCTTAATGCATAATATATTTTTATAGAATAAAATGTGAATGTTTTAGAGCCTAATGATTTCTCTGTTAGTCATTCCCAGTACCATGCAGGAGAAGTCAGTTTGTGAATCTGAGAATATGTTTCCCATGCTACCTCAGGGTATAACTCCACCAGGGACTGCTCCGGCTGTCGCTTCAATGAGCAGCATCAACAACACAGTTCCAACACCTGCCAGTTATAATACGAAGAATGACCCCAGGGGACTCAGTGTGTTCAAACAGGAGAAGCAGAAGGTTTGTTTTAGGGAGCTAACAGCTATAGGAGTCTGCTAGTGTTACTGGTTACGTTAATGTAGTTCCCTAGCACATATATGGTATTGAGTGTATTATGTGAAGCAGATAGAATTGACATTTTAGCCATGTTTAAAAATACAATAGAACCACAAATTGCTTGAAAATCATGCACCGAAACTATTCTCTGTTCTAAAAAAGCAAATTGAATACTTAATAAAATCTCAGTAGTGAGCAGGACAAATGGAAGTTGAACATTATTATGAAGTTGGTATAATTTTTTCTTTCATTGAGATTTGGGGCTCATTCTCTAAAAAAGGAGTTAGGAGTTTATTTGAATAGATGAGCAGTAAAGGTAGGAGCTGGCAAATGTTGCTATCCAGGCAAGTATTTTGTCATATATATTTTTAAAAAAGATAAATAAAATTACTATTTTATATTTTGTTATCAAACACGAATAATGGTAACCCCTCTTTAACTGTTATTGTTAGTTATTTACAGTACCCATGGTAGGAGGATTTGTGGTTAAACCCTAAATATCTTAGGTCATAGTTGAACGTGTGTGTTTGTATGTGTGTGTGTGCAGTTAACATTCACTCAAGTAAGATGACAGCACGTCAATAAGATAAATGGTGACTTTGGGTGGTGTAATGGTTGCTATATGATTCTCTTTACCGTTGTTTGCTTGCTAGAAACTTCAGGAACCCCATAGTTTGAACAGGTTGGTTATACTTTGATTTGGCTTTGCAGAGAATATGTATACTAAGGCTTAAAAATTTGATCCTTTATCTAAATGTCTAATACTTTATTGATTTTGTGATTTTAGTTACTTATTTCTGGGAATCATGATTCTACAGAAATAGTAAATTGGTTTTTTAGAGTGAAAATAAGTCTTCAGTAACCTTGTTATTCAAATACTCTCTCTTCCCAGGTTAAGGCCTTAATTATGCCTCTGACAGTTTCATGCCATAGCTGTTAATGTTAGTCTTTTAATTCCCTTTGTGTACATTTATACCCCTTAACTGCTAATACTCCCAAGAACGTAACCCTGTAGTTAAATTCTTTAGCTCCTTTGTCCTTCTCAGGGCTTCACTTGCAAACACCTGTTTTGCCTTCTATTTTACTTTTCCCCTTCTGTTTCCAATCCCTTGCTCTCTTTTTCTGATTACCTCTAACAGGAATAATTTAAAATATTAGAATTGAAATTCTGAAGGTTGTTAAAAAGGAATACGGAAGTGAATTCTATAATACATGGATGGAAAGGGATTAATGCAGAGAGGCTCAATAATCTAAAATAGTGGAAAATGTACAAGATATGGCATAGTTTCTTGTCTTACTTGATACCATGGCCTTGACCTTCCCATTTATTCTAGTTTGCAGTGTTAAATATAATGTTCATATACTTTACTATTCATCAAGTTTCCTAAGAGTCACAGCATGTTGAATCCTTCTAGTGTGCTTGTTTCATGGTTCTCAGAGCAACCAGTCTCCTCTTTCTGGACCAGTTTCTGAAGCAACTCTCAAGGAATGAGCTGTTTTCCTGGAGCCAAACCTCACTAATGGAGCTCCTGAACGGAAGTATATACTTAAAGTCCCAGCAGCCTTAGTGTTCCCATCAGGCTCGTCAGATGGTTGCTACATGAATGACTCAGCCCCCTGCCCAACTCCCTGTCTTTTTTTTTTTTTTTTTTAAACTCCCAATTAAGTTAGGTTATATATGCTTATACTTTAAATATACACAAATAAATTAGATTTCATTGCATCTGCTACGTATGTTGACTGGTTTGTAGGGGGCCTAAATAATAGTATCTGGTGGAAGTGTACTCCAAGTAACTTGTTTTATGTCTTACTTGATTCACTGTTGAAAATGTGTTTAAGCTTCACTGTATCCTTTGTGTTGTATATGTTTATGCTCCACAAATTGGTTATGACATTTTCCTTTTGTTATAAAAGCAGTATAACATTAAGAAAAATTGCAGTGAAAAAGAAAAATCAAATTCTACCAACCATGAGAGATATTTGTTGACATGTTATTTAAAATGCTGGAGAGAGGGAAGCTACCCATCAAATGTGTAACAAGAGTGAGATGTTTATTTATTTATTTTTTGAGAGAGTGTGCACACATGTACACACAAGCCGGGGAGGGGCAGAGGGAAAGACAGAATATCAAGCCGGCCCCACACTGAGCATGGAGCTCCATGGGCTCCATTTCATGACCTTGAGATAGTGACCTGAGCTGAACTCAAGAGTTGGAGGCTTAACTGACTGAACCACCCAGGCATCCTAAGTAATTTTAGTTAGGCAGAGAATAGAGTAATTAATTTCACCATGTCATTTAAAATGATAAAACATATACATATAAATGGATAACGATAAAAATGTTATAGTGCATGCTGGTTTTATAAAATGTGCATATGAGAAAATATTGGAAGATACTATTTGAATTTTTTTTTTTAACATTTATTTATTTTTGAGAGACAGAGACAGAGCACGAGCAGGGGAGGGGCAGAGAGAGAGAGAGGGAGACACAGAATCCGAAGCAGGCTGCAGGCTCTGAGCAAGCTGTCAGCACAGAACCTGATGTGGGGCTCAAACCCATGAACTGTGAGGTCATGACCTGAGCTGAAGTCGGATCCTCAACTGACTGAGCCACCCAGGCGCCCCTGGAAGATACTATTTAAATAATAGTTGGGCTGAGTTGATGAGATTGGTAGTTTCCTCTCCTTCCCTGTCATAATTCTAAATTTTCTGGAATTTAAAGAATTTATTTAAAAATAAAAAAGCCAGTTGTGAAGATTTTGAGGATTCTACATTTTAATTTTTTTCTCTTATTGGCCTCATGTATCTCCTCTTAATTTTTAGTCAACATTCTGGTATGAGTCTATTTTTTTCCAAATTCTTAGAACCTGAGGTTTCTTTAGTTGCCGTAGTATTGACTGTTGGTTTCATCTTTATAGAGGAAGGCAGTGAACTGCCCTTATTTTCAGAATTTGGACTTGTTCTAGGTTGGAATTGGAGCATACTTGAAAAGTCATTTTGAAATGAATTCTAATTACTGTTAAGGGAAAGAGTAAGAAGATTGGTGGAGAGAAGATAGATCTGATACAGATTTTTAATAATAGAGAGGGACAAGGGAGGATAGGGTGAAGAACAAGAAAGCTAGCAAGAGAAAAACTCAGAGGAGGAAATTGGAAGTAGGCTTCTTAGAAACCCATCACAGCCTGAGAAGTTTCTGAAGGAAAATATAAAACTCTTTGAGTGTTGACGGGTCAGATAATGTGGTGTTGTACATTGGAACCTCATTATAACATTATTAATTTTTTTTTTTTTATTTATTTTTTTTCAACGTTTGTTTATTTTTGGGACAGAGAGAGACAGAGCATGAACGGGGGAGGGGCAGAGAGAGAGGGAGACACAGAATCAGAAACAGGCTCCAGGCTCCGAGCCATCAGCCCAGAGCCTGACGCGGGGCTCGAACTCACGGACCGCGAGATCGTGACCTGGCTGAAGTCGGACGCTTAACCGACTGCGCCACCCAGGCGCCCCTAACATTATTAATTTTTAATGGATTTAGGGATAGTGATCAAATCACATTCCCTTCATAAGAAATACTAGTTTTGCCCCTTGAACAAACAACTATTTACATTTAATATAAATTTGGAACCTGGGATGGTGTGATAGGTGTATAACCTATAATTAAATCTTAGGACTGTGGAATGCCATAAAGTTGAAGTGTGTTTTTAGAGCTTATATCTGAATAAAACAATTTTTAAAATCTAACATGTTAAATTTCTAGCAAGTAAAATTTTAGTTAAGGAGATGATTCATTGCACTAATAACTGTTAAGATGTGTGTGTGATGGTATACATGACATAAGGGCAAAGGATATTGAGGCACGTTAGACCGCAGGCTCAGGAACGCTTAGTTAATTAGGCACTGCCCTAGATGTTTACCTGTATTGGGTAAGCTGGTAAGAATGACAGTTTTGGGGGGGCGCTCTGGGCTGATGGCTCAGAGCCTGGAGCCTGTTTCCGATTCTGTGTCTCCCTCTCTCTCTGCCCCTCCCCCGTTCATGCTCTGTCTCTGTCCCAAAAATAAATAAACGTTGAAAAAAAAAATTAAGAATGACAGTTTTGGGGCTCACAGTTTTAAAGCTGTCTGAGTGCTATGGTGATTCCATATTAAGTTTCATGAGTTAAAGCAAACAGTGTTCAAAATGATTTGAAAGAATCATTTACGTTTAACTCCCCTTCTCTTTTTTTCCCCAGGATATGTTTGTGTTCATTATCTCCCCTCTAGTGTTTATATCCTTCAGTTATTTTTCCCATTAATAGAAGTTAGGTTTTCTTTTAAATGTTTTTCTTAGGTAGTCTCCTAATTTTATTGGAATTATTACGATAATGTCCCCCCCGGAATGGCATTTGAATTGCAGAATCAGAGCACTAAAAATGACCTTCATATTTGGATTTTGGTTGGCGTCAGTCAGCATACTTTCATTGAATAACCACTCTTGGCCAAAGTGCTGGGTTTAGGGGTAAATGCAGAGAGAAATGATTCTTGCTCTCCTAGCCTTTGAAATGTTGTAGGAAAGAACATCAAAAATACATTATTATAATATATGATAAGTGCTATGGTAGAGGTAAGTGCAGGGGGTTTGGGGACTAGAGGAGGGAGTGGGCTGCTTATTTTGACTTCTCTAACTGCCGACCTTTATTGATTTAGTCCTTCTAAAAATTGTTCACAGATGACTGTAATGTTTGGAATTAAAAAAAATTTTGTATTAATGGAATCACAACCTCAAAAATTTGCATTTAAATAATTTTTTTGAAAAAGTGTGGAGTTTCAACTTGTATTTATTTGTTAAAAATCTCTAAGGAGATTTGGTTAGTTAAAAAAGTCCCACTGTCTTTGTAATACAGAATGATCTGGAACCCAGCAAAACTGTTCCACTGAATGCCTCTAAACAAGATGGACCCATGCCAAAACCGCATAGTGTTTCACTCAATGATACTGAAACAAGGAAACTCATGGAAGAATGTAAAAGACTTCAGGGAGAAATGATGAAACTATCAGAAGAAAATCGACACCTGAGAGTAAGTTGCTTTTTGAAAATAAGTTGGGTTAAATGAAGGCATAGGATATGTGAATATTATTAGGTCATTTTATCTGTCCGTTTTTAAACTTATCTTTGGTCAGTTCTTTTTTTTCCAATTTGATTATGTCTTTGCTTCCTACTCTGGCCTCTTTTACAGTTTTACCATGGCTTCTCATTGCCTGCAGGTTCCTTCCCTACTAGATGTCTTAGTTATTTGTGATCTGGCCTGTGGCATTAAGCTTCCTCTCTTGTTAGTAACTTCCTTCACATACGGCCTAGTCATGTGAAGCGCCTGAAATGGTGCTGCCCCACAAAGTAGGGACATAGGAGGCTGTTCAGCACTTGAAATGGGGTTTGAATTGACACACGTTGGGAGTGTAAAATACTCCTTGATTTATTCGACTTAGTACAGAAAAGTAAAATAGATCTTTTTTATATTGTTATTTATTGAAATAGTATTTTGGTTATATGGGATTGAATAAAATGGAGTATATTGGATTGAATTTTGGTTCTGTTGGATTGCATTTTATTATTAAAATTCATGTAACCATTTTCTTTTTACCTTTTCAACGTGTTGTTAGAAAATGTAAAAGTATGTAAGTGGCCCACATTTGAAGCTCAGATTATGTTTGTATTGGACAGCGTTGGACTAGAGTATCCTGAAGAAGCCTCTCTGATTATGATCTCTTTTTTGCTTTCTCAAATTTTTCCTTCTGACTGGAATGCCCTGAAATCCTGTTCTGCCCTGACCAGCATTTTCATACACGTGCTCTTGTCTTTTGGTACTCGGTTCTTGTCATCTTTTCAGTATAACCTTTTCTAGGACTTTCTTCCCCTTAGAAGACAAGAAACACGGTTTTGGAATGCTGTCTCCTTTGTTTCCCTGAAGACTCTGTCAAGTTACTGTTCCTGTTTGTCGGAGGTCTTTCTCCCTCTAGTGGGCGGTAGTGCTTTTGGGGGCAAGGACTGTACTCATTCATCTTTGCATTCATAGAACATGCATACAGTAGCCCTTCATATATATGAATAAATGGATGAACTGGTGAATGAGGACTAATTTGAATATGTGTGGAGTGTATTAATAATACGCCTTTGAAAAATAATTACTTATTTCAAGACCTGAATACTTTTAAATTACCTTTTTAGGCTTTGAAGCTTTTTGTATCAAAAGTAGATGATACAAAAATGTATAGAAGTAATAAATAAGCTAAATGAAGGGACTTAATCTACATTTGATTATTCCATCTGTTAGATGTATATAGAACTATATGTACTCTGGATCAGAAGCACTGTATCTTGAATTGATCTGTGCTGAAATAATTGTCTATCTCTTCCTGTTTCACAGTACCCCTCAGGGGCCCCCAGCACCTCTCTGGATAGTGGGAAGATTATCTTCATTTCACACCTAGATCTACACACCATAGATTTTTAAGGATGCTGTTTTCGTTACCTTTATTTTATCTGCCATGACTTCCGTGGCACAGTTCTCTTCTTTGATGAAAGATGTGCTCCTTAGCATACTCAGTACATTTGTTCCTCTCTTTGCGGGAGGGGAGAAGTGGAAATAGTAAGAATAGCATAAGTAGGGCAGGGCTGGAAAATAGGAAGAGTGGACGGGGAGAGAGGTGAGTGAGATTTGGGTGCTGGTCTCTTTTTATAGGCTGATGTTCTGTAGGAGATGTTATTTGAAAAAGCATTCTGCTGTTTAAAAGGTGAAACAAAAGAACTTGAAGACCATTGGCTTATAGAATCAGTTACAGGCCCTTTAACATTTCATACATAAGGCCCATGATAATTTGTTGGCAGATTAACTTTCTTGAACATGTCTGATCACTGTTCCTTTTTATCTCTCTAGGCCTATGGTTCTTAATCCAGGCTGTGCATCTGAATCTCTTAGCGCTTTTTAAACATACGTATGTCTAGGCCCTCCCCAGACCTAGGAAATCAGAATCACTAGGAGGATTCTCTAAAGTTCATGCCAGGTTTGAGAATCATTGTTCTCTTCACACAGGACTAATGAACATAAGACTAAAAAAAAATCCCACAAACCCTCAGAGAATCTACTAATTGCCCGTAAAACAGTATATGAGATGAGGTGGACTCTTTTACTTGGTATTAGTAAGCATACTAGAGGAATCAATGTGAGAAAAGAAAAATTAGCTTGCACTAAGGAAGTAAAAATCTGCCCTGTCATTCATCTGGCTGGGATGATGGACACAGATAAAGTCAGTTGCCTAGGTAACAGGTATCAGTATTTTTCCCAAGGTCACACTGTGGCCGGTAAAGGGTCCTCCTAACAACTTCCTACTTTGAGTGACTTCTGCTTTCTTACTGAGAAACCTTGTCCCCTAAAATCATACTGTCAGAAAACATGGCTGTGTGAAATCATACCAGTAAGAACCAAGCGACCCACTCTTGTCTAGAGGATCTGAGTCACTTTGACACAGAGAAGCAGCCTTTCTCTCCAGATCTAGGGGCACGGTGTCAAAAGAGGGGGTGGGTTCTGTGTACAACATTCCGTAGCTGTTGTAGTTTGTTGTTTCCGAGGAAGCAGGATTTGGTATCTCCTTTGTAGTCATGACCCAGTGCTGACACAGGGGCCTCCTGCTTTGAGTTTATCAAAACACTTGTTACTTAAGTTTTATCCTGAAATTCCCTCTTCCTCCAAATCTTGTAAAATCCTGCCTTTTCTTTTTGGCCAGATAGTCCCTGTGCCTCTGCCGTGTGGATGCCCTGGTTGCAGTGTGTCCATAAACCTGTCACACCACAGCTTTGTTCCTGGTGGTCTTTGGTAACCAGTGTAAAAATACTATGGGCCACCACCCAAATCAGTGCATGCACAGAACTCTTCCTTACTTGTATTAGTACATTTTAGCAGGGTGTTTTCCTTCTGTATAAATATAGCTGTACCTGATTTTTCAGTTTGTTAGGAGTACAATTTTCAGCTCTGGTTTTTCAAATCACCCTAGAAAGTCTTCTTAATGCTGGTTAGTGTGGTTAATCCCTATTCCCATCCCAGCCATGTGCACACTGATCTGCTTTCTGCCCATAGATTTTTAGTTCGGCAGTTTTACCGTGTGCATACTTGTTTTTAAAACCTCTTTTTGTGCGTATGTTTTTTTCTAGGATGAAGGCTTAAGGCTCAGAAAGGTAGCACATTCGGATAAACCTGGATCCACCTCAGCTGCATCCTTCAGAGATAATGTCGCCAGTCCTCTTCCTTCCCTTCTTGTCGTAATTGCAGCCATTTTCATCGGGTTCTTTCTAGGGAAGTTCATCTTGTAGAGTGAAGCATGCAGAGTGCTATTTCTTTTTTTTTTCTCTTGACCAGAAAAAGATTTGTTTACCTACCATTTCACTGGTAGTATGGCCCACGGTGACCATTTTTTTTTTTTTTTTTTTTTTTTTTTTTTTTTTTTGTGTATACAGCGTCATATAGGCTTTGCCTTTAATGATCTCTTACGGTTAGAAAACACAATAAAACAAACTGTTCGGCTCCTGGACAAATTGTATATTACCAGATCATCACTAGCAGATGTCAGTTGCACATTCAGTCCTTTATGAAATTCATAAATAAAGAATTGTTCTTTCTTTGTGGTTTTAATAAGAGTTCAAGAATTGTTCAGAGTCTTGTAAATGTTATTTTAATAATCCCTTTAAATTTTATCTGTTGCTGTTACCTCTTGAAATATGATTTATTTAGATTGCTAATCCCACTCATTCAGGAAATGCCAAGAGGTATTCTGTGGGGAAATGGTGCCTCTTACAGTGTAAATTTTCTCCTTTACCTTTGCTAATATCATGGCAGAATTTTTCTTATCCCTTGTGAGGCAGTTGTTGACTGAGTTTTTCATCCTTACAATCCTGTCCCATGGTATTTAACATAAAAAAAAATAAAACTGTTAACAGATTCTTGCTCGATAGCTTGTTTGTGTGTCGTGTCATTAGGTGGGGATACCAGGGAGTCCACTGTGTGGTAATTTGAAGTTTATGATGCATAATTTTATCTTGTATTGAAACCCTTTCATATATTAACAGTATTTGTAGTTAAAAGTCCTCATTCTGTTAAGGAAAGGAATTGATAACATTTCAAGCTACTTTTGGTATTTTGGAAGATTACAGTCAGTTTGTCTTCAAGATAATATAAAATAAGGAAACCCATGAGAATAAAAATACTGTAATTTTAGTCAGTTTATATGTATGTGCCTTGTGGCTCTGTTGCATTTGATTTATCCCATTCTTAACAGTTTCTTCTAGTGTCTTCTCAAGGAAGACTAATTCTTCGTGGTTCTCGTCAAGTGCTTTTTAACCAGCCTAATAATTACTTTTATTTTAGGACATTTCATAGTAATAGTTAAAAGTAGCTGTTTTTCCTGTCCAGTCTGACATCAAGAGGAAATTTCTGTTACGGAAATTTGGAATTACTAAGCAAGCCTTGGGAATTTTCTTTGTGGAAAATGACTTTATCCTTTGCAAATCTACCTGTCAATGTGAAACACATTTTCAGTATAAATATGCATTTTAAGGTATGATACTTTCATGCACTTAGTCTTACGTATTCATTAATTTCACTTGTGCTAGCATAGAAAACTTTGGAACCAGAGACAGTATATTTGGGTTTTCTACTGAGTGCAGTCTGTCACGAGTGAGTCTTGATTCTTGCAAATATGTGTTAGTTTTGTAAAAGATGCACTTCTTTCTGAAAGGGCAATTGGACTTTGGGACTTGATGTGGTACAATGAAGTATGTTAGGCTCAGGTCTGTGTCTACATTTTATAAACGAGTGAAATGTTCCCTTGAAGTATTTTGGTTGGCCTTTTCATTTCAAGTATGTTTTGAATTTGTCAGGTCACATGTATTGTGTCATTGTGCTCTGTGGTATCTTTTAGAAAACCTCTTGCTTGTGTGCAAAAGTTACTAAAAACACAAGTAATGCCTGTCCATCACTAGCATGCTACTACAGGTAATGTTTCCATTGTTGTTCCAACCCTTTATAGTCACTGTAAAATTTCCCTCCCTTTCTGATAACTGGAAAAGCATGCTCACGAAACGTGTTGCATTTTGTCCCATACATGCAGAATCCGTACTTCCATGGCTTAAAGCTCTCTATGTAATCAGCATTATTGGTGATAAGTACCAAGCTTAATATTTCATAGGTATAATTTTTTTTAAAATTTAAGTTCTCAAAAATTTAGCAAAATCGCGTTTTATGGGAATACTTCTTAGAACTCATTTATTTCAGCCCCTTTGTTTTATAGTCATGGAATCTGAGGCCTTTCTGAGAATCCAGGGAACTTGTCCTGTGTCTCACATGTAGGTAGAGGCAGGCTGGAACTAGAAATCTGCTCTCCTGACTCTAGTGTCTTTTCTGGTAACTTTGCAGAAAGAAATTTGTCCTAATTTGACATGACTGAAATTACAAACATAAGATGCTATTTGATAAACATATGTGAAATTTCCCATCATAAGATTGTATTCCAGGCTTCTGTTGAATAGTCTCATGTATATGTTTGGTTTTAGTGTTTTGGTTAGAAATCCCCCCCCCCCGGAATGAATACTGTGAAATAGAATGTATTTTTAGATAGGCATTTTACAGAAGGCATTCTGCAAAGGTTGATTCTGGGGTAGATTGTAGTCTGGGCAGCATCTGCAAAATAAAGTATACATGGGCTTTTTAACTGCTTTACATGTCGGGAGATGCTCTCGTTGTATAGAAGACTTAATTTCTACTCTTTTTAATTGCTGTATCAAATGTGATCAGATTATTTTACTACCAACAGTTACTTTGAAAGACTCCAACTGTATTAATTGACTGATAATATATAGATTAAATTGTTTGTCTTCACTCCTTACATGTTTAGAAATTTTTGCTTTGTCTGCCTGCTTGCTTGTGTATGTAAGCATGAGGGAAATCTGTTGCTAATATTGAAATCACAATCAAGTAACTAAGGCCTTAAGTTCATATGTGACGCTAAATGCACTACCTTATTTCATTCTTTCTATAACTAATGTACCTTAACTCTGCCCGTTCTTGTATTTACAAGAAACATATTTAAGAATTGTATTCTGAGTGTGTGGTTTGTTACCTCTAAAAAAAAAAAAAGCGATGACACTTGGAAAAAAAGTATGTGTTAATTTCAAAAAAAAAAAAAAAAATTCTGGTCAAACAAAGTATTTTTACTTTCTCCTTCAAGTATCTTAACTAAGAAGTTCTCTTAAAACTGATACTATCTGCTTTGGGGATGTCTTTTGGATTTTAATCATTCAAAATACACCACATTGAAAACCAAGTTTTATCAAGAGAAACACAAAGTTCTTACCAGGGTACTTTGAAAACATTCAAGTGATGATTTTCCTAGAGCTTTGCACATTCCTATTCATTGACTTTGGTGTGTGCATAGATTTTTAAAAATTAACCTTTATGAGAGGGAAAGATCAATGTTTACCGTGTGGAAAAAACAACCAACTAAGAAGGTAAATGATCTTTATTTTCTAGCTTTCAAAAGAACTCAAACTATTGCGTGAATAAATAAATTGTTTAAAGACGGGGTGAAGTGTCGTTTTCCTTTCCAAGAAACAAAAGAAAAAAAAGGGAATTTGATTTCAACAGATTATGATGGTTTGTATGTGTATGTTCTGTTACATAGTAATAGTCGGTCTCTCACTGGCACTTGAGTTCTGATGGCATATCGTCTTTTGCTTAATGACCTAGAGGTAAAGTACTTTTTAGTGGGAAGTGGGAACAGCTGGGTTTTTCAATTCTATGTTTGATAGCCCGCTGTTATTAGAAGCCATGCTCCTGGAGAGTTCTGTGCAGGAACAGTGGCCTCTTGGGATTGCTCAGCCTGATGGAGGTTGGTGTGAAGAAGTTTGAACATCTATCCTTAAAAAAAGGAAATTTTATCTTCCTACGTTTCTGACTATAGAAATAATATATTCATTTTAGGGAATTTGGAAAATAAATTGTAAAAAGGTAAAAAGTCATGGCAAATCTTGCCATCCAGCAGCATCGATTTGTGTGAACATTTATTTCCCTGTAGTATTAATTAAGCCCTTTAGGCATAATCATCATACATACAACTTTGTATCCCATACTTTCCCTCAATCATTTCTCTGTAGTGTATTGAAAACCAAGTAGAAGTGATTGCAAAATTGCTTTATGTTTACAATCACGTTCTTGGCCATAAGGTTATGAACATTTTATGTATGATGGAAAGCTTGATTGGTCAGGTGGGTTCCCTTTCTAGTTAGGCACATCCTCCTACTTACCTCATTTCTTTTGTTGTAGAACTCGGTTTCTTATTTGCCAGTTCCTTTGTATTAACACCCATCTTGAAAGAAGGTGCAGGGAACTGTTAAGAGAACTATTCATTCTGTTTTTAGCATTGGTATTCAGCTCCAGTAGTACATTAACTCATGTGAGAAGCTTAAGAAAATAAAGATACTGATGCTTGAACAGTACGTCCAGTGATAGATAATTGGCCTGGAGTGGTGACCTGGCATGGTCATTTGTTTTTAGCTCTAGTCATTTTAATCTGCAACCAGACAACTGCTTTACATAGGCTTTTAAATGCCAAAACCAGATACAAATTAAGTTTATGTGAGACTTAAGTCTTACAGTATGGGGAAATTGCATTTTCAGCATTCTTTGTATATTAATCTTAAAAAAGTAAGTTGCAGGAGTCACCTTTAGGTATTGCTTAATTCCAGAGCTATGTGTAAAAGTTAAGATTGTTAAAACACAAGCAAATAAATGTTTTGTAGATAAATGGGAGCCATCTGCAAAAGTGAGAAATTTTATGGGATTCACTTTTAATTACCACTTTGCTGACAACCCAAGTGATTATCTTTACTCACCTGAGAAATTTATTTTGCCTGTCAGATATTTCTCAAAGCATGAGATGGTTTTCAAGGTTCCTACAAGTATGTGCCAGGTATTTTATGTCAACTCATTTAATTGTCACTCAGATCCTTATTAGTGTGTTAAAGAAGGGTTATGTAACCAAGGCTGGAGTGGTCCTTTAAGATTTAACCATTATAGCCGTGCCTGGGTGTCTCAGTCGGTTAAGCGCCCCAACTTTGGCTTAGGTTGTGATCTCGTGGTCCATGGGGTTTGAACCCCACGTTGGGCTCTGTGCTGACAGCTCAGAGCCTGAAGCCTGCCTTTGGATTCTGTGTCTCCCTCTCTCTCTGCCCCTCCTCTGCTCATGCTCTGTTTCTCTCTCTCAAAAATAAACATTAAAAAAAAAAAAAAAGGTTTAATCATTAAAGTATCTGAATTTTGACATCATGGTGTAAATTCTTAATACTGTTCTACAAGGAACAAAGGGTGCCAAGTAATGCAGATATTGAGGAAAAATACACATTTTTTTGAGGGAGAGAAGTTACACCTAAATTCTAAGAAAGTGTTACGGAGAGTTGAAATTGTAAATGATTGAAAACTACTTTACATACCTGAGCAATAAGAATTCCTCATTTTAGTACTTTATTGTTTCAAGGAGTAGAGGTCTGGTAGGAGTTACAGAAAGGTGTTAGTACGGTTTGGCGGGGGGGGGCGCCGCCAAACTTGGTTTTTGTGTGCTACGTTAATCTAAAAGTATATCCTTAAATGTGTAATATGTAGGTAAATATATGAGGGGTGTATCATGCCACTCTAAACTTAGGGAAATATTTCACTTGAGAAATTCCAACTTGTGAGAAAGCAAAGGAAAGTTTTGCAGAGTATTTCGATGCCTTTTGTTCACTATCAAGCAAGGTTTATAATTTTACTGAAGTAAACTTTAGATTTTCACTTAAAAGTTTAATGATCATATTTAATGATCATGTTTAATGTATCAGATAAGTGAATTGTCTCCTCAAGGGAAAAATGCTGTTGCATTTTGCGACTCCCGTGGAATTTGTCCTTTGGGGAATTTCATTGTATATGTTTTAATATATGTAAGAAACCATGATTTCTTAGATTTTACTGCAGTGAGGCAGTGTCTTAATAAGAACTGTAACGTTAATTGGGTAAAGTGGTTCTTTTGTAAGGCAAGTTGTGGGTGGAATGGGAATTTCAGGGGGTTGACTATATTGGAACATACGCCAGAAGTGCAAAAATTTGTGTGTTAATCATGTTTGCATAGCGATGTAGTAAGAGACTGCTCCTGTTACTGAGAACAAGTCTTGTGACATCTTTGCATTTAGTTGAGGTAATAAATGGTGTAAATGTTTCCAACAAATGGTGTTTTAAACTACTTCAATGTGTAAATAATCCTTCCCATCCAACTCTTGATCTCTTAACTCCAGAAAAGTACACTGCAGATGCCAATAGATCATGGGATTTTATGTTCATATAATGTGTTCCCCATCTTGTAGTGTGGGGATCGGAGGGGCTGTTGTGGCTGCAGAATGGTGTTACCTTTTGCTTTGATTTTACTGTTATCCTTATGAAGTTTTCCCCAGGTTTTGTTTTCCCATTTAGGTGTTTTTTTTTTTTTTTTTTTTTAAGGAGCAAGTCCTCAAAAATAGTAACTGAAATCTCCTTTATACCCTTCCCTGAGCACATTTTCCTTTGTCAGGCCACTAGCATGAGGTTTGTGTGTATCCTCCTTGTCCGTGCATAGATTTTACTACATATGTATGTAATAATCTGTTACGTAGTGTGTTTTGTCTGTTTTAAAATGTGACATAAGTGTTTTTTACTTAGAATATTTCTTATTCACCTAAAATTTCTTATTCGGAAGTCCCCACGCTTTGAAGTAGGGTATCCTCTTCATATACTTGTGTGTATACGTTCATGACCTAACTAACACACTCCACTCTATCAGCTTGGATCTGTGTTTCTGTTGCTGCTTATGCTACAATTGAAATTCTGACACTAATGCCTACCAAAGGCCTTGCCACTGCTGAAGCTGCTGGCCAGGGGACAGTTGGTGGGACAAATGTAGTCCTAACAGCTATCTGCTACTATGTGTTACTGTGTATGTACATATGCACACATAATTTCAGTTAAAAGATTCTTTTTTTAAGTTTATTTTTGAGAGCGAGCGCGCGAGCAGGGGAGGGGCAGAGAGAGAGGGAGACACAGAATCCGAAGCAGGCTCCAGGCTCCGAGCTGTCAGCGCAGAGCCCGACGCGGGGCTTGAACTCGTGAGCTGTGAGGTCGAGACTGAGCCACCCAGGCGCCCCCATAATTTTAGAAGTAAAACAAGCCTAAGGGAAAAGACGAGGTGCTCAAGTACACGTGGGAGATCGCATTACTGTGCATCTTGGCTGTTTGTACTTGGAGACTGCGTATGTGCGCGTGTGTGTTGTTAGGGGAGTGGTTTCTCTTGTACATTCCTAAAAATAGAAAGATGTCCCCCCCAAACCCTGGAATTCCTACTTCTCAGAAAAGACTTGGAGCACAGGACTTGCGTTCCCATGGGCAATAATTTGCCGGGGCCAAGTAGCAGTTCCACCTACAGGTCTCTCTTCTCGTGCTAGTGACCTGCACAAGCACTGTCTGCCTGAATATGTGACTCGGCTGAGATACTCCCTGCATAATACCGAATTCTTCCCCTGCCCTGCGCACTGGCGAGATTGCGAGTGGGATGTACAGTGGGATCTAGGGGGATCCTATGGTCAGGAGGCAAAAGAATACTTACCGACACTTGTACCTAGTCAACAGGTGTTTGGGCCCAGAATGCCCCCAAAACATGGTCAATTGGAACAGGCGTAAGGTTTGAGGAACAAGAAAAACTATTTTTATGGTGTACCTACTGTATCTCAGGTACTTTATTTACACTATCTCCTCTTCAGAACAACCTTTTAAACATTTTAACAGAGAAGAACTTGGAGAAATGAACTTGTCCGTTCAGTGGTGGTCGATTTCCCACCACTGGGCCCGCCCCTGTGCCATATGGCTTTTCAAAAAGGGAAATGATGCTGTGAACTAGTCTTCATGGCATTAATTCACTTACAAAGAGAGCTTGCTTCGGTCTTGGTCACTCTATTGGAAGTATAAAATACTGTTTCTGCTTTTGAAGATCTTGGCAAAGAATACACCTACAGCTCATTACACACTACACTAGTGGCCAGAGGGTGGGGTGTGGCAGCAACAAGCTTGCAGAATTTAAGGTATTTTGGAATTCAGACTCTTTATAGCTGGCCTTTCAGCCAGTTAACCTTGATTGATAGCTTTATAAGTGGTATTTATAGCATTATAGTTTCATATATTAAGCATGAGTAGCCTGGGAAGGAAGCATATGAAAGTGGCTAGGAGCACGGGATCTGGAGTGATGCTGTGTAAGGCTGTAATTTTGGCTTGGTCACTTTACTAGTTACGACCTTGGGCGTTTTATTTCTCTGTGCCTCAGCTTTCTCCTCCGTAAAGACAGGATACTAACCAGGCCTGCATCCCTGGGTGCGCAGGGAATACAAGAGGTGCGGCTCCTGGAGCAGAGGGTGGCACCAAGCTCAGCGAATGTCAGCAGTGACTGTTTACGTACACGTGAGGTGGGAAATTGGGCAGTTGTCGGACGGGTTATTTGCCTTAAAAATTAAACGAGGTATCCAGACAGCGGCTATTTGGCTTGGAATTTTGTTTTTGAACTTACTAACCAGTTCTGCAGTTGAAGGCATTATCTGGCCACATAGACGCAACGGACTTTTATCGAGCACCTGTGGGGAGCCAGCAGGAGAGACCGCGTGGGTTTCTGAGGATAGACAAACTTGGATTTGGATCTCAGTTGTGCCCTTGACGGGACATGTGCTCTTGAACAAAGTGATGGAACCTCTTCAAAGTGCAGCTTTGTCGCCAATGATGCCATCCGGTTTTCACCTTCCTCTTGTAACCTTGTAGGGTTGTGGTGAGGACTGTAAGACAGTTTGAAGAATGTAGCATAGTTTCTGGTACCTAATAAACATGGAAATTGCATTTTTACTCTGTCCTTCAATCACGTATCAAAACGATATGGCAAGAATTTACGAGTTTTTTTTTTTTAATTTCTTTTTTTTTTTTTTAAAGTTTATTTATTTTTGAGACAGAGAGAGACAGAGCATGAATGGGGGAGGAGCAGAGAGAGAGGGAGACACAGAATCGGAAGCAGGCTCCAGGCTCTGGGCCATCAGCCCAGAGCCCGATGCGGGGCTCAAACTCACGGACCGTGAGATCGTGACCTGAGCTGAAGTCGGACGCTTAACCGGCTGAGCCACCCAGGCGCCCCAAGAATTTACGAGTTTTAAGAGGTGCTTAATGATAATGGATGATGTTGAGTCAGAAAATGTAAAAACACTTTAAAATTTAAAAGAGGCTATTCTTGTAGGTAAGCAGCCTATGGGTGTCAAGTGTGATGCACATTTCTTTTTTCTGAATGTGAAGGTGACATTGATTCATTATAGAAGCTTGGAGATTATAGAAGAAATATATAGTAGGACAAACTTCAGGATCCCACTCCCCAGAGACAACTTGTTATTAACAGTTTTTTAAGTGTCTAGGTGAATATCAGATCTATGTAATGTTTTATTTAGTGTAAATATATATTAATAGTAGCAAAATCAACATGGATGCTTTTGTAAACCAATTGGCAATTAACTTAATTCACTTCTTACCTGGAAACAGTTTTTGAAATTGTTTAGTACAAAACCACCCATATACGCTTCAGGCAGTTTAACCAATTGTTAGCATTTTGCCCCACTTCCTTCAATATTTGTGCTCTCTTCACACCTAAATATATATACACATTTTTCTGCGTACGTACATATGTGCACACACATGCATTCATGTATAACATACATGTATACACACGTACGTTCACAAATGTGCATATATACCCATGTTCTGTTTTAAAACCAAGACTAATTTGCAAATAGCATTTGGCATGCATCTATGACCCCTAACCACGTCAGTGCGTATTCCCTAGGAATAAGGCCTTTCTCTTGCATAATCCTACAGCAGCTGTCACCTTGAATACACTGAAAACTGAGAGAATACTTACTTTTCCCAAACCCATCGTCCACATCCATCCGATGTCATTTATAGCATTCCCTCCGGGGCCAGATCCAGGCTGGGGTCCTATGTTGCATTTAATTGTCGTGTCTCTTTGGTGTCTAATCTGAAACAGTTCTCAGCCTTGATCTTTTATTACGTCGATGTTTCTGAAGAATACAGTCATCCCTCACCTTTATTTAAAATAGAGTATTTCTCATTGGGCTTTCTTTGACATCTCCTCACGATTAGGTTTAGATTCCAGAGTCTTAGCTGGATTACTACAGAAATGGTATTCTGTCCTCAGGACCTCATGCCCAGGGACACATGAGGTTCTGCCCCTCATTGTGAAGAAGGCACAGAAAGAGGATGGACACATTCTGGACTTCGGCTCTGGAGTCACACTGCCTAGGTTCGAATGCTGGCTTTGCCCTGTCACCCTTGGGCAGCTTTCAACATTGTTGTGTCTCAGTTTCCTCCTCCGTGAAACAGGGATTTAAAAAGTGCATTGATACCCACCTCCTAAGGTTCTTTGAATTTAATGACTTAACCTAGGTAGAGTGCTGGAGAAAGTGACTGGCTCGTAGTTAACACCGTAGGTACTAGGCATCATTGTCCATATTGGTTCTTCCAACCATATAATTATTACCGTTATGTTGAAAAGTTAAGAAACAAAGCCTCAGAAATGCTAAAATGCTGTGTGCATTGTTTCAGCTCCTACAGGTAGGATTCTAATTCTCATAAGCTACCTACTGAGCTTTCCTTATTCGTGATAATCTCGATTTCAGTTTTATAAGATCGGCTGCAAGCACACACGATTTCTACAGATGAGGTTTGGGAGATTTCGGGAGAGCACATTGTTGTCTCACATGGTGACGGAGCCTCTGGGAGAGAAGTTGGGGTCATTCCCACACTCAGTCTCTCTAGAGAAGTATCTATGTTGTGCTCTGCCTCCACCTTTGACCAGAACTCATTCATTTGGGAGGTAGTGATCATTGTTGAAGTGGGCACCACCAGATGAAACAGATTCATATTATTTTGAAAGATCTTGGAACATTTGTGGAAAATATTTAGAGCTTTATAAGGATCCAAAGGGCGCTAATTTCCAAGTTGACTCTCAGGCACGGTGATAAAATTTGAAGTTTTCCTTTATGTGACTTTACAAGTGTGTTTGGATAGAACTGTGATCACTTGGGACCTGCATATCCCTTTCTCTTTCTTCATTTTTGGAGGAGGCTTCCTTTCTGTGCATTGGCACAGGCAGAGGAAACATGCTGAAAACAAGCTAGGTCTTCTCTCCTTTGCATAGATATTCACGTGAAATGATGTAGATCTCTAGCAACGTCAGTCGTCTGATTTTGGGAAAGGATTTGATTCCGTTGATTTTGTAGAGGGGAAACCCTGCAATCCAGAAACTCTCACTGCAAAAAGTGAAGTAGACGTATAAGCAGAACCAAGCCCCGTCGAGGTGGCAGTCGCCCAATGGCATGTGTGGAATTCCTGGGTATTTTCCACACCATGCTAGCAAAACACCACCCATTTCCTACCTGCCCTGACTCCTGTCTCTCGAGTCATTACTGGGTCCGGGCAGTGAGGCGGAGAGAATGGAAGGAGGGCAACAAGCTGAGCTTATCGAAAGGAAGAACTGAACCAGGAAAGACGGAAACGGTGCAGTTGCTTTTCCTTTTTTTCTTTTTAAAAACTGTTTTTACATTTATTTATTTATTTATTTATTTATTTATTTATTTATTTATTTATTTATTTAT
>NW_024412397.1:60404148-60418703 GCF_014898765.1 Herpailurus yagouaroundi
TATTTATTTATTTATTTATTTATTTATTTATTTATTTATTTATTTATGAGAGTTAGAGTGAGACAGAGAGTGAGCTGGGGAGGGGCAGAGAGAGAAGGACACATAGAATCCGAAGCAGAATCTCATGAACCATGAGATCACGACCTGAGCCAAAGTCAGATACTCAACCGACTGAGCCACCCAGGTGCCCCTGTGACTGGTTTTTCAGCCAGACTTCATTCCCTCTTCTTTTCGTATCGAAACCCCGATGCCCTTCTGGGGAACTATTAGTGTCCTGTGGCCGCCGTAACAAATGACCACAAATGTAGTGGCTACAAACAACACAAATTTATTACAGTTCTGGAGCAGGTTGAAAGTCCAAAATCAGTCCCTGGGCTCCCAAGTCTGAGCCATTTGCAAGGTTGCCTTCCTTGAGGAGGCTCCAGGGGAGAACCTCTTTCCTGCCTTTTCCATCATCTAGAGGCCGCCTGCCTGCTTGGGTGGGTGGCTCCCAGCTCAGCAACCACATCACTGACCTCTGCTTCTGTATCACCCCTTCGCTTGCTACGACCCTCCTGCCTTCTTCTTACAGACCCTGTGATGACAGTGCCCACTTGGATAATCCAGGATTATCTCTTCATCGCAGGGCCCTTCACCCAGTTACGTCTACAAAGTCCCTTCGCGTAAGGCAATATCTCCACACATTCTGGGGATTAGGACGCTGGCATCTTTGGGGGCCGCTATTCTGCTGACCACAGGCACCATCGTTTCCTCACTCTCTGAGTTCTTTGGGTTGGACCCCACCTCCAGCAGAGGGGAAGTAGGAGAGCTTGATCTAAACCAACTGGTACAATCCCATTGGTTCAGAGAGGAGTGTGACACAGCCGATGGAATAAGACAAAACTGCACCCCTTAAGGGGTTTTCAGGTTTTTTTTTTTTTTGGTTCAGTCCATCCCTTTCAGATTAGTTTAGTCTTTCTCATGTTCAGCTCAAGGTTCATCACCAACTCTACTGTCGTCTCAAAGATTTGGATTTGGACCAGGGCTGCTTGCTGGTCGTTGGGTCTCAGAAGCACGCTGCGCCGAAGTTTTCCTGTTTCATTCTGATCTCACAGTGTCCTGCCATCTCCCCTCACCTCCACTTGTCTCTCTAGACTGACTTTCTGCTCCTCCCTTCACTCTGTCCTGCTGGCCTGTGGGTATTTGTGGAATACTCCAGGACATTCTAGGCTCAGAGATCAACATTGTTGCCTCTGTGTGAATGCTCCCCTGTGTCCTGTGGCTCACCCTCACTTCTCTCAGGCTTTCACTCCGGAGACATTCCCTGGTCTCTCCAGCCCAAACCGTACCACTCTGCCTCCTTCCGTGTGCTCTGTTCCCATGTGTCCCTCACTCCCATTGAATATGCTGCATACTTGATCTGTTTATTGTCTGCTCTAACACCAGAATGAAAATTCTGTAAGAGCAGGGGTTTTATGTCTTTTGTTCACTGCTGGGCCCTCAGTGCCTAGAACTGACTGATGTATAGTAGGTGCTCAATAAACGTTTGTTGGGGGAGGATGACAGGGAGCCAGAGGGAGGGTACAATCATGCATGCACACAGGTTAACAACATAAAATGCATTCTTCCTATGGGATTTGGTTAAAACCCCACCTTGCCTCAGTCTGACTACAGCCCTTACCCTTCTCCTTACCCTAATCTGCACAGAGCTTCAGAATTCACCATGTGTGATCAACAGACTTCTTCTAGGGATGGCCGTTGGCCACCAGGCTCTCACAGAACCCTACATATCAAATGCAGAAGAAACTTCAGAGCCAGGAGGAGGGGCTGGTTTCCTTCCTCATTTTCACATTTGTTCTGAATTCCTCTTGCAACAGCTGCTACCATTTCTAACGCACCCCATTCGTGCCCACTCCTCTCCTTGCTCCACGGCTGTTCTCTACTCATGGCCTCATGGTTTCCTGTTACCATAACATGGCGGCTCTTGGCTCCACACCCTCCTCTCTCCCTGCTCTCTCCCTCTCTCCCTGCTCTCTACCCTGCTCTCGCAGCTCCCAGTGACTTCACAGGGTGGGGTTCTAGTTTCTGATCTCCCCTCTCTGGTGGCTCTGCCGTCCACACACCTCTGCCACTCACTCTCCAGTCTTCCTGGAGGTTGTCACCACCAGGACAGAAATGCCCCGGGGAGCTTGGCTGCAGATACACCACTTTGCAACCATGGCTGTCTTTTCATCTTCGTGCAGAAATACCCTCTGTGGCCATAATTTTTGACCCTAACTCTTTGAGCCACAAAACGGACCACTTTCTCACTAAGAAAAGTTTTTTTTTTTTGTGTGTGTGTGTTTTTGTCCTCATTTAGATTTGGTTCCACTGTCCATGATTATAATCCTGCCTCAACAATACTTGTAACTTTATTGCTTCCACTCACCATCCCCATCTAGCAAATGCCAACCCCTCTCTGGGTTGAGAGAGCCATCTAAGCCCCAGGGAAGGTTCTAGAAAATGCAGAGGGCTTGAGGTGGCTCGGGCATCCCTTTCATTTTAATTTAGGGCCCTTTCCGTACTGCATTCAAGATGAGCACGTGGGTATAAAACCAAACAACTTTGTCTTTAGGAAGTGAACTTATGCTGGCCTCTTAATGATCATTGGGACCCCGGGGACTGGGTCGAGACTTTTCTGGAACGGTATTGATGTGCCCATTGGTAGTTATTCTGGGAGGTGGTTATTTGGAAATGAGGTAAGCCTTGGGTCTTGGGGAAAGAGGGACTTCCGGTGTTCTTCGGACCCCAGTCCAAGAACAGGGAGGCAGCGCCAGCTTGGGAATCTGGGATCTGCCCATGCTCTTGTGGATCTTGGTTTCTTCTGACCAGGGAGATATGCTGGCAGGGAGGCCTCTGGGGGTGGGGGGTTCTTTCCAGCCTAAGGGGACATGTGTGTTCTTGCCTTACTCTCAAGCAACGGGAGCAACACGAGGAGAGGAAGGCCCCTTCCCTGATCAAGGGGCCTGGGGCTCAGGTGGGAATGTCTCAACTCAGCCACCAGAGTTCTTAGGGTAGAATGGCAGCCAGGGTGTGAATCTGAAGAGTAGATCGTGAAGAGCTGGCAGTTTTCCTGAGAGAAACTCTGAAACAGCTTCCTTACTCCCGTGAGGAGTCGCTGGTGAATCTCAGGGAAGGGCAGTGGAGCTGAGCTGAGCTGAGGCTCTGAGACCAGCAGGCAGGGATTGGCTTTCAGGGAAGAGCCAGAGGGCACTCCCCGTATGTCTTGCTATTCCAGGAGGTGGCAATAGCAATGGGGGGGGGGGGGAGGGGGGGACTGGGCGGTGGCAAAACCGCCTCTGAGTGTCCTCTAGATGTCCAGGGGGCAGCCCCAGGTGCACCACGTGCTTCGTGCTTGACCCCTTAATCCTGTTATGAAGATCTGTTATGAAGATATGTGTGGCCTTAATTTGCTGATTGGGTCAGATTTATATAACAATTAGTGTTACTCGTAAATGGTATCGGTTTGAAATAGGAATCAGCTCGCTGAGTTGTTTTAGGATCATAAAGCTTCCCGAGGAAGACACAAATCACCAACTAACTCCCGAGAGTGACCCTCGCAGTAGATCTTCCAGAATACTCAGGGGGAAATGCACTTCTTCTCTTCCAGCATCACATGGAAGGAGTAGCTCGGGGTTCTCCATCCACGAAATGTTGGCGATTGTGCTAAATCATTTACTCTTATGGAATTCTCTGTAATATCTCAACCCCAGTATTTCAACTATTGCGATGTGTTTGAAAAGGGAATCACAAGCACTTCTTTGATTCAAGTAACACCTGTACTTGGAGGGTTTGTTTTGGTTTGGTTTTTTTCATGCTTTCTAAAACCAGGTTAACTACATTTGAGTTCTTAATCTCCAAAGCTTTACTGATTTTATATTGGCTAAATGGCCCTGCTGAATTTCAAGGTAAAGGAGGAAGGCTTCTTGGAAGTTCTGATGTGCGGCACTCTGCATCTTGGGCAGCTAGGTTGTCGGTGGGGGTGGGGCTATGTTCCACAGAAGGAATTGGGCCAATGGCTTTTCTCAACTTTGGCGTTCAGAGTACATTTTGTTTAAATTTGGCACCTCCAACACCATGCCCCTCATATCCTTTCATTTTTCTTGAAGTTAAACAATAACCACCTGAAACACCTACTTTTCACTTTTTAAATAGTAAATCAAAGGCTAGGGAACTCTCAAAATGAATTTTTGCAAGATTTAATCCTGCCACCAGGTGGCAGTGTGGTCTCATGTCTTGAGGCTTTCCGGATGATGAAAAACCCAAGTTGGTTTATCCCAATTGCACTGATGTGTGAATTCCTCTTAAAAATCCACGTCGGAAACAAAATCAAACTATTATGTTTTTCACACAAATTTTAATGACCAACCGAAGGAAGTGTTTGTCTTGATTTTAAGGATAAATACAAAACTTCTTGCCCCTCGGAATATATCAGATAGTTGATATAAAGTTTGTTTTCCCATCATAAAATTGGGATAATTACAGCAATAATGTGGGTGAACCCTTTAATCTTTGATTAAAAGATATTATAGAATAATATCTTTAATTTCATTATTAACTTTCACCTGTGTGACTTACTTTGTTGCAGGTATTCATTTTTTATAATGTCTTATAATTGCATAAGGTGTTTATTTTTACCTGGTCCTCCCCTCAGATGTTGAATCGCTTTTTGATTTAACGATTGAAATTGTTAAATTCTGACTTCCATATGTAGCCTCCCTCCCTCCCCAGGTTAACATATAAATGGCCGGTCCTACCTGCCACTTGTTAAATGGAAACTCTGGCCAAGGGAAAAGCAAAGCTTGAGCAAGGGCTTAAAAATAATAATATTTAAAAAAGCAAAAACTCCTCGATTTCTTATTGTAAAAAAGAATGTATTTCTTTGTTTTCCCATTTTGCTTGATTCTCTGTGTTTGTATTTAATTAGGCAAAACAGCCACCTGTCTCAGTCTTGAAGGAATGGTCTTGCGTAGGTGATGAAACGTCTTGTTCAACCTAGCCCTGGCTCTTGAGCCTTTGTGTTGCCCAGCTGCCTGATTTATTCTTGGTATGTCCCCATGGTTGAGGGTGTGTGAAGACCCGTCTTGATGTGGTCTTTCTATCCTTTGTTGTGAGGAAGCAGTTCATCTGGTTTTCAGAGGGAAATAACCCATATGTGACTATAGATGAGGTGTGTACATGGGAGGAGGTGAGTTCAGGATTTTTCTAAACCACCATCTTGTGGAAATCTCCACAATGCTGTGTTTTTGTTTTTAGTAATTTGTCGCTTTGTATTTCTCCTTTGGTCACCTGCTTTATTCTGATAGAGAGAGAGAGAGAGAGAGAGAGAGAGAGAGAGTGTGTGTGTGTGTGTGTGTGTGTGTGTGTGTGTGGTGATTTGGTGGCAGTGGGGTAAGAGGTTCCTGGCTCCTGGGGAGCTCTGGGACCTTGGTAGGTGGGGCCTTGGTAGGGCAGTTGCTCTGCCTTGGTTACCTGTAGGCAGGCCCAGTCTGTGCCTTCATGGAGAACCTGCACACCAGGCTTCTCCCCAGCTCTGCACGTGTTTTCCTCTGAAGGATCTTCCCGTCATCTACAGATGCTGCTCCCGCCAGATCCATAGCACCCTTGATCTGGGAAGGCCCTGCTCTCTGACTGCTGGGCTAGCCCAAACTGTACTTGGTCCCTCAAGTAGCCTTGTGTCCCCTCACTGCCCAGCTCCCCTCTGTGCTCTGAGCTCTAGCCTTGACCTTGCATCCTCTCTTCCACCCCCAACTCCTAGTCTAATCATAATGATGGGCGGGGGATGGGCTTGATTTGAGTTCTCCGACTTTAGTCCTTTATAAACGAAAGAAAATTGTAATACACTTCCCAATGGATGGGTCTCTTTTCCAGGCCTTTTGTCCTGCTAAAGTGCCAAGTACTTGCCTTCTCTTGCCCCAGGGCAATAAATCTGGAACCCACAGAGGAACATGTTTTAAAGGAGGCCATTTATTATTTATTTATTTAATTTCTTTCTTTACTTTTTAATTTATTTTTTTTTTAAATTTTTTAACATTTATTTATTTTTGAGACAGAGACAGAGCATGAACAGGGGAGGGTCAGAGAAAGAGGGAGACACAGAATCTGAAACAGGCTCCAGGCTCTGAGCTGTCAGCACAGAGCCCGACACGGGGCTCGAACCCATGGACCGCGAGATCATGACCTGAGCCAAAGTCGGACGCTTAACCGACTGAGCCACCCAGGCGCCCCTTTACTTTTTAATTTAAATCCAAGTTAGTTAACATGTAGTGTAACAATGATTTCAGGAATAGGATTTAGTGATTCATCACTTACATATGCCACCCAGTGCTCATCCCAACAAATGTCCTTCTTAATGCCCCTTGCCCATTTAGCCCATCTCCCCACCCCCCCTCCTGCCAGCAGCCCTCAGTTTGTTCTCTGTATTTAAGGGTCTCTTATGGTTGGCGCACCTAGGTGGCTCAGTCGGTTGGGTGTCCGACTTCGGCTCAGTCATGATCTCATGGTTTGTGAGTTCAAGCCCTGCGTCGGGCTCTGTGCTGACAGCTTAGAGCCTGGAGCCTGCTTTGGATTCTGTGTCTCCCTCTCTCTCTGCCCCTCCCCAGCTCATGCTCATGCTCTGCCTCTCTCTCTCTCTCAAAAGTAAATAAACATTAAAAAAAAAGAAGAGTCTCTTATGGTTTGCCTCTCTCTCTGTTTTTATCTTATTTTTGCTTCCCTTCCCTTATGTTCATCTGTTTTGTTTCTTAAGTTTTAAGGGAGGCCATTTAAATGCATGCTTTGGGAATTGCTATAAATGTCTCTATGGCACAATTGTTTTGTGTTGGTCTCAGCCTATCCATAGTAATGCTATTGGCTAGGAATGCCTGGGGCATCACTCACCTGGGCCAATACTACTTGGGGCAAGACCCTACTGACATTTCCCCAACCAGAGCTGATATGATGGCTGGAGTGGCTCTGTGGTTGTCATTAGGATTGCAAGCTGCACCCTCAGCAACAACCATCCGAGAACTTTGACAAAACAACGCTTATTATCCCAAGTTTTGGAAGGTACATGGCACACCTGGGACTACACAGTGAGGTTGTGGGGAGAGAGAGAGAGAGAGAGAGAGAGAGAGAGAGAGAGAGAGAAGAGCAGACCTCAGGTTTTGCCTTCGCTGGGGTCAAGGAAGGGATGCCTAATTTATTAGCAAATTTAAAATGTAAGAAGAGCAGGTCTTTAAGGACTGGAAGGGAAAAACGGGGTCACTCAAGTGGTCGGTTTTCTAGGTTACCCAGGGCTTCCTGAAAGGGGAACGTCATGGCTGGGGCAGCCTGGCCCTTTATCTAGTTGTGTAGCTGGCCACGTGTGCTTGAGATGGATGTCCTTGAAGTGGGTGCCTTAGTAATCAAAAACTAATTGTCAGGCGCTTCGCCTACACAGAGGCTGAGCTGGGACTGGAGACTGGGTATCTGTTCTCAAAGAGCAGGCTTCTCACGCCCTATAATGCCTGGGAAGGTGGGCAGAGGCTTGAAGGTCTCTGGGTAAGGAAAGCTGGTCGTATGGCCAGCATCTGGAAGAGAAGGCTGGTGTTTCTTTTTTTTTTTTTTTTTAATTTTTTTCAATTTTCAAATTTTTTAAATATAAAATTTGTCAAATTGGTTTCCATACAACACCCAGTGCTCCTCCCAACAGGTGCCCTCCTCGATGCCCATCACTCCCCCCCCCCCCCCCCCCCCCCCCCCCCCCCCAGTTTATTCTGTTTTTAAGAGTCTCTTATGGTTTGGCTCTCTCCCCCTCCTGTAATTAAAAGGGGCATCTTTCCCTTGCCTGACATGGTTTATTAGGAAGAGGGGATTGCCAGCATTCTCCAGAAGTGGTTGATTCTGCTGAAAGCTGTCTGCATTAGAAGGGGGAACGAGGGTGGGGGGAGACAGAGGTGTCACTGGGAATGTCTGCTTTTCATTAGGTTGTTTTGAGGGGAGGGGAGAGGGGCTAGGTAGAGTTCATTAACATCATTAGTTAGTTTATCCTAAGAATGAATGAATGCATTTCCTTGACCTACCTCAACGGAAGCGAATGAAGACTTTGGACCTTTCCAATTCAAAAATCTGATTTCAACTTTTGGGGAATAGTTTTGTGTTTATTCCTTAACATACCATTTCTAATGATGTTCTTTGACTTCTAAGAGAACACTTTTTATTGACCCTAAAGAATAAAGCAGTGTCCAAACCATGTGTCATAAATTTAGCCTGCAAGCATCCGGGAAGAACCAACCAACCAACCAACCAACCAACCAACCAACCAACCAAAAAACTAACTAACTAACTAACTAACTAACTAATAATACCATATAGACTTTTAGAGAATAAAATGTAACTTTTAAGAAGATGTTTACTGATTAGAATAAGGGCATTTTGGAAATCCAAGAAGGCATTACACTTAATCTTGACAAAGTTAGGAGAATGGATTTCACATGTAATTCCTTTTGCTGTAGTAGCAACATTACCACTTGCCTACCCAATATTCATTCTCTCCTTTTTTGCTGACAGCAAGGAGTCAGTAAAACCCTGCTTTCGTTTAGGGTAGCTTTGTGCCCCACTTAGAAAAAAAAAAAGATATTTCTTGGTCTCCTTCGAGGTTGGGTTGAGAGCCATGTGATACTGTTCTTAACGATCAGAAGTAAGAGGAAGACTTCTGGGAACTTCTGAGATGTTGAACTGTTTTATTTTGGCTTCCACTACTTTTCTCTTGTGTTATTTTCCCTTTTTTCCAAGGTTAAAACATGGATTTGGTTGGCTTTACCTCTAGGAGCTATCTCGAGACCATGAAGCAAAGACTGAAAGGATCACAGAGCTGTCAGCCCTGATGTATTTGAGCTGCTGAACTCATGCCAACCGCTCTACTCCTGGATTTCACATACCATGAGAAAAATGACCCTAATTTATTTAACTGACTTGTGGTCAAATTTTCTGCGTTTCGAATTTATATATGACGTCCCACTAATATCAACATGCTTACACTTCTTCTATTTTTCTTTTTAAAACACTTTCACTGCTATGTGCCCGTATTTTCAGGAAGCCTAGGCTCTTCCTCTTCAGTTACCCTCCCTCTCCTTTTACCCCCCACCCCCACCCCTCACAATTGGCCAAGGGTATCCATCATGCTTCCGGGCAGAAAGCAGACAGAGAGAACCTGAAAAACCCAATTATCCACTAGTAGAGTCTGTTGCTCACCACGTGATGTTGTTGTTGAAAGGTGTTCCCAAGCAGTGTGATGCTTCTTAACCTGCCTTTTCTTTGAAAAAATTTATCTGAAAATGTCGTTATTTCACCTGTGTTCTTGAAGGATTTTTTTTTTTTTTTTTTTTTTGCTCAGTATACAATACTTGCTATGTAGTTTGTTAAGTTCTTTAAAAATATCATTCTAGGGGTGCCTAGGTGGCTCAGTCAGTTAAGCATCTGACTTGGGTTTCGGCTCAGGTCGTGATCTCATAGTCGTGAGAGCGAGCCCCCCCATTGGGCTCTGCCCTCAGCCTGGAGCCTGCTTGGAGTTCTCTCTCTCCCTCTTTCTTTGCCCCTCCCTCACTTACACACACACATTCTCTCAGGTAAACATTAAAGAAACCCACAAAAAATTAAAGTATCATTCCGTTGCCTTTGGTTTTTACTGTTTCTGTAAGGTCAGCCATTAGTTTATTTATTGCCTTTTTAAAGGAATTGATCTATTTATTCATACTTCAGACTTCTGTAAGATCTTCTCATTGTCTTTGGTTTTTAGCAGTTTTATGATGATGCAGTGAGGGGTGGGTGTTTTTGGTTTTTGCTCTTGTGTGTTTATTTTGTTTGGGGTTTGAAAGACTTCCTGACTTTGTGACTTCATATTTTTAAATCTGTTTTAGAAGATTTTCCAACATTATCTCTTCAAATATGCATCTACCCAAATTCTTTCTTCTCCCCTAATGAGTTCCCAATTATTTGTATGTTAAACTTCTTGGTGTACATCCTGTATATTTTATTCTCTTTAGTGTTTTACTTTTTTTTTTGCCTTTCTGTGCTTTTTCCTGGGTATTTTCCTCTGATCTACCCTCTAATTTACTATTTTTCTCTTCAGCTATGTCAATCTGTGGTTAAACTTATATACTGGGTTTTCAATTTTGATAGCTGCATTTTTCAGTTCTAATGTTTCCTTTTTTTTTTTAATTTTTAAAAAAAAATTTTTTTTTTCAATGTTTATTTATTTTTGGGACAGAGAGAGACAGAGCATGAACGGGGGAGGGGCAGAGAGAGAGGGAGACACAGAATCAGAAACAGGCTCCAGGCTCTGAGCCATCAGCCCAGAGCCTGATGCGAGCCTGACGCGGGGCTCGAACTCACGGACCGCGAGATCGTGACCTGGCTGAAGTCGGACGCTTAACCGACTGCGCCACCCAGGCGCCCCAATGTTTCCTTTTTAAAACAATGTCTGGTTCCCTGACAAAATTCAATATTTTCTCTTTTATCTTCTGGCACCTGTTAAGGATAGTTATTCAAAATTCTGTGCCTTATGCTTCAATTATCTGGAATCCAAAGGGTAAATTTCCTTTTTTTTTTTTTTTCTTATTTTCTAGTATGCTTGGTTGTTTTAATTTTGATGCCAGTGACTCTATATAAAAAAAGTTAAATAATTTGGGCCCTATAATGATTTTTATGATCTTACAAAGAGGATACAAATCAATATAACCTTAGTGCATTCTGCACAGCTAGAATCATCAGAGAATTTTAAAAATTATTGCTCTTGGGGCACCTGGGTGGCTCAGTCGGTTAAGCGGCCGACTTCGGCTCAGGTCACGATCTCGCGGTCCGTGAGTTCGAGCCCCGCGTCGGGCTCTGTGCTGACAGCTCAGAGCCTGGAGCCTGTTTCAGATTCTGTGTCTCCCTCTCTCTGACCCTCCCCGGTTCATGCTCTGTCTCTCTCTGTCTCAAAAATAAATAAACGTTAAAAAAAATTAAAAATTATTGCTCTTGCACTCCACACTCAAAGATTATGACTCAATTAGTCTGGGGTTGGGTTTGGACATCAATATTTTGCAACTGCTCCTTGAACGATTCTAATGGGTACCAGGATTGAGATCTGCCGTAACATAAAATATGATGAAGATGGTACAAAAGGGAAAAAAAGAAGCTTAGCCACTTAATCTCACTTATGCATATAGCTGCAAAAATATTACTACATTCAATTCAGCTGTTATCAAAAAATAACGAACTTTGACTACATTGTAGTGACACATGAATGATTCCCTCACAGAAAGTTTATGAGCAGAATTTACTGCATTACATTTCCTATGGGGAAAACTCACAGGAATCTATCAGTAGATGTTGAAATTTTAACGACCAAACAAAAACTTTTTAGTAGAAGTGGAGGAAAATTACTAAGATGTCATAAAGTCTATTTGGTAGATATTAATAATGCTTACCAATATCTAGTTTCTTCTCCTTCCAGGTTCTACTTCTTAGTCCCCTTACAGCTCACTCAGCGGACTCATGTGATTCGTTCTGGTTTATGAATTGCACAGTAGCATGTGAGGGTGGGTGTGAGAACACTGTGTTCTCGTCGTCTACCGTGGTGATCCAAGAGGCTTGGCATGGTCATGGCAGGATAATAGGATTGGAACAGCCTACTTTTTGTCACTTCGCAGAGAACAGAGTGTGGTTATCCAGACCCACAACTGGTTTTGTGACAATGAGAAATAAACGTGTTAATCCACTGGGACTTTGGAGTTATTTGTTAGTATAGCATAACCTCTCTTGACCAGGGATCGTTGGAAAACTTTTCCTGCAAAGGGCCAGAGTGAATATTTTAGATGATGCAGGTCACTATGGTTTCTGTCACAACTATTCCACACTTCCATTGCACGAAAAACAACCGTAGATAATACGGAAATGAAAAAGCAGGGCTCTGTTTCAGTAAAACTTTACAAAAATGGATGGCGAATCCGGCCCATGGATCATAGTTTGCTGATCTCTGCTCTTGACTCATACTTTGGCTACTCATATCTTATTATAAACATAATTCTAAGCCATTTCAGTTATAAATAGGAACAAGCTGGATTGTCCACCATTGCCACTTAATAATGTTACTTTTTGAGGGGGTAGTTAATGCAGTACGAAATTGAAATCGAAATAATTGGCGTGAGTATTGGAAAGTAAGATTTTTTATTTTTGCTGATAATGTAATTATATACCCAGAAAATTCAAGGGACCCTGGTAAAAATGATTGGGCTTCATAGGACACTTTAGAAAGATGAATGATTAAGCGAATATACAAAAGCCAATTACTTTGTCATACATATGTATATGATACACATATATCCCAATAGCAAACCCTGCATGATAATGAAATGGGAAGTATCCGTAATAGCAGTAACAATTACACGATGAAATGATTAGGAGTAAGTTTAACAAGAAAGATATAGCATCTGTATGAAGAATAACAAAAATCCAGACATCCCATGACGAAAAGATTTAATATCGTAAGAATGTCAGTTTTTTCAAAGTGATATTAAAAAAAACAATATGAGAATACCAAGAAAACGTAGAAAAATAAGGAATGCGTGTGATGGTAGATCGATCAAATATTAGAATGCATTATAAATCAACAAAATAAAAATTATGGTGTTGGGTGTAGGCAGGAGTAGGGAAGGAGAAAGAAGCAAAAACGAAATAAACACGCAAAACAACAAATGAACAAAACCCAGAGCTATATTAAAAAGGATTTCCTTCATGTACCATTATGTAAGATAGGATCCAATTAGGTAAAATTACATGTGTGTGGTTATAGGTGTGCATATATGTATACCGAAAGGTTTGTATGAGGGAACGATCGCCCAATTGTCAATGACGTGTATCTCAGGATGGCCGACTGTCTCAGGCGTGAATTTCTCTTCTTCCTTGTAGTTTTAGGTGTTAGTGATGTATTGATGATGTGTTGCTCATCTACTCAGAAAAAAAAAAATAAAGGTTTTAAAATCATAAACAAAAAGACGCCACCAAAACAAGAAAAGAAATGAGATCATAAAGATGCCACATTTATGGCTTTACACACCGATGGCAGAAGTCACTGGGAACGCGCTGCGCTTTCCTACAAAGCCCCCTGAGTGCAAGTACGACTCAGCAATCAGTTGGGCTGTCTGTCCTTCCGGATCGGGTGACTTTAGTAGTGAAACAAGGTAAAGAATTGTACCGAGCAGCCGTAAGCATATGCTCTAGTCCAGGGTGCCTGGGAAGGTATTTCATGCAAGAGACGCTGGTATTTGAATTCGCCAGGACGGCAGAATTGCTAACTCTCTGTGAAAAGTGGGCAGTTCAAGACCCAGCCCTGGTAAGTCTTCCAGAGGGAAAATTGCTGATCTCTCACCTCTCGGGAAGTCTTGCCAGTGGTAGGGGCACCTTGCCGGAGAGGCGTGTGAGGTCGCCGGCTGTAACGTGGGTGATAGAGTGGTGATGTAGTTGCAGTCAGTTCTCCCAAGCTAGAAGATACTAACTCTTTTATTTATTAATTTTTTTTAATATTTATTTTTTATTTTTGAGAGAGAAGAGAGAGAGAACAGGAGCGAAAGAGGGGCAGAGAGAGATGGAGACACAGAATCTGAAGCAGGCTCCAGGCACTGAGCTGTCAGCACAGAGCCTGACACAGGACTCGAACCCACAAACCGTGAGATCATGACCTGAGCCGAAGTCGGACACTCAGCTGACTGAGCCACCCAGGCGCCCCTTCTACTTTTTATTTAAAAAATTTTCTCTGGGGGGCGCCTGGGTGGCTCAGTCGGTTAAGCGGCCAACTTCAGCTCAGGTCATGATCTCGCGGTCCGTGAGTTCGAGCCCCACGTCAGGCTCTGTGCTGACAGCTCAGAGCCTGGAGCCTGTTTCCGATTCTGTGTCTCCCTCTCTCTCTGACCCTCCCCCGTTCATGCTCTGTTTCTGTCTGTCTCAAAAATAAATAAACGTTAAAAAAAAAAAATTAAAAAAAATTTTTCTCTTAATTTTTATTTATTTTTGAGAGAGAGAGAGAGAGAGAGAGAGCAAGCAGGGGAGGTGGGGAGAGAGGGAGACATAGAATCCGAAGCAGGCTCCAGGCTCTGAGCTGTCAGCACAGAGCCCCACGTGGGGCTCGAACTCACGGACCGCGAGATCATGACCTGAGCCGAAGTCAGACACTTAACTGACTGAGCCACCCAGGCAACCCTAGAAGATACTAACTCTTAGTTAAACTCCTCTCATTTCTTTTCCATGGAAAGTTCAAAATTCTAAAATTCAAGATGTTAAAACGTTAGAGATTTAAATTTGTCCATTTTTTTTTTTTCATGGATAAAGCATATTAAATTCTGCTCTCGGCATAGAATTCAATTCGGCAAGCATTTGTTAAAAAATTAATATTTAAACATTTTAAAAATTTAAAAATTATGAAAACCTTTCACTCATTCTTTCTGTCATATTAAATCCCAGTTTTTCTTTCTGCTTTCGAATGCTCTCCAAAGTCAGGCAGCTGTTATCTGCAGTTGTATTCTTCAATGAAAAGTTTC
>NW_024412397.1:60418713-60472502 GCF_014898765.1 Herpailurus yagouaroundi
GAAAAGAAAAGAAAAGAAAAGAAAAGAAAAGAAAAGAAAAGAAAAGAAAAGAAAGGAAAAGAAAAGAAAAGAAAAGAAATTGTCAGTCAAGTAGCACAGTGGATAAGGGGAAAGTCTTGGGGCCAGTGGGCTTGGGTTCAAATCTAGTACTTTCTGTGTGACCAGGAACAATATACCCAGCCTCTGTACGCCTCAGTTTTCTCATCTGAAAATGGGGCTCCATTAAGAATTACTTCACTGGGTTGCTAGAAAGAGTAAATATGCAGTTTGTTAAGCACTTAACAAAGAACCTGACGCTTGGTTAACACGCTCAGTAATTCTAGGTGACTTCCAATGCGTCATCTTTGCAAGAGATTTTCTAGGAAATAGAAGATGAGTTTTGGTGTTATTAGGGTGGGAACTAGGTACTGTGAAATTATTTTCCAAGAATACATGTCAATATACATGCTTGACAGCAGTATAAGTAGGTTCCCATCTCTCTGCATTGTTGCTGGTGCTTTCTACTGTCAGATCAGGCCTGCCCAGCGCACGAGGACACGTCCCCATATACTAAATATCTCCCTATTTAAAAGTTTGGAGTTAAGATACGAAGCATCTAAGTACAACTGGGACATCTTGGATATCTTGGATAGCATCTTCCTCTGGAGAATATGGCTTCATACTGACCTGGAGAACCAGATGTGAACTTAGAATTCTGATTCCTTGGAGTTCTGTGCTATGACGTGGCAACACGGAGCATCGATGGTGTCCTTGGCCTCTTCCTATCCTCTTGTCCAACCCCCAGCTCCATCCTGCACTGCCAGAGGCCTTGCACGCACACGCGCAGGGCCCCGCCCAGCCACGCCTCTTAGGGTACCACACACCCAGGGACGTGTGGTCTGCTTTCAGGAGGACAGCCCCAGGGAAGAGGTCCGTGCAGGTTCTAGAAGCAGACTTCTCTGGATAGGGTAGGGCTCTGGGTACCCCAAGGTGGGGGGGGGGGCACGGTGTCTCTGAACACATCTGTTGGCTCCGTGGACTTTTCTCCGCTGGAGCTGGTGGAGGGCCACGGTGGGCCCCCAGAGCTGTGATGCTTGGTGAACTTAGAGCTTTTGTCCATCAGAGGGTGCACAATAGTATCTCCTTGTTTTCATTTGCGTAATTCTGATTATTAGGAGGTTGAGAAATTTTTCATACATTTTTGGAATTTTTCTATTGAGCTGATGTTTTACCTATAGACTAAGTCTGTATTTATTTATTTATTTATTATTTATTTAGAGACCTAGAGAGCCAGCGGGGCTGAGAGGGGCAGAGAGAGAGAGAGAGAGAGAGAGAGAGAGAGAGAGAGAGGGAGAGAGAGAGAATTCCAAGCAGCCTCAGTGCTGTCAGTTAACAGCCAATATGGGGCTCGATCTCACAAACCATGGGATCATAACCCGAGCCAAGACCTGGCCTCCTAACCGACTGAGCCGCCGAGGCGCCCTCTCTACATGTTTTGAATACATAAAGATACTTCATCTCTTAATAAGTATCACCATTTTCTCCTCTCAGACTGGACTTTGTCTTTTGACAGGCATTTTAAATTTTGATGATGTCAGATTTATCACTTTCTTCCTTGTGATTTTTGTTTAAGGAATCTCATTATTCTGAGGTTGTAAAAATATTATTCTATCTTTTTTTTTTTTTTCCTAAAGATTTTACTCCCATCTGGGTCTTTAATCTATTTGGAATTTATCTAAGGCCTTTACGTGGATTTTCACATTTAATCCTGGCAGCCATCTGTGAGTTAGGCACTCTTATTTCCTAGTGGGCAGATGATTTGAAAGCTCAGAGGGGTTAAATGACTTGCCCAAAGTCACACAGCTGGTGAGGGCAGAGCCATGAGTGGATTTCAGGTTGCAATGTGCTGGGACACACACAGGATTATTAAAACTCTGGGGATTTCTAGGGAGACCGATCCAGGAAGTAAGAGTGATGGGAATTTTGATTGGACAGCCAGCTCTCATGGACCAACAGGTAAAGCCAGACAGAGGATTGTCTCTCTCCCTCTCTCTCTCTCTCTCTCGCCCTTCCCCCACTTGCTCTCTATCTCTCAAAATAAATCAATTAAAAAGAACAAACAACCATATAGAGACCCAGTCAATAAGCAAAACATCAACTCAGTAGGGCCTCGTGGAGACTGCAACACAGCTTAGGAATTGCATGGTTGTTACAGTTTATCTATTAAACGCTTCCATAGCGTGTTACGTGCCAGTAATTGCTCTAAGCATTGCATAAATATTAACTCAATTTAACTTTTATGACAACCCTATGAGGCAGGTACTGTTATCTGTCCATTTTACAGATGGGAAAAACTGAGGCACAGTCAGGAACTTACACAAGGTCACACAGCCCCCCCTGGGTGGCAGGACCAGGATTCAAACCGAGGTTGTCTAGTTCCAAGTCTGAGCGCGCAGTCACGGCTGTGCTAAAGACGGAGTGTGGCCCCGCGGACCGTATGGGGCCCCTCCACCAGCTGTGTCCTTCATGCCAGGCTTCAGAGCTGTGCCTTTTGCTCATGCCCTTTGTCCCTGCTTCTACTGCTCTGCAGCCGTTAACTGCCTCTTTCTCTGTGTCTCAAGGGCAACTTCCCCAAAGAGGAGACCTGGTCTTCATCCAATACAGACATCTGTCTTAGCCAAGCTCCCGAGCCAAGCTATCTCTGGGTAGCCAGGAGATTGGCTGTTTTTAGGTGAGGTCCCCAAACTTTCATGGTCTAACCAGTTACTGTTACGGTGGTGGGGTCCTGAGGTCCAGCTCATGCCCTAACTGGGCGGCAGGGTGGGGATATGGCACTTCTCTCACAATGGGGCTGTGGCATGGCAGGATTTGGGAGTGCAGTCAATTTGTCCCTGGGACCCAGGCATGAGTGAAGCATAGGGCTCCGTGCCAGCCCGGAAGCAGGACTAAATCCTCCCAAGGGCATCCAGCGTCTCGTCCTGATGTGGTCTGCGATTTTCCTAAGTGTTCCACAATCGTGCTCCACAACTAAACATGAAGACCACCTTGCCTTTCTGGTGCACATCTCTGACTTGGTGTATACAGCTCATCTGTAAAATGTGGTGGGTTTCCTTAGTAGGTCCTTAATAGATTCCTTAACAGATTAGCAGTTTTGATGGCCATTGCCACATACACATCCTGCCCCTTGGACTGGTGGACGGACAGGCACCTTATTGTATACTGTGAAATCTTACGGAAACAGGCTTCTCCCACAGGTCATTGAATGACCTATGCAGGTGCATGTTTGCTGATTTCCATAGAATGTCCTTTAGCGCCAGATGCTGTCAGAGGCGATTTTCCTTGAATGGTCAAAAGCACATTATGTAGTTTGTGTCTCACTGCCTGGGACCGTGCTAAATGTCCCAGTCATAGAACTGGAGGTCAGCAGAGTCAGAAGTAACTTTACTAGGTCTTGAACTGATGTATCTTCTAAACTCTGGCTTTTGCGTGCCCTCTGATCAATGCTCTACCTTGAGCAGAATGTGGTATTTGGCCATTATTCCCTAGAGCTCAAAGACTATTTCTCTTAAGGCATAAGAAAAAAATAATATCCTATTGAGTCCTTTCTGCACTGATGCAATAATTGTATAACTTAACTCATGAATGAAGCCAGAATAAGTGAGTATTACCAAATACTAGCAATTAGACTTCTTTTCATTGGTATTTGAAGAGCTTAATGGTAATGTTTACTGAGCACTTTATCGTTAGGAATGCTTTCAGCTATAAGTGACAAAAATGGATTCACAATTGCTTGAAGAAATTGGAGTTTATGATTTTTTTCATGTAAGAAGTCTCAGGGTAGGCAACTTGCTGGTATTGCTTAGCAGCTCAATGATGTCAGAGGTGACATTCTTGAAGTTCTCTTGGCCTTTCCTTCATGGCGGTAAGAGACGCAGCTCCATCCCGGTGTGTGGTAAAGGCGGGAAGAGGGGGAAGAAACAAGGGGTGATGCTGCAGGCTGCTGTGTTTTACTAGCCAGATCTGCGTCACACGGTCACTCCCGGCTTCTATCTGCAAAGGAAACCGGGAAACAAATAATTCGCTTGTGTAGACTTCATAATAAAAACGAGCAAGGAAGGGGCGGCTGGAGATTTGATGTTGGGTGAGCCAACAGTGTCTTCCACAACCACCTGCCATGCACATACCTATGCATACATATTATCATTCATCTTTTTTTTTTATTTTTTTATTTAAAAAAAATTTTTTTTTTCCAATGTTTTTTATTTATTTTGGGGACAGAGAGAGACAGAGCATGAACGGGGGAGGGGCAGAGAGAGAGGGAGACACAGAATCGGAAACAGGCTCCAGGCTCCAAGCCATCAGGCCAGAGCCTGATGCGGGGCTCGAACTCATGGACCGCGAGATCGTGACCTGGCTGAAGTCGGACGCTTAACCGACTGCGCCACCCAGGCGCCCCCATATTATCATTCATCTTAACAGCAACTCTGTGTGATGAGTGTCATCGTTCTAATATATGAGAAGCCAAACTCAGTAGGTTTATAGAAAGTGATTGAAGGGCTGGGATTTTCTTCTGGGCCTATCTGCTCTGTGCCTCCCTGTGTCATGTCCCTCTTTAGGAGTTACTTGTGCATACAGAACTCTGCTTCTCTGTCTGTAGCGCCCTCTCCCCAACCCACAAAGAGAAGGTTTGTTATTGAGGAGGGGTTGGACAACAATGGCTGTTTCTTGCCTACCAATTACCAGTTGAAGCAGAGTGCACTTGCCTATGATCACATTCGAAATCATTCCAAAACGTAGAGGCCCAAGATAGTACATACTTGTTGCTGTTGCTGAGGTATTTCAGGGTCAGCCAGGTGGTTCTTCTGGTCTTGGCTCTGTTCACACTGGCATCCAGAGCCAGACATGGGTCAGTTAGCTCTGATTGGATTCTCACGTAGGGGAGTTGGCTGGCTGAAGGCCGGTGGAGGTCTCTTGAGTCCTTGGCTCTGAACTGGCCAATTGCATACTATCACTAAAGCAAGTCATGGCCAGCCCAAATTCAACAGGTGGGATATAGAATCCATTTCTTTTTTTTCATTTTCATTTTCATTTTCATTTTTTCTTTTCTTTCCTTTCCTTTTCTTTCTTCTTTCTTTCTTTCTTTCTTTCTTTCTTTCTTTCTTTCTTTCTTTCTTTCTTTAAAAGAGAGAGTGTGAGTGGGGTGGGGAGGGGCAGAGGGAGAGAGAATCTTAAACAGGTTCCATGCCCAGCATGGAGCCCAACGTGGGGCTGATCTCACAACTGTAAGATCATGACCTGAGCCAAAATTAACCAATTGAGCCATCCCCTAGAATCCATTTCTTGATGGGAGGAGCCACATTGTCACAATGTGAAGGGAGTGAATGCAGGAGGAGTGGAGAATTGGGATCACTTTGGAACTGGTCTGCTAATAGGGATTTTAGCTTTTGAAGTTCCCATTATGAAACATGGCTGCTATTACTAGAGTCTTGGGCCTCATCCTGGTGTTATGATTGTAGTCATTGCTGAATAAAAGTGAAACTCTTGTCGAGGTTTCTTAGAGTAAAATCACTTAAGAGAGTAGAATGTGTAGGGACATTCACGCATATCAAAGAGTAGGAGAAGTGACATAGATCAATTCTTGGATTCTAGCATTTTGTTTTTAATTTTTAACCCGGCTTTGTTGTGATATAACTGACATACAACATCATGTAAGTTGAAGGTGTCCAGCATGTTGATTCGAGACATTTTTACTACAAAATGGATTACCACCATAATATTAGCTAACACTTGCAACATGTCATATTATTATTATTATTATTATTATTATTATTATTATTTATGGTGAGAACATCTAAGATCTACTCTCTTAACAACTTTCAAGTATATAGTACAGTATTGTTAACTGTAATCACCACGTTGTACATTAGGTCCCTAGAACTTGTTCGTCTTATAACGGGACATTTGTAGTCTTTGATCAACATCTCCTCATTTCCTCCATCCCTAGCCCTCTGGTAACCACCATTCCACTCTCTGTTTCTATGAGTTCGATTTATAATTTCACGTGTAAGTGGGATCATACAGTATTTGTCTTTCTTTGTCTGACATCTCATTAGCATCATGTCCTCAAGTTCTATCCACATTGTCATTAACAGCATGATGTCTTCCTTTCTCATGGTTGAATAATATTCCATTGTATATATTGTATATATTCCAGTGTGTGTGTGTGTGTGTGTGTGTGTGTGTGTGTGTGTGTGTGTGGTGTGGTGTGGTGTTTATCTTACATCTTTATCCATTCATTCATTGATGGACACTTAGGCTGTTTCCAAATCTTGGTAATTGTGAATAATGCTGCAATAAACATGGGAGGGAAGATATCTCTTTGAGATCCTCTTCTTCCCACTTCCTTTGGATATACACCCAGAAGTGGGATTGCTGGATCATATAATAGTTCTATTTTTAATGTTTTAAAGAGCGACCATAGTGTTTTCCATACTGGCTGTACCAATTTACATTCCTGCCAATAGTACATGAGGGTTCCCTTTTCTCTACGTCCTCATCAACACTTGTTATTTCCTATCTTTTTGATAATAACCATTCTGACAGGTGCAAGGTAATAAATATCTCATTGTGATTTGATTTGCATTTCCCTGATAATTAGTGATGGTGAGCACCTTTTCATGTACTGGTTGGCCATTTTTATATCTTCTTTGGGAAACTATTTTTTAAATTTAATTATTTATTATATTTTTAAAGTTTTTATTCATTTTAGAGAGAGAGAGAGAGAGAGCAAGGGAGAGGGGAAGAGAGAGAGGGAGAGTGAAAATCTCAAGCAGGCTCCACATTCAGCACAGAGCCTCATGTGGGGCTCCATCTCAAGACCCTGGGATCATGACCTGAACTGAAATCAAGAGTCAGATGCTCACCCAAATGAGCCACCCAAGCACCCAGGAAACTGTCTGTTTTTAATTGGCCTTTTTCGCTCTTGAGTTGTAGGAGTCCCTTATATATTTTAGATATCACCCTTTTATCATATATATATGAGTTGCAAATATTTTCTCCCATTCTGTAGGTTGCCTTTTCATTTTGTTGATGGGTTTCCTTTGCTGTGCACAAGGCTCTTAGTTTGATATACTCTCACTTGTTTATTTTCGCTTTTGTTGCTCTAGTATTTTAAGTGAGCACAAAGGAATTTTTTAAATTAGTTAATAGAGAGAGGAAGGAAATTGAGAGTTCAAGCTGCCTTCTGTGGCGTTGCTTGTCAGGCCATGACAGGTTGTATATACTTAGGAGCTCAAAGGTCATAAATGACTGAAGCACAAATGACTGAAGCAGAAACAAGAAGTCCAGCTCTGCTGTGACTGCAGAAGGAACGTGGGCGATGGGACTTCGGGGCAGTGTGCCGGCCTCCTGTCCTGGAGGCTCAGTCCACCGCCGTCACCGGCTGTTGATGATGATAAATGAACTCACCTCTTATCAGGTCCGTGACTGCTTCCCTGATAAGCTCCCAGAATGTACACCCAGATGCTCTTATGAGAAAACTAATTAGTTTGTTCCATACAAAAGAAGTATGTGTTGAAAGTTTATGAAACTTCTGAGGTCCCCAATAAGCAGCCTTCCCGGTGTCCTTATCAAAATGCCGCAGCTGTTTTTCATTGTTTTCCGTGGTACTCCTGCTTAATTGAAGCCCATCAGTCCATCCTATCAACTCATCATAATCTGCTCAACTGTTTCCAAACCAGGTTTAGAGCCTGAGACAACGGAAATTATATATGACACAGTCACTACCTTCAAGGAACTGAGAGCAGCGAAGTGAATATTCAGGGCATAGTTGGGGGAGAAACCAAGCCGGGCAGGGCCAGGCTGAGGATGGCAGGCGTTCTGGAAGGGAGGGGTCTGTGTGGGCTGGTGCCAGTTTGTAAGGCTTCATGGAAGGGGTGAGGTGGAGCCTGGCCTGAAGGGCGCAGTAGGATCGGTGGAAGGAATGAGCGAGGGCATTGGCAGTGGGAATGAGTAGAGGGGGTTAGTGGGAAAGTGCAAGGAGGTGGGATTCAGCTTGTATAAGTTGAGTACAATGGGGATCCCAGGTCCATTGGGTGAGTGAGGCAAGACCAACTCCTGCACTGTCAACAGAGGACAAGGATCCCGCCCCCTGTGGGGGTGGGAGTGTCACAGGACCTTGGGTTGGGGCTGGTGCAGGATCACTCCTCATATTCAGACCTGTTGTGGGGGCGGGGGGCGGGGGGCAACTCACCAGCTGGGACAAACGTGCCACCAAGGCCTTTCTCTGCTGTTCTCCCTGCAAGGGGCTCAGCAAAGAGCAGGGATGATTTGGGGCAAGTTTCTGAACCTCCTGTCTCAGTTTTCTCATCTATGCAATGGGAAAAACGATACATGGTTGGGAGTACAAGTGCTTGGCACATTGCCTGACAGAAGCATTTGTGCAGTGTGTATGTGTGTATGAAATATATTAAATATGTACATTTATACTTATAAAATACTTAATATATTCTTCTCATAATATAATTAAATTATATAATCAATATAATATGCAATGAAATATATTAATACATCTAAATTACAATCACATAATTAAATTAAATTAAATTAATCAGAACTTTATATACTGTTATATAACATGCAAATATATATTTACAACTATATAAAATGTATTGTGATGCATAATTTGTTTATAATATGTATTGTTTATATTTGTATATGTGTTATAAATTTTATAATTTGTAATGTGTTTGTGTTTGTAAAATTATACGTGTATTGATGTATTGTATATAAATAGTAACTGTATTTATAAAGTGTATTTTTATTTTATTTTGGAAGAGAGATGGAGGGCAAACAGGGAAGGGGCAGAGAGAGAGGGAGACAGAATCCCAAGCAGGCTCTGCATGGTCAGTGCAGAACCTCACGCGGGGCTCGAACTCACGAACCTTGAGATCATGACCTGAGCTGAAGTCCAGAGTCAGATGCTTAACCACCTGAGCCACCCAGGTGCCCCTAGTAAGTATATTTGTATCTGTAGTTATTTATAAAAATTCTAAAATCCGCTTATAATGATCCCCAAACTCATGGCTTGTCTCTGGTTCCTTTTTCTTATGAAACCTGTACTTGGGGAGAACAGATGGATTAAGGATGTATCTGCAGGTGGGTAAGAAAAAGGCACTCCTTCCGTGTGAGATGCTCCACTTGTTGGTGCCTGCACATCACCCCCATTTCATCTCAGCTCGCGGCTCTGTTTGCAGGATGAATGGCCAAGGCCGCAGGAGTGAAGCTGCTTCCTGTCATCCTGTCACCACCCCCCCGCTTAGTTAAGAGCAGCCCAAGGCCCAGCCGGGTCTTCTCCCCTCAAGTCCTGTGCCCGTGCCAGGACACCATGCCACTCGGAGGCCCGGTAGGATTTCAGTGGACCTTCTTCTTCAGCCTGTCTGGCTCTGACTGCAGATTTTTGGCCTCATTTTTTGGACAAGATTTATCTCATGTGTTTGCTCTTAGGGAATTCAGAGCCCCACCAATACTGGGCCGAGGTGGGCCCGCTGTGACCTGTGAGCTGTGCCGATGGTCAGGCATGCCTAGTGTCACCACCAGGTTGGACCCCTGGCTGAGGCGTCCACGAAGGGCCCACTGGAGTGGCTTCAGGGACAAGCCAGCACACCTTAGAGCCCACATGATCACCCTCCACCACATGGAGCTGGCATGCCGTCTTTGCCAGGTTTATTTTGTATAAAAAGAATGCCACCCGGGGAATGTTTCCTTTGTTCCGTCTAGAATGGTCCAGACCATTCTAGACATTTTGTTGACTTGGTTAATGGCATCAAGCTTACCTTTGTTGTAAGTGTTATTTCTGCCGCCTTTTAGATACCACAGAGCTATTAAACACAGGGAGGAAAAATAAAGCTGGATTTCACCCCCCAATTCACCAACGTTACAAACAAGGTGCCCGCTGTTTATCTCTGAAGGTGCATTTAGAGCGGCAGGAGCGCAGACAGACAAATTGTCGGGGTCCACTTGGGCTCTTTCTCTGAGCAAACAAAACCCTGGAGCGCAAACACAGGCCTTTTGTTCTCATGGACGCTGTTCCAACCCAGGGCTGTTTCACTGGAGGGACAGCTTCACCCGTCCCCTGGGTGTGATGAATTGCCATATTGCCTCGGGGCATGAAAAGCGTGCCGGCTCCTTCCCTCACCACCTTTTGCCAGGTGTGACTTCGCTGTCCCCTCCCACGGTCAATCTGCTTTCCACTCCTCATGCCCGGGCTTGGCCACTGAGGAGCCTCGCTCGGGACAGCCAGGGGAGACGACAGTGGGCCCTATTCCCTAGGGACAGGGTTGCTTTGAAGTGTGTGGTCTCTAAGCCCACTTGGCCACGATGAATAACAGCATCCCCCCAACACACACACACACACACACATCAATATGTTTTTTTTCTACAGGTAAGTTGTTGAGAATCGTCGAGGCAAAAGCTCATCACAGCTGTGAAGAAATTCCTTCTTACGAACTTTCTTGTCCTCTTAATTGGCAGGAAGTGAGTTTCTGTAAAGCAGGTTTGAGATTGCAGGAGCAGATGTAAGGCAGTAAGAGTAGGAACGGACCCCCATTGGAGCCCGGCTTTCGAATCACGCAGATGTACTCTGTCCTCTGTCAACAACGCTTCCTTCCTGCCCACCCCAGATTCTGGTTGCTTTTTTAATCCATGCCATCAGAGAAGGCAAATGCCACAGAGTGTCTATTTCTCTTTCAGGGTTCAAAATATCAGTCACAATGGTGTAGCCGATGACCCTGGGTTGGCCGGTCAAGGAAACGCAGCCCAACCTACCACCGTCCCCAGGCAGTTTGGAAACAAATCCAATGGAGGGTGGGGATGGAGGCATGGAGGGCGCAAAGGGGAAATTGTCCCTGGCAGTCAGTCCAGGGCCTTCTTACGCTGTCGGCGCGCTCTCTGAGGTTTCTCTGTATTTCTTAAACATGGCTTTTAAATGGGGTTTGTGATTTTGTAACACCCTGAATTAATTTACAGGCCTTTTGAAGCAAGAGGAGTTGTGCGGTGAGGGTGAGGGTTGGCCTCTCCTCTGGGGAGAGTGAGGCAGAGCCGGCCCGGGACGCTTCCCTGGGGGTTTGCACACCCTCGACCTGGGGGGTAGCCTTGATTTCATGTTTCCTGTGTTGTCTTTAGACCACTTTCCCCCACTTTGGTTTGGAAAGTCACCTTTCTACAACTTCCCCTTGACTTCAGTAATCTCTTCCCAAGTGGCTAAGGCTCTCCTGTTACCTCAGCTTTTCGGTCAGAACAACTCACAGTGGAGTGCTGGAGGCTCCCTGAGTTGTCTGCATGGCACGGAGGAGAGTGTTGGGGTGACCCAGGCCCTCTCTCGGACGCGTGGGCCCTGACACGCAGTTCCTGGCAGGAGTGAAGGACATGGTCTCACGTAGGGGTTGACAGAAGGTACTGACCTTACGGTCACTTTTTCCATTCCTCATAACTTACCCTCTGAGTGGGGAAGGGACGGTGGTTCCTCCCCATCCCAATCCCCTGTCCCTTTGGCTGACTTTCATTTTGTGATGGAAAAAAAGAATACTGTTTGCTTAGCATTTTCAACGTGCCAGGCACTATTCTAAACGCTTCATGGAAATATTAACTCATTTAATCTATACGACAACCCTGTGCGGTAGATACGCCCCTTTTTGTTTTTTGGTGTTTTTTTTTTTTTTTAATCCTGATTTTACCAAGGAGGGAACTGAGGCACAGGGTGGCTTGTAGCTTTGCTTAATGATACAAGCATGGGACCATTACAGAGCTCTCCCTGGTGATGTTCTGAGCCAGGGTCCCAATCAATCCGCCATGTTGGCCTCCCTGACCTCACACCTCAGTCCCAGCCCACCTGAGCTTGCTGGGTTACTTATGTTTGAGGACTCATTTCAGTCAGTTGCTTCATTTCACTTCAAGGTCACGTCTCTGCCTGCAAAACAGAATCCATCCCAGGGTACCGCACGGAGGGGGCTGACGCGCAAGGTGACACGACCCATTTAAACAGAAAGTCATTATCATTCATTCTAAAATGTCCACTCAGCTCCAGGGCAGGTGAGCCAGGAGGTCACCATAAGGTCAGCCTCACTGTAGGTCTGTTGCTTTCACGGGCTTCAGACCCCTCACATATCCTGAAAGCTTAGGAAAGTCAAAGTCAGTCGGCCCATTGTTCTTTAGCTTCTTCAAGTTCTGGCATAACCACCAAGCTAATCTATTTGGAGGAACACAGAATCAAAACCCGAATAAGCATGTTCAAAAGGAAAAAAAAAAGGTTTTGAGTTTCTCACCCAAGGACAACCCTGAAGATGCTCAGGGAAAAGCTGAGCAGACAACTGAGATGAATCTGAGCCAGTGCCCTGGGCTACACTGCTTTATGCCATCATTACCGTTTGCCCGGTGGCTCCGAATAGGCCTGGTTCTCAGTAGGACCTCCGTCTGTTGGTGTCAGTAGAGAGTAAATGGCGGGATGAATAGTATAGTATATAACCGGCATCTTGCCCTCAGAGGAGTGCAGCCCAGAAGCCGTGAGGCCCGGCTTCCCTGGGTGCTACCTTCTTTCCTTCCTCGCTTCACTGGTCTCCTCAGGTCGGGGCTGTAGGAATTCCCTCCCTTCAGCTATGTTAACATCTCTACACTCTTCTCGAATCTCTGACCGCCCACTTCCTCCCTTCTCGCTCCCAGAGCAAACAGAAACTATGGGAGAGAACTTTGAGAACTTTCTGCTACCAAATCTACAGCGTTCGTTCTTCTTCGGCTGTTCTCTTGAGAGCTGCTGCTGCTGTGGAGAAGGTGGGGCGGCTCCTCTCCCTTCTCATCTCCACAGGGACTTCTCTTTATGATTGGTTATTCCTCCCCACTTGTGCCTTCCAGCTCCTTCTAGGGCGCCTTCCCATCTGTATTCATACTTGCTTAGGTCTCACAAGTTCAACAAAAATGCCCCCCCGACTACAGGCTCCTTCCCTTCATGGCCAAACTTTTTTTTTTTTTTTTTTAATTTTTTTTTTTCAACATTTATTTATTTTTGGGACAGAGGGAGACAGAGCATGAACGGGGGAGGGGCAGAGAGAGAGGGAGACACAGAATCGGAAACAGGCTCCAGGCTCTGAGCCATCAGCCCAGAGCCTGATGCGGGGCTCGAACTCACGGACCGCGAGATCGTGACCTGGCTGAAGTCGGACGCTTAACCGTCTGCGCCACCCAGGCGCCCCATGGCCAAACTTCTTGAGAGTTCGTCTGCTCTCCTCACATCTCATTCATTTCCTGATTCTGTTGCCACCAACACAGTTCTTTTTTTTTTTTTTTTATGTTTATTTTTGAGAGAGAGAGACAGAGAGAGACAGAGTGAGCGTGAGTGGGGGAGGGGCAGAGAGAGAGGGAGACACAGAATCCCAAGCAGGCTCCAGGCTCTGAGCTGTCAGCCCAGAGCCTGACGTGGGGCTCGAACCCACGGACTGTGAGATCGTGACCTGAGCCGAAGTCGGACGCTCAACCGACTGAGCCACTCAGGCGCCCCACCACTGACACGGTTCTCAACAAGGCCACCGATGACCATCTTGTGGCTACAGCACCAATGACACTGCTGGTCATCTCTGCCTTCCCTGACACATTTCCTCAGCTTTTATGACACAGAGGACCCTCTTCTGGTTTTTCTTCCCGTCGGTCTCCTTGCGGGTCTCTTCCTCAGCTCTCCCCTTGATGTCGAGCTTCTTGGGGGTTATGTCCTGCTTTCTCCTCTCTTCCCATCCTACACGTTCTGCTGATTGATTGTTTCTCTTCCCACGGTCCGAAGTGTTACCTCTGTCCTCTGACGACTCAAATCTAAGTGTCTAGTCTCGTTCTTTGTCCTGCGTTCCGGGTGCGCATAATCCACCCCAGTGCTCCTCTCCATGCAGCGTGTATGGATGCCTCAAACTCAGCATGTCCCAAATCGAGCCTTTTATCCTTCATCCATAACCCACTCCTTGACTATTTCCTGTCTCAAGGGAGTGCAACCTCTCTCCACCCAGTCACCCTTGACTTCTACGTTTTCCTCGACTCCCCGCCATCCGACCGGTCACCACGCCCTGCAAATTCTATGTCCCGAATGCCTCTTGAGTCTGTGCCTGTGTCCCTTTACCCACTGTGTCCCCCACACCCGGGCTACCATCAGCTCTCACACAGGTCGCGGTGTCTGCCTCCTGGGTGGCTGTGCCAGGTATTATAAGTGCGGTGGTGATTTGACCCACCGCACGCAGTGTGAGCACCTCCCTGTGCATTCCCAGGGTCGTTGATGGGCCCCAGGGAGGGGAGGGGTGCAGTCCGGGAATGTCACCTTCCTTTGGAGCCTGTGGTGAGTGTTTGTGGTCGCAAGACCTCTGGAGTGTCGCCCTGAGGCTTACCAGCTTTATGTCCTCTTAACTAAGAAAGAGGGAGGGGACGAGGGTGGTGGACGCTTCCCTATTTAAAAGCACCAAACCCTACAAAATTTCTGTGGACGTTGTAATGATTACTACGCTGAATTAATGAACTCTATCCTCTCCTTTTTTTTGGCTGGAAGAACATAACAATCCCAATGAAAGGAAACAGATGTCGTTGCTTTGAGCATTTCCAAAGGAAACTGCAGTAAAATATGAAGCATCACCGTATAAAAGCCTGCTGTGCAGCGGAGATGTGCTGATATTGTTTTCATTTGCCAGCTGTGTGTAAGTGGAGTTGGTGCCTCTGGCCAACACAGCCCCCACATCAGAGTCATAACAACGACAAAGTCATGGAAACGTTCGGGGAGAAACTCAAACTGCTTCTCAGCGCGCTCGGCTTTCCTTTTAACGAAAAGCCACGTAAAAGAAGTGAGTCCAAAGGAGGACGTGAGGGCTGGCAATTAAAAGTGATTTATAAAACCCCCAGGAGGGGGAAAGAGGGTCATCGGGAAGAACGATCTTTGGCGATCAGTTTCTAAGCCCAGCTAGCAGGCAAGAGCTCTGGTTCACCCTTGACAGTGAGCGAGAGCCAGTATTTGTTTCAGGGAGGGCTTGTCGCTCAGGCTCACTTCAGTCAGAGCCTCTGCGGATGACCCTCCTGTTCGACCTTCTGTGTTCAGGGCGTCGGACTCCTTCCCCGGTGGCTTGATGTCCTAGGACGTCCTCTGCCAGTGCATCTGGGAAGGGGAGGCTTTTTCCTTCTCCCAAGTCAGGGGGTCAGTGAGTATCCTATTACCCCTCTTACAAGCTTGCTCTCCTACAAAATGCAAGCGCTTCTGTACATAGTTCTGTCCATTTTTTTAAAGAGGTGCCAGGCTCATATTTGCGACTAGCCTCTCCCTCTTCTTTTCTCTTCCTTTTTTTTTGCCTTCCCCTTCTCTCCTCTTCCTCTCTTCCTACCAGTGCAATTCGGAGACTGGAAATCAAGGAGGAAATGGAAGCTTGTCCTTAACACCTGCAGCGGGACAACCCAGTGATCGTGCTGATACTTTCTGGTGACAGAATCTAGTGCGGGAGCCCACTCGTGGTGGGGGAGCCCGGGGACGAGTTGGTCTGGGCGGGAGATCACTGATTTGCGGGGCTTTCCCCCAGCCTCACCAACACCCGGAGGCCTGTGAGCTGCAGCAGTGCATGTCTCGACCCCGGAGAGGGCCAGAGCGAGAGGGTGGCCCCACGGTCATTGTCACCCGAGCAACTTGCTTTGATAGATGCCTTCATTCTTTCAGGCTGCCCGGATACCAAGGGGCTTGAATTAATAATTGACTAAAATTCATAGGCCAGTAATTGTCTACATGAAATGTGGTCTGGTCTTCATTTCAACTTGATGGTTCTTGTTCCCCTGCTGGATTTTTTTGTTGTTGTTGGTTCTGAGGAAACATTAGAAGGATGTGGATGGGTGTGCCCTAAGTGATTTGTGGTTTAGCTGTCTCCTTTCAAGTGAAAATACCCGGCAAACAAAAGGCCCAGCCTGTAGGTCCAGAAAACGATTTGCAGAAGTCCAGGGTCTGGTAATGGGATTTAGCGGGTACGGGAATAAGACAGGCTAAAGGTTGGTTGAGAATAAAGTTAATATTCAGTACTGTATTTATATTTATTTATGTATTTATTTTGTTATTTAAATTTTTTTTCAACGTTTATTTATTTATTTTTGGGACAGAGGGAGACAGAGCATGAACGGGGGAGGGGCAGAGAGAGAGGGAGACACAGAATCGGAAGCAGGCTCCAGGCTCTGAGCCATCAGCCCAGAGCCTGACGCGGGGCTCGAACTCACGGACCGCGAGATCGTGACCTGGCTGAAGTCGGACGCTTAACCGACTGCGCCACCCAGGCGCCCCTTTTGTTATTATTTTTTAAGCGTTTAATTTTTGAGAGAGAGAGAGGGACAGAATGTGAGCAGGGCAGGGGCAATGAGAGAGGGAGACAGAGAATCTGAAGCAGCCTCCAGGCTCTTAGCTGGTAGCATAGAACCTAACACGGGGCTCGAACCCAGGAACTACGAGATCATGACCCGAGCTGAAGTCGGATGCCCAACCGACTGAGCCACCCGGGTGCCCCAAGAGTATAATTTTGGAAGGAGAGTTGTGATCGTCTGATTCTGGCTTAGTTGGGCCCCCCGTGGCTTACAGCTGGGGTCTGCCAGGGACACTTCTCCTTAAAGGGGTCATAGTGAATGGGGGCTCCATGAGAGGAGAAGAACCGATCCATGTGGGCATCCCAAACCACGCTGCAAGGGAAACTGGGGGAGGCCTGTGATTGGTTCTTGATGAAGAGAGCTGAAGGGTCACTGGGCCGTTTGGGGGCACATGCCCAGGCCAGGACACCAAGTGGTGCTGCCTCAGCATGAGGGACCCCCTCCAGCAGATCTCTTCGAGGGGATGGAGTTTTGATGACCACCCCATTTGTAAGCATCAGAGAGAAGCCTTGTCCAACCACGAGACTTGATGGTTTTCAAATGGACAAACCTGATTTTAATAAGTTTAAGTGAAATCTGATAAGTAGATCAAGACGAATCAAGCTCCTGTGTAGTTCTAAAGAGCTGCCTGGACCTACAGCAGTGGGGCGTCAACTCTCCCTCCGCCTCAGAGACTCGTCCCGTTTGATACATCCTTGCAGTCTTGACCCGCCTGTGGCCTGTCTGCCAAGGCATTTCCTCCCGCCTCTGTTTCAACGTGTCCGCTTCCCTCTCAAGGAGGCGTTTTCTTGCTGGGAGCAGATGATTACCTATTCATAACATTTGTTGGAATTGGTACAGACAGAATTCAGTACATTTCTCTCTTTTGACTTTACCATCAAAAGCCAGAGATGGGGAGGGCATCTGAACTGACCCAAGTTTTGGGAGAACAGTGTGGCAGCTCTTCCTTCCTGGCTGACACTGTGGAGGGAAGTCCAAGCAGACTCCAAGAAATCCAACAAGCAGGGTAGAATTAAAAACCCCGTCATTCCAAGTTTCTGATCTGGGGCCAGAATATACGCCATTGAAACTGTGTGGGCAAATGCTCCTGCTTTTGCTTCCTGCAAGAGACACAGAGGGGCAGGGCTGGTGCCCTGGCGAGGGCCAGGGCAAGTAGCTTAAGAACAACTCTGAAAGTGGTGTAGATGTTTTCTTAAGTCTACAAGAAAAAGAAGGGGCAGGAGGAAAAGTACCTTGAGATTAGCTGTTTACCTTCCCCCAACCTGTTGAAAACAGGAAGGCAGAATTGCACAGTAGAAGGAGATGTAATGCCGAGTCACATAACCGTTCCTCACATTGACCCATCGCTTATCCTAAAGTCAAAGGCACAGACACCTCCCCTCCCCACCCTGCCCCAGGGTGGACAACCAGATTTCACTTTACTGTGTATGGCACTGTGGTTCTTGGAGGTTGCTGGAATGGCTGCAAGATACCCGGGTCTGCTTCTGCCATCTGAAAGCAACACACCGTGCTTGCTTATTAGCTACCTTTCTTGATTATTAATGATACCCTTTGGACAGAGACTCCCAGGAAGGTTCTGCTGACTTCAGCTGGCTTGGCCTGGCCGCCAGCGCATGGACCATATCCATCCCATCTGAAGACTCTCACTATTGGAGTCCCTTTTGAGGTTGACATTTTGAGCTAGGTTTTCCAGCTGGGTCCCAAGCCCCGGGCTTGGCCAGCCAGTGAGTAGGACCACAGAAATGGGGATGTGGCCCCAGAAGGGGATCCGACCCCGGCCCTGGGACATGAGAATGAAATGGAGGGGCTGTGGGCCTTGCACGCACATGTGCATGCATGCGTGCCTCTGTGTGTGTGTGTGTGTGTGTGTGTGTGTGTGTGTGTGTGTGTTAGGATGGATTGGACAAGGCAGGGAGAGGAAACAAAGGAAAGATAAATGGTGAAGAAGAACTTGGAAAAAATTGAACTAGATTTATTCTGACAGTGTGTGGGCCTACAGCTGTAACATTATAAATCACTTCCCTACAGAGGAATTCACTTCCTGAGCCTTGCACAGCTTCGTGAGCCTGGCATGCGTGTGAGAACAGAACCTAGCAATCTGAGAAGGGAAAAAGACGGCTTGCACAACTGTGGCTTGAAACCACAACTGGTGATTTTGTCAGCACAAGGGGCTCCTGGGACTCGGGCCCGGCGTGGCAGGGAGCTGAGACCGCTGAGGCATTCACTCCCAGTACTTCCAGGATGGGATCTTAAAGAGCGGACTGAGAAAAGGGTTTTGTGGTGGCCACATGGCCTTGAACTCTGGATTAAAAAAGAAAGTAAAGGGAATTTGGGATCTGAGGATGAGCCCAGGATCAGAGCATCCACAGAAGGTCTTTGTTCAGGTGATCCTTTTCTAGAAATGGGATGTCCGACTGACCAGCACAGACCCGGGTTCTCTCTCCGATCCTGGCTGCAAGAATATCCACAGCTCTAACGTGTTGGTGGGTACGTACCATGAGCTCAGGAATTGTGGTTGATTTAATAAATGAAAAATCAAATCCTGGTACAACTGGGAATTGCTCTGGTCCCCTGGGTCAACATGACATGTCCCCTCCTACATGACGTCTTTCCCAGTTTTGTTCTGTATTTTTTTTAAATGATATTTACCTGCTATCATAACTCTCTTGCACTATATGTAGCTTTCCACAAGTTCAGCGTTTGTGACTTCTCAGCCTGTGGAGAGCATAGTTCCATGCCTTGTGTGTGCCTGGCCCAGATCCATGTTAAACTGACTTGAGTTTATACGTAAGTGACCATTCATTAGGGAGTAACATTTCCTTCTCCAGACAAATGAAGGAAGAGGCTCTGACACTTGCCTGTGATGTATAATTGCACCTGACTCATTAACTGGACATTGCAATGCTGGGGAGACTGAAGCAAGGTTCAGCTACTTGTAATGAGAATGGATCCACTAAGCCCTGTGAGAACGGCAGGTCTGTGGGCCACAGGGGGTCCACTTTGTGCTACTCAACGCTCAGCTCAGGAAGCATCTCTCTACCTGCCTCCCAGTGTACCATTGCTCAGATGGTCAGGTGCATTCGGCGAATTTTCACCTCCCCCGCCAGCACTGTAATGGCAGATGCAGAGCAGACCTGGTCAGTTCCTCCATTTGGGTCCTGGGTCGATGCTGACTGTCCTTCAGAAGGTCTGTGCAGCTTTGCTGCCTGAGGACACCCTGTGTGCAGTGCCCTTTTCCCTAGGTGTCTTGGAAAGGAGGTTGTACAAAGACCCAGAGAGTAGAGGCTCTGATTTGTGGTGTTCTCAAGGGCAAGCCTGCACTTTGACAGCTTCCAGGTGTTGAGAATCAAGTTCTTCGGAGTCACCATCTCTTGTCCTTTTCAACTATGCAAGGTAAGTATTAATTTCCATTGACTACACTTTATACGCAAGATGACTAAGTTACTGAGGTGGCAAGGATCTGGCTCAAGACTCTACAACTTTCCCATGGGCTTTGTATAACCAGTACCTAGCACAACAAACAGGTATACGTTGATTTCCATTCAATTTCATTTCTCTTTACCTTCTCAAATCTTTCAGCTTGGTATTTCTGTGGGCACAAGGAAACACACTCTGTTCTCTTGCGGGGCAAAGGTAAATCTAGTGCTGATGATGTAGAAAATAGTAATTAGGAGGATACCAAGGAAAAAGCAAAGATTGAAGAGGGTTGGGCCTCCGGATCTTACACTTCAAGCCCCCCCATCTTTGCACATGGAACCTTTGTTGTTCCACGTCCTCACTACCTACTCTGAAGCTCCAAGGGAGAGTCGGTTTCACATGTGCCTGGTGACGTCCAGCTCCATCCATCTGATCACGGACTCCTGCTCACACAGAGGCCACACAATGCCCTAGGCCCCTCTCTGCTACCTCAGCAGAACGTTTGCGCTGCTCCCTGAGCTTTATTTTTAGAAGCCTCCCTGGAGAGTGCATCTACCAATATTGTATTTCAATCTATGATGTGCTCGGTACTCCACCTTGTTAGCTCAAGTTCAGACGGTATGCCCTAGACAGTTGTTCCAGGGCTGGGTTGTCACTTTGGCGCAGTGTCTTAAATGTACTGGGACTGGGATGGTCTTTGTAGTAACTTACAATGGGGTGGGAGTAAAGAGAAGAGCCTAATGAGAGGCCTTTGAGATGCGCTCAGTTTCTTTGTCCTTGAGTAAGACATGCATTTTATTTAATCTTTTTGCAGCCACAATCCTGCCATCTGGCCTTGGGGCAGAATCGAAAGAGAACTCTGCATGAAGACCCAAGGCAGACTACGACTCACATTTATATTAAATGGTAACTTCCCCCAAAGTCCTCATTAGTCAAGAGACACTATCATGTTGCCATGGGCAGCAGCGCTTGATAAAGAGCACTCCTGCATTTTCCTCCCATCTGTGTCCTCAAAAGAATCCATAAATTAGAATATCATGCTTATTCTTATTTCTTTACTGCCACATGCAGTAACTACTTTGAAGTCCCCAGGGCCAATAGATCATGGGCAGTCAGTAAATCATATCACTTCTTTAGCACATACGTTCCTCATTTTCATAAGGACAGGGTTGAACTAGGTGACCTTTAAGGTCCCAAATCCAGACTATCTGAGAGAATCCTGATATCCAATGAGTACCTCCAATGGCTGAAGGTGTCAAATTTAGGGTAGGGGGCACACCATCGCTCATCTTCTGCCCAGATACGCAGGGGGTACAAAGGACGGCCTGAAAGGCAGTGGTATTTGTATTTAAAATTTATGTTATAAAGCACCATCATAAGATCACATGTGTCTCCCAGGGCTGGGATGTCCTGGTGTTTCTTGAAGGTCTTAGCTAGCTGTCTCCTGTCATGTGGAGCCCCAGGGGCAGAGTCTGAAGGTCAGGGCCAGGAGATGAGCAGACTTCCTTCCTTCCTTCCTTCCTTCCTTCCTTCCTTCCTTCCTTCCTTCCTTCCTTCTTTCTTTCTTTCTTTCTTCTTTCTTTTTCTTTCTTCTTTCTTTCTGTTTATAATTTTGTAAAAGTTTTTATTTATTTATTTTGAGAGAGAGAGAGAGAGAGAGAGAGAGAGCAAGTGCACAGGAGAGGCAGAAAGTGAGAGGGAGAGAGAGAATCCCAAGCAGGTTCCACACTGTCAGCGCAGAGCTCAACACTCTACTTGAACCCAAAAAACATGAGGTCATGACCTGAACCGAAATCAAGAGTCAGATGGTCAACCGGCTGAGCCACTCAGGTGCCCTGAGGAGCAGACTTTCATAGCTTTAGCATCAACCCTTGAGGTAACTTACTTGGATCCCCTGTGTCTCAGTGTCACTTGGAAATGGATAAGGATGCTCTTTGATATTCCTATGTCCACAGGTTGGTTGAAGGTTTGACTATGAATATCGGCATTTGTAAGGTGCCTGCCAGTTGATAGAGACTTTCACCTTCATAATTTCTTTAGTCTTCCTACTTACCAGGAAGACTAGGTATTATTATTATTGTCCTTCTGCAGGTGAAGTCTCTAAAGCACCAGAGAGACTGAGTGAGTTGTGCATAATATTAGAGTAAATAAGTGGCAGATTGGAGCCCAGCCAGATGTTTCAATTCAAGTCCTGGGCATTTTCCCTATGCCACATGGTTGCCCAAGAAATTCTAGACTAAATCTGTCCATAACTTTTTTTCAAGTTGAGGATAGCCCATTTGGCATTGTTCATTGTTCTTGCCTGCATAAGTAATCACTCTGCATATAGGTGCTCTGGTTCCTGCACCTGTTTACACTGGCCATCCTTCTGGTCTCATTCACATGTTTCTGTTACCTGGTGCTCTCACTGAAAAGGAATTTTGGCAATTACAATTATTCTGTAGTGTGATACACCTGTAGTCTCCAAGGAATGCTAAATAGATGTTTTTGGAAAATTATCAAGGAAAGCAAGGAAGGGTCCATCTTGATACATACAAAGAAAACCTTTTGTCCATATAGTTCTCATGTCCATCTTCCCAACCACTCATGCATCCTTCCAACTAAGCATCCATCCATCCATCCATCCATCCATCCATCCATGTAAATCATTCACCCATCCTTCCGTCCACTTATCCATCCATCCATCCATCCATCCATCCATCCATCCATGTAATCATTCATCCATCCTTCCATCCACTTATCCATCCATCCTTCCATCCACTTATCCATCCATCCATCCATCCATCCATCCATCCATGTAATCATTCATCCATCCTTCCATCCACTTATCCATCCATCCTTCTATCCTTCCATCCATCCACCTATCCATCCATCTATCTGTTCAGTATTGATCGCACACCTAGTATGAGTTGGACACTCCAAAAGGCCTCTATATTATAATGTAAAACAAAAACTACACAAGACCTTCCATCATGGATCTTACAGTTCACTGGAGGGTATAGAGAAATAAATAGGCAAGTACAATTTTGTGTGAGAAGTGCTCTGATAGAGGGAGTATTGGGAGTTATGAAAGGATGCATGAAGGAGCCTTTTCCTTCTCTTTTAATTCTTGAATAGATTCTACTTTACTTGAAAGACATTCTGTGAAGATTGATATTTCATCAAAGGGTATTATGCTTTTGATATTGGTCATTGGTCACATTATGCCTTATATAGTTATCCTTTTATGAACATTTTCTCCCTTTCTCAATACACACACACACACACACACACACACACACACAGAGCTATTTTTAGGGAAGATTTTGTGAGACATGGAACACAGGGCTCTCCCTTCTATCAGATCCTGCACTCCTCTGGTACCCAGAGCATCAGGAGACAGCACCTATGAGGACAGCTGTGCTCACATGGGCACAGTAAGCAGTGTCAAGGTGGGTCACCCTACCCCAGTCCTCAGGGTCATGGGAAATGACATGAGGGTCTGAGAGAAGAGGGGGGATGGTAGGTGTGGCTAGATGTCTGGCTTGGGAGCATGGAATGTTTCCTTTGGATGGTCCTAGGAGTACTTTGGGATCGGGCTGCTGAGGATCCTGCCTGCATGCTTAGGGGAGAGGGTGTGGGCTGGGGGGTCTGCTTCACACACACTTCCTCAGCTGGATCCTAGGGCTCATGATGTCAGAGGCCATGTCTGAGGCACCCCATCCTTTGCAGACTTTTTGGCATCGTGTATATGTGCCAGGCTCTGAAAAATGAAGCATCGGTGAGTTCTCTCTGGTTTGTGGAAGTGTTATACAGATCTGGGCTCAAAGTGTGGCATTTGTCACTTATGTTATTATTATTATTATTTAGATTTCTTTTGGGAGAGAGCGCGTGCAAAAGCAGGGGAGGAGCAGAGAGGGAGGTAGAGAGAGAGAATCCCAAGCAGTCTTTTCACTGCCAGTGCAGGACCAGATGTGGGGATAGATCCCACAAACTGTCAGATCCAGACCTGAGCTGAAATGAAGAGTGGGACTCAACCAAATGAGCCACCCAGATGCCCCTGTCACTTATTAACTGTGGCTTTGGCCCAGTTACCCCCAGCGAGCCTTTTGGCGGCCACACCCTCGCACTTGACTTTACTCTGAGCTTCTCTCCTGCCACCCCCACCACCTTGACACGTCCTGCTTGTGCTGTCATCCGGGCGACCTCCGTACCAACTCTTCTGTTGTCTCTGTGTTCCATTTGGAATGTCCAGAAAACTTTGTGGTGGCTTCCCTTAGGGCACTTTGCACGCTTCTACCTTTGAATAAAGCCGGTTCTGCACAGGGCTGACTTTCCCCTGTGGGGCTTGTGTCCTCCTGGTCAGCAGGGGAGTGTGAGGCAGGAATTGGGTTTCATGCAGAGAACGCTGTGCATGCTGGACCCTAAATCGAGGAAAGCAATGCCTCTTCTGCATTCTCCTCTGTAAGGACGACTCAACACAAAGAGGCAAGGGTGGCTCATTTCTATAACCACTTCTGTCTACTCAAGGTTTAAGATTCCTCTAGATGCTGCACAACAGAAAGCACTGGGATAAGCACTTACCCTTTTTTTTCTTTTTTGAAGTTTATTTATTTATTTCGAGGGAGACAGAGACGGTGTGAGTGGGGGAGGGACAGGGAAGGAGGCAGAGAGAGAGAATCCCAAGCAGGCTCTGTGCTGTCAGCACAGAGCCCGATGCAGGGCTAGAACTCACGAAACCATGAGATCATGACCTGAGCCGAAACCATGAGTCCGACACTTAACTGAGCCACCCAGGTGCCCCGAGCACTTACCTTTTGGACTTCTGTTTAGAAGACCTTCAGCTGGTTGGCAGACTCCGAGCTCACCCCTGACTTTCACTGTAAAGCTCTTTCTTTCAAAAGAACAAACCTGGGACTCTGGGCCAATATATCATGGCTGGAAAGAGCCACTGAGGAAAAGCAAGAAAACAGCAAGCTCAGTCATCAGCATCAAAACTGCTGAGCATTTTCAAAAGCATCTCAATAAAAGTCATTCCAGCTCTCGCCTCACTCTGGCCGTGCCTAGTGCTTCAGGCAGTGAAGCTCATTCTGACGTTATGTTCTCCCCTTGTTTATTTAGTTGGCCTCCGAGGGCGGGGAGAATTTTTCTCAGCTAATCCATTAGCTAATCCATGAACTAATCTAGCTCACGATGCCTGCAGCCCTGCCTGCCTGAAGCGGGCACCAGCCAGCCCTTGCCCGGCCAGGAGCTCAGGTTGGAGCAGAGAACGCCATGCAGATGGGGTGGGGGCAGGAAGCATGTCGGCTATTCTCGTCCTGAGGGGAGATTCCTTGGCACCGTTGGTCCCAGATCTTTCTAGGCCAATGTGATGGAGATTTCACAGCGTCCAGGACTCATGCTGCCCAGTGTGCACGTGGAGAGTTTGACCCCACATAGTAGAAATGCCAATATCTGTACAGACCATTTTGGTTAGTAAAACACTTGCACACCCAGGGTCTATCTGATCTCAGAACAATCTGTGAAGTGGCTGGGCAATTATCAAATGCAGGATGATTATACTTTTTTGGTGGTGAGCTACAGAAACCAATTTTGGCTAACTGCAGCCAAAAGTGGGTTTATCTGGAGGATATAGAAGACTCACGTAACTGAGGGAGCAGTTGAAAAATGCTCATCGTGTCCATCCTTGGGACCCTATGGTTAAGAGTCAAGGATCGGGGGAGAGAGTCTCATGGGCCCAACTGGGGTCAGTACCCTGCTCCTGGGTCAGCAGAGCCTTTACCGACAGAGCCCTGTCAAGACTCAACAGGGGAGGGCGCATTGGATCCGAAGCAGAGGAAGGTTATTTCCCCCAGTGAATTTAAGATGCTCTTACCAGGGAAGGGTTATGGAGGTTGGTGGGTCAATCACAACAGCGTATACCATTGTCCCCATGTCACAGATGAAGAAACAGAAGCGCCAAGAACGTTAGTGATTTGTCCAGGGAACCACAGAAGTAAAGCGAGGGTTGTAATTCAAGCCTTCCAACTGAAGTTCGGTGAGCTTTTATTTTTTCCCTTCCCACTGCTGATTTTATCGTGGAGACGATACGAAAACAGCGAAGGCTGCTTTGAGAAGAATCGCCCGTCACTGCATTAGTATAACTGTTGCCCGTTTCCTCCCCGATCTGTCCTCAGTGCGTTTTCTTGGTCACATGGCTTCCATCCCAGTGTCCTTGCACTGTCCCCACTTACCTGCAAGGCTAGTAAATTCTGTTGACTTTGGTATTTCTGGTACAAATAGCAAACCACCGGGGTCTGTGGGTCAGGAATTCCCTTATTATCGATACCAGTGGACGTTTAGAAAGACAAAGGCAGCCGTTTGCTCAAGATCTAAAAATCACTTTGACACTGTGTAACAGAAACCGCTGGGACGAGCACTTAACTCCCAAAACTACATTTTGAGGTCAATGCCATGCTTTTGCTGGGGTGAATGGATGGGTGACTGTGCAGTGGGTGCATTGCAGCATATGTCTGTTAACGGGCTTTTCTTTGGATAGAGTAACGGAGGCGAAAACTTCACAGCTCCATATTGAGTGCCTGCCAGATCGCTCTTTAGTTATAAATGCCCAGAGTAGGTGGGGCAGATGGCTATGGAGACACAGGCTTGAAGTCACATGATAAATCAATCAAGGGCCCAGAGACCAAAGTCCACTTTTCCTGATCCCAGAGGCACTGTGTTAGGTCAGGTGCATGGTGCTGCTTTCTAGATGAGTGCACAGTCCGTGTGGGCCCCTCAGTGAGCATGTCCCTCTCCTGGATGGTGAACGAGACAGGAGCGATGACCCACAACCAACAGATGGAGGTCTGAGGGGTGGCAGAGGGTGCGGGGGACTCAGGGCTATGGAACCCTTGATGGCTGGAATGTGGGGGACCCTGGGGGGCTCTGTGTTTAAGCTGCCAAGAACGTTTTCTGTTTTCTGGATGGAAGTTTGGATTGTTCTTTGCAGGTACCTCTTGGTTTGGTGGGGGAAAGTCCTCAAAGGGTCTCTTGGTTGTGTGCTAGAGTTCCCCAGGGAGCCCCTCACAGCCATATAGAGGGAAGTGACCCTTTCCTGGCATTCTCCTTGGTTCTTGCCTGTGACCAAGCTAAGCCATGCCAGATCTGGCCGAGAGCCAGATCACATTTACTGCCCTACCCCCATGCCCTTTGGTTTCCACAGGCCCCGGGTAAGGCTGCCTGTCCCCATGGGTTGGTCAAGAATGGTGACAAGAATCATGGAATGGCACAGTACTCTGCCAGCTGGCATCGTAATGGCCCGGACTCTGGGGAGAAGTCCTGGCCGACTCCTTTCTTTCTTTCCCAGTGTTTGGGGAGCACGTCCAGTAGGAGCAGGTCTCTTGGCTCCCAGCTTGGGACTTCAGGTGAGCTGCCTGGGACCCCGCCCATAAGGTTATTCTGATTTGCCGATACTCAGATATTGTTGGAGCCTTATTCAGCGAAGAAAAAAAAAATATTCATTTATGAATCAGGTCTTAAAAAAATTAAAAACAGATTTTTTTTTAATGTTTATTTATTTTCCAAAGAGAGAGACAGGGCGTGATCGGGGAGCAGCAGAGAGAGGGAGACACAGAATCCGAAGCAGGCTCCAGGCTCTGAGCCGTCAGCACAGAGCCCGAGGCCGGGCTCGAACCATGAACTGCGAGATCAAACTGAGCCAAAGTCGGATGCTCAACAGTCTGACGGAGTCACCCAGGTACCCCTCCAAAAAGAAATTTTTGAACTTAATCTGATAGCATTAGTTCTGATAGACCAACAGAACTGCACTCTGCATGTTATTACTCTGACAACAAAGCCGGTCTTGGACAGGGTTTACCTTTTCCCTCTTGCTGATCTTTGGAGAGGCAGAGGCCCAGGACTCTGGAGAGAGGCACCCACGGCATGCTGATAAAAGCCCTTCTGAATTCCATGGTGGGCAGGTAAATCATGCAGTTCATCTTTCTTTTTGGGGCACTCACAGAGCAGGAGGGAAGCCAGCAGTGATTAGTTTGGGACCCCTCTAGCAATAACTGTGCTGTCCCTCCCAGGCAAGCTGAGGGGTCTAGAGGGCTTAAGCCTGTGGACAACCATGTGCAGTTATATCTGGCATTCACGTCTAAGATTTTTCTTTTCTCTTTTGTAAGTTTCATCTATTATCCCCAGTTCCTCAGTTCATTGTTATAGCCTGAGCTCAGTGTTGGGGAAACTGAGGCGTGGCCCATTCTGGGGGCAGGGGCATGGGAAGACCAGCACGGCTCAGGAAGGGCACTGTGATATGGCAGAAGGTGGTCGGCCAGATTTCCTGGTAACAGGACAGTTGGCCAACGACAGCAAACTTGGACTCGTGAGCTATGTAAATGTACTCTGGGATTTCCAGAAGCAGGTAGGTGGGATGGAGGCTGCATTGTTGCTCTTTGGCCCTAATTAAGGGATGTCTGAGTAGCACAGAGCTGAAGGGTTGCATGTCCTGCAGACAGCTGCCCTCTGCTTCCCTTCGTTCTGTGATCCCTGGGGTCTGTGTGGTCCCCTGCACCGCTCGTCTCTCTGAGGATCCCGCTGAGTGGTGGCATCATTCCTTGACCCTCCACTGCATCCCCAGAGTCCCAAGCCTCACTCTTCCTCTGCGATGACAGGTCACAGTGACAACTGCGTGTGGAGGAAAAGGCGACCACATCCTGCTCTCCTGTCCCTCGGACAAAATTCCAGCTCGTGTTCCCCACCTCCCGGATGATCTGTCAACGGCTTTTCGGGAACCTGAATGACCATAGCGTCAGAGAGAAGAGCTTCCTGTTGGGACTGGAGGCGCATCAGAGAGTCTGGGACTCCTGCGCCACTTATGCCGGAGAGGATGCGACTAGTGCCACAAGAAAATGCCTCAGATCCAACGATGCTGACAAACTAATTCCTTAAAAAATAGATGGTTTCCTCTTTGGGACATAAGACATCTTAGATGCGGTGTCGAGTAGTATTTTGGATCTTTATTTTTGTTTGTAAACTCTTCTCCCACATATGGTTTTCGGTCTACTTACAAAGATCTTACGATGCAGAAGAAAAAGCAGTTGTGAGAGTTAGAGGGGACATAAAACAAAGGGTCAAATCAGCGATGCGGAAACCAGGAGAGGGCAAATGCCTGCCTATTTACCGACGGACGAGCACAAAGCAGCAGCCATCAGTGGGCATGTGACTCTCAAGGCGGAGGTCTCCTCGGCTCTGTTGGTGAGCTTGTTGGACACCCGCCTACATTTGCCTACGGAATTTTTTCAGAAACGACAGAAATACTCCCACCTGTACCCTCACTGCTGTGAGTTGCCTCCATTTCTCTTGTGTGCTCCCCGATCCATGGTCTCTTTTTCTTCCGTCATACGTACTCCTGATTGAGACCCACTGTGCTGTGGCTTCAAGCAAAGGGTCATCAATCTGAGACTCTTGCTTTGCCATCTTTCCGGAGCTCTAGACTCCAATTTCGAACCTGTTGCAGATGCTTCCAGTTCTAGGCCCCACAAACACGTCCCGGGCAGAATTGGGTTGTGTTGCCGCATCTGTATTTTCTAAGTTGGCGAATGACATCTTCTGTCTAGAATGCCCCCCTCCCCTTCTTTCCCAGTTTGGAGAGTTACTATTGACCTTTCCAGTCCTTCTCAAAGGTCACCATCTCTCTGTTGCCCTCACCAAGTCATCAGGATGAAATAGTTGTTCTCCCCTCTGTGTCCTTGGGTCCCCTGACCCCTCTTGTGGTCATTGTGCCGTGTGCTGCCATGATCCTTTGTTTTTCTGTTTATGTCTTATTCTAGAACTTGCTTCCACTAAATACGTATGCCAGGATCCAGCGCAGAGTTTAGTACATAGGAAGCAGTCCCTAACTGCTTGCTGGTGAATGCAGGAGTGGGTAAGGCGAACTCTTTTCCTGCAGCAGGAAAACAGTCACTGTTACGAAGTGGGAAGAGGCAAGCGCTCAGCTCAGGGGAGCAGAGCAGCACTGTGACTTCTCACGCTGTGGGGACAGGAAGGTCTGTGGGAGAAAGATACAAAGAACTCCTACAGAGGTGATAGTACGAAAAGCAAAGCATGGTCTGGGTTTTGGTTTCTAATCTCTGGGAAGAGCTACAGAAAACTGAAACTGTGCTCCAAAACTTAGCAGTCAACATCATCCACCCCTACTGGGATAAAAGTTTGCCTGGGGCTGACTTGATGCGTGGCTGTCTTCACCTCTGAAACATCCCAGAAGCACTCGAAGCTGGTTGTGTCCTGGGAGATGGCTCAAAGCAAGATCTCCTTCAGCCTGGGAAACACCAGGGCTCGATTAAGTTAAGCATCGATAGATAGGTTACAACTGTAAAGGAAAAACTGAGAACTTTATATGAGTGATTAAATATTAAACAAATTAAAAAAAATTTTTTTTAATGTTTATTTATTTTTGAGACAGAGAGAGACAGAGCATGAACGGGGGAGGGGCAGAGAGAGAGGGAGACACAGAATCAGAAGCAGGCTCCAGGCTCTGAGACATCAGCCCAGAGCCCGACGCGGGGCTCGAACTCACGGACCGCGAGATCGTGACCTGAGCTGAGGTCGGACACTTAACTGACTGAGCCACCCAGGTGCCCCCCCAAAACATTTTTTTAATGTTTATTTATTTTTGGGATGGAGACAGAGCACGAGTGGGGGAGGGGCAGAGAGAGGGAGACACAGAATCCGAAGGAGGCTCCAGACTCCGAGCTGTCAGAACAGAGCCTGGCGCGGGGCTCGAACTCATGAACCGTGAGATCGTGACCTGAGCAGAAGTCCTTCACTCAACCAGCTGAGTCATCCAGACGCCCCAATGTGTGATTAAATATTTCTGTTCCTCTAAAGCTTGCCCCCCATTACGTGAATACACTATAGTTAAATGTTCATTGCACTAATGGAGAGATTGTGGTCAATAGTGAAACACATCCCTAAGAAAAAAAAACAAACAAAACCAAAACACTATTGAAAGCCTGATTCATCTTTAAAATACTAAAGATGGCTCAGGGTGCCTGGGTGGCTCAGTCGGTTAAGCGTCCGACTTCAGCTCAGGTCATGATCTCATGGTTCGTGAGTTCAAGCCCCACATCAGGCTCTGTGCTGACGGCTCAGAGCCTGAAGCCTGCTTCAGATTCTGTGTCTCCCTCTCCCTCACTCTGTCTCAAAAATAAATAAATGTTAAAAAATTAAAAAAAAATACTAAAGACGGTTTAAAATAGTTAAAGTGTCTTAAGATATTTATGATGTATTTTTAGACTTTTTGATGGGCAAAGACCCAAAGATAAGCAAATAAAACCATTAAGGCTTTTGCAGGGTGGACAAAAGTGAAATAGCGGGATTTTATCCAGTGGATAAAATCGTGAAAAGCTCGATCTGGCAGCCAGAATGCAATTTCAGGGCTCGTAAGATGTTTAAACATACTGAGTAGAACAGTATTTTATAGGCTGTAATATGATAAATACATAGAGGCAGGCTAAATAAGGAATGCTAAGTTGTGGGTAGGTGACATTAGTGAATTTCATGACAGATGACAGAATACAGGGTTGGGTGAACCACTGGTTCTGTAGCTGTGTGGCTTTCGTAAGAGTGAATGCAGTTCACTCACCTGCCTGTATTACCCCAGAGAGAGACACAGGTATTGAAATATTTTCTTGGAGATAAAAAAAACAACCACCACCACCAATTTTTGGTCATCTTTATAAACACAGGCTCTCATTTTAAATCTGAGACTCCCTTGAAGGTGAGAAGCATGGGATTAAGTAGGGACCCCTGTTCTTTAAAAAAAATTTTTTTTTCAACATTTATTTATTTTTGGGACAGAGAGAGACAGAGCATGAACGGGGGAGGGGCAGAGAGAGAGGGAGACACAGAATCGGAAGCAGGCTCCAGGCTCCGAGCCATCAGCCCAGAGCCCGACGCGGGGCTCGAACTCACGGACCGCGAGATCGTGACCTGGCTGAAGTCGGACGCTTAACCGACTGCGCCACCCAGGCGCCCCTAGGGACCCCTGTTCTAACATCATTTGCTCTATTGAATATATCCTTATTAGGTGCATATATCCTTAGGGGCACACCCTATCATTTTAGTGCGAATTTTCAGGAATCCTGTCGGGGAGAGTTGGTGCTTGAGGGAAGAAAGAAGCGTGCTGGAAAAAGACAGAAGGAGGACAGGTCAGTGGTGGGGGAAGCCCCAGTCTCTAGGAGACAGGAGACAGGAGACAGGAGACAAAGCAGCCAGCAGAGGGGGGTGTCCAGAGGGGGAGAAAGGGATGTTGGGCTCTAGGTGGGGACAGCCTCAAGGGACAAGGCTAGAACCTGCCTGTTTGCTGGGGCCTGGGTACAACCCCCCCCCCCCCCACCCCTACCCCCAACGCCCCCAACCACTCTTTCAGCCACTTGCATACACTACCGGCTGGGAGGAGCTTTCCTTTTTCTTGATTAGATTCAGGATTACACTCTGAGTACAGGCTGGGTCTCCCAAGGAGGGGCAGTGTGTGAAGACGAGCTAGCAAGGCAGCTCTGAAGGCAGCTCCATCTCCGAGTCGGTTGAGGCCAGGCATCCATTTCATTTGTGGTGTCTGGGGGCTGATTTCTCTTTAGGTTCAGGTTCTTCTCCTTCTTCTGGTTGGTAGCTTCGAGTTTATAGCTCATTAACAAAACTAACAAGCCCTCAGAACAGGGAGTGTATGCAGAGGGACCTCAGGTAGACTGTGCAAGGGAAGGGAAGGAGAAAGGCATGCACATTTGCTGAGCCCCTCTGGCCGACCCGGCCGTTCGCCTGGGACCCACTGCACAGGGAAGGAACCAAGTGTGCTCCATGCGCTGACACATCACATGCTGGAAGAGTCTTGCCCGGTAGAACCTTTTACATCCCCATGGCATAGGTAAAGAAACAACGTCTAGGAGAAGTTGAACAATGTGCCCGTGGTCACACAGCTAAGGGATTGAGCTGGCTTTCAATTCAGGTCTGTCTGACTTTCACGTCTGCGTATTACCTGATGCCTTGGGACCAGAAAAGGTATTTTTATCCCCTGGGGCTTGGAGAATAATCTCAAATCTCTGGTTCATTGTGAAATTTCTTGATGAAATTTAAGAGAGTGGAAATTGAGCATTAGCTCTGAAATGTACATTGGGAGAGCCAGTCCATGGAAACAAATGGAAGAATATATTATAAACCTAGGCCGTTGTGTAATGGATGATCAGTCCAGTTTCATCAGTTCAGCTTGGGCTTGACTTTGTGGTTGGGGAACACATGTGCTGAGGGCGGTCTACCAGTTAGGGGACCTGTAGGACTTTCTAGATACCTCAGCATCATTATAGACCAGTGGGTATTGGCTTTGCCATATGCTAAATATTTAGTTCTATTGCTTTCATTGCCAGGATGGGGCTTGCCATTTTGTGTTTGGGCTCTTGTAGTAATATCTGGAATGATCTATAGAATGCATTAACAAATATTTATTGAGTGCCTACCATGTGCCAAGTACTGGGCTACATTCGGAGGTGGGCATTGCATGCTCTAGAACAATGCTGTCCAATAGAATTTTCTATGATGATAGAAATGGTCTTATCTGCATTGTCTTATATGGAAGTCACTAGCCTCTTACGATTAATGTGATTGAGGAACTGAATTTTTAATAAATTTTAACTAAGTTCACACAGGCCATGTGTCCAGGGGTTACCATATTGGACTGTACAAATATAGATTAGTCTTGTGTTGTATTTTGCAAAATTACCAAAATGGAAAACATCACACCTACTGGAAACATGTTTGTTAACATTTTAGTAAAATTTTATGTTATGTTCTAATACATGATTATGATTAATGCCATGAGTAGATTTTCTTTCTTTCTTTCTTTCTTTCTTTCTTTTTAATTAAAAAAAAATTTTTTTTCAACGTTTATTTATTTTTGGGACAGAGAGAGACAGAGCATGAACGGGGGAGGGGTAGAGAGAGAGGGAGACACAGAATCGGAAACAGGCTCCAGGCTCTGAGCCATCAGCCCAGAGCCTGATGCGGGGCTCGAACTCACGGACCGCGAGATCGTGACCTGGCTGAAGTCGGACGCTTAACCGACTACGCCACCCAAGCGCCCCTATTTCTTTTTAATTTAAATCCAAGTTAGTTAATATATAGTATAATAATGATTTCAGGAATAGACTTTAATGATTCATCACTTACATATAACACCCAGCGCTCATCCCAAGTGCCCTCCTTAATTCCCACCATGAGTAGATTTTCTATGTATTGATTTATTCGAAGACGTTTAGGTGGTGTCTTCTATGTATTAGGCACTATGCTAGATCCTGTGGGAGGGAAAAATGATGTGTAAGACCTCATCCATGTTATGAAGAAGCTCACAGATTTGTAGATACGTGCCTATACCCACACACGTGCTGTTACACACCCACACATACAAATACCAGGTAACCAACTGCCGAGGGCCCGTGGGCAAGTATGTCTCTCAATCCTCTCAATCACAGATAGCTGACAGTTCCATTCATCAGATCCAAACAGCAGGATCCAGAGGAAAATGGCATTTCCTTTTAAGAATAAGGAAACCGGAAGTCTCCCCAGCCTATTTCCTGTCATATTCTCTTGGCCATAATTTCGGCACATGTCCAGATGTAAATCCATCCTGGCAAGAGGAAGGGGATTACCATGACTGGATTACACTATTCAGGGTTTATTCCTGTGGGTTCCTTAAGGACAGATACCTGAACAAAAATCAGGGACCTGTTGGCAAGGACCTGGGGTGGTGGAATGGATGTTGAATAGGCAATCACTGTCCTTCTGAAAATTTCCCATCCTCTGAATCAGAATGGGCTCCTCCAGTCACCATGCTGAATCCATTCCTTTGTCACAGCACTCAAAGCGTAGAGTGTGATGTGTTTGCTCAATGGCTTGATTTCCTGTTGACTGGGTACCAACAACACCCCTTTCTCTGCTAATTGTGAACTACTGAGGGGGTCGGACCTGCTTTATTCATATTTGAAAGCTCCACACCCAGCCCGGTTCCTGCCATACCCAGAGCTCAGTAAAGATTTGTGGGACCCGATATACATTTATTGAAGCACTACTCAGTTCACATCTTCTTTCCCGTTTTATTCTTTCAGAGACTACACCTGTTGTTCTGGACTGCAGCTGGAATTGGAAAGGAAATCTATTTCCATGAATGGAGAAGTGTCAGAGTGAGCAGGCACGTGGCAGTGGAAGCATGGGAATAGTCTCACGAGACTAATGTCAAAGCACAATGATTGTCAGAGACTTTAGAAGATAAACCAACCAAACAAACATATAGAAGTTACATGTGCTGTTAGTGCAGAAGCTTCCAGATGGATGCAAGAATCAAAGCCTTCAAGAACCTCATGTAATTGGCACTTGGAATATATCTATATTAATTTGCATGGACCATAAAAGCAATCTTATCTAGAATCTTCCATTTACAGCCCTTGTTATTTTCTCCCTTCATTTTCACCTCTTCTCTTCTGCCTGGCTTCCTAACTCCTGGGTATCTGTCTCTGGTACATCTGTAGCTTCTCAGCTAGGATGTTTATGGGGTGTCAGATGCCTACATATCAAGAACTCTTCCTGCCTCTGGGAATTAGATGTTAAGAGACAGAAAACAGGGCACAAGACACACCTTAGCTCTGAGTTAGATCATCTAAAAGCTATGTTCCTGGACCTCGTTATCTTGGCTTCCCACAGAAAAGCATCCAACAAATTAAGATTTAATATCATGTCTCCAACTTTTATGGAGGGCAGCTGACACAGAAATGTACTTGTGAAGAACAAAGCTGGGTATTTTACAAAAGCATAGTGGCAGATTTTATCATGTCACCCAAAGTCCTTTTTATGAGAATCTGTAAGACTTTTTTTTGATTCTCTAAGTGAACATTATATTGACAGCGACAAGTATATCCCAAACAATTACAGGGGACTCAGGACTGAATTTGGCTTCCAATGACAGCATCTGTCATATCCTGGTGACTGGTGGCATCCATTTATTTGTTCCTTTCAACCGATTTTGATTCCGTTTTTATTATTTATTTTTCTGATGTATATTGTGGTTAATTTTCTTTTTTTTTTTTAATTTTTTTTTTCAATGTTTTTTAAATTTATTTTTGGGACAGAGAGAGACAGAGCATGAACGGGGGAGGGGCAGAGAGAGAGGGAGACACAGAATGGGAAACAGGCTCCAGGCTCTGAGCCATCAGCCCAGAGCCTGACGCGGGGCTCGAACTCCCGGACCGCGAGATCGTGACCTGGCTGAAGTCGGACGCTTAACCGACTGCGCCACCCAGGCGCCCCATGTGGTTAATTTTCTAAGTTGCCTCCGATGTTTACAGATATGTGTGCATGTGTTTTTGCCTACTTATCTACCCATCTACCTACGTACCTACATACCTATCTGTTTACTTACATACCTACCTGTCATCCCAGCTATGTGTGTGGTCCATATCTCCATCAGCCTGGACTTCATTAAAGTAACTGAGTTGTTTTTCTTTTCTTTCTCTGGCCTGATTATTCAGGTTATTTCCTACAAATAATTTGGAGGACACTGAGACAGATGTGCAACACAGCAGTGTGGGGTGGGAGATCTGGGTCCTGTTCCAGCTTTGCCTCCTGTTAAATGTCTCACCCTGGGTAAGTCATTTATTCTCTAGGTGTTTCAGTTTGGTCATCTTTAAGATGGGATAATTGTATCCACTTCTGTTGAACAGAGTCAGAGTTCAGTTGGCATCTTCAGGTATAAATGGAGTTACTTGAAGGTCTTCCAAGTGTTTCCCTCCACAAACACTAACCTTTCCACCTTTAGATTCTTTTTTTCAGGATCCCATAGGAAATTTGTGTATTTCATGGGTTGTTGACCCCATGGAGTAAGATTTCTATTTCAATTTATCCCTGTTCCACTTATGCTAGAACTCAAGTTTAGATTGCTACTAGCTTAGATTCAGTTAGAATCTGTAAGTCAGAATGTCTTTTTGGAACATAATGTCATGGGTAGGAGTTTTCAGATGAGCACATCTTCTGTGATTGTACAGCATAGTCCACAGTTCACTGACCCACATCAGCACAGATTTGGTTACCTTTTGATGCTTCAGGGCATGTGGCCTTTTAGGAGAGAAATGAAGCGCTCAAGTGAGAGGTGTAGCATAAATAAGTTGTAGTGGAGAGTAGGGTGGGAGGGTGGGGGAGGTTTCTGGAGCACTTAGTATTCAGTATCAGGCCTGAAATGAGCTTTCTCCATAAAGAGTGTGGGAAACTGGTGAGAATTGGGCTTTTAGCATAAGAATAGGCTGAAACTGACCTGTGGAACTTGGGCCTCAAAGCTTTTTGCAAAATATTATTTTTTGCATGGCTTGGTGGAGACTCAAGAGTGACTTAGGGATTTCATGTGGATTCCCAAGCAGGAAGCCAGACCTTTCATTGCTTCCACAAAATTCCACCAACCTTCCATCAAGATCTTTGGCTTTGTGGGACAGATAGGTATGTATTACCACTACCATTTTATAGGTAAGGAGAATGAGGAGCCAGAAAGGTTATGTGACTTGTTGAAAGTCACACAACTAGTGCCTGGCAGGGCTGGACCTGGGAGCCAGTGTTGGGAGAGAAAGTCCTCCATGGGCCACAAGTGCACCTGTCTAGTGGGCCAAGACTAGTCTTTCTCCCAGGATGTCTTCAGAGTTGTTCTGATGCCCTCGAGAAATGAGATAATGTCTCCCTACTCTCAGCACCTAAAAAGCAGACTTGTTTACTGTTGCCTGTGAAAACAGTAGATTCCCCAAGTATTCCTGGGCCATGACACAAGCCCACTTTACCTGTCATACTGATCTGGGCCCAGGGTCATGCCTGTGGACCTTTAGAGCAAGGAAGCTGGTGCCAACATGTTGATACTTGTTCCGCTGCAGTGTCATGAGTAATATAGTCCTTTGTTTCTGACCCAGGAGCTCATGTCTCCTGCCAGCATCCACAAATTAGAATTAGGCTAACTTGTTTGTGTGTAAGTGAGTAAAGTCACATCTTAGACCTGACATCTAGCTTCCTGAGTCCTGGGCAGATTTCCTTCCATAAGTGTGCTTTCTGTAGATAACTCAACCCAGGGGAAGGAACGGTGGTCACAAAACTCATCTGGTGATATGACTGGATCTGTGCCAAGTTCCTTCCTTTTGATTTTCTGGGCCTGGGCTTCTGTTAGCAGGCTTTCAGTAGGTCTCTGTGGTAGGTAGTTGACTGGTTCATTGGTAGAGATCCCTAGAAGCCAGTGGAGGCCAGCCAATGGAAGTGATAGGGAAAGAGCAAGGAGGAAGAGGGAGAGTGGAAAGGGAGAAGGAGGATCACTTGTCAAAGACATTTAGGGTCCCATTACCATTTTCTGTACCTGTCATACTGTGCCCAAAAATATAAATAAATAAATAAATAAATAAATAAATAAATAAATAAAGGTGGGAAGTTTGCTCTGCTGAGGCAGCAGCATCCTTGAGGATCTGGGGAATGGGAAGGGAGGCCAGGACTAGTGGCATGTTGGAGGCATGGTGTGAGGGAGGAGGGCTGCCTCTCCAAGACCTCACCTGGGGAGAGATCCCACTGTTTGGGCTGGGGTAGAAGAGGGAAAGCAAAGCCATGGCAGTGTCATGATCTCACCCATAAAATATTGAGGTTAATTTTCACTTTGCTGACTAATTCTTTGCAAGAATCCTAAAGAAATCTTAGTGAGGAGAACTCTAACCAGGAGTGAGTTGTTCCAGGCCCTTTAAGCTTGACGAGCCTCCTCACGCACATGTCCACAGAAAGTGAGGCCAACTGTGCCCAAGACTTATCAACCACCAAAGAAGCCTGAAATGATAGGTGGTTTTCAAAATAACTTTCCCTTTATCAGCTGAAGTAGATAGGCCTCTGTCATAAAACCTTTAATTGTTCATCAAATATTTGACTAAAATTGAGTAGTTTTCTTTCAGGGGAAGTTGGCATTCTTAAATCACTAGCAAGGGAGAGGTTTGTAAAAGATTTACCAAAGCGCTCTTCGTGTGTATGCATAATGGTTAATGGTCAATAAATAGACACTTTTCTTTATTGCCTAGAGATTCTGTCTAATGTTTAATTTTTAAAAAGTGTACCACTTATATGAGGCATCTAATGTAATCAAACTCATAGAAATAGAAAGTAGAATGGTTGTTACCAGGGGTGTCGAGGGGAGGGAAATGGTAGGTTTTTAAATGGGTGCAGGGTTTCAATTTTGCAAGATGGAAAATTTCTGGAGCTCTGTTGTCCAACCATGTGAATATACTTACCGCTAGTTTATGTTATGCGTTTTGTGTTTTTTATCATAATCAAAACAATGGTAGAAGCCATCGGTGTAGAGTGAGAACACAGCATTGATTTTATAGTTTTAACGTCCTTGGTTGATTTAAATTCAAGTGTTTGTGCTGTGGGAAGAAGCAAAGTTTAGAAAAGGAAAGACTTCTTTTTCACTGCAGGTTAGAGAACTCCTCAGTCTATTGACAAGTAGCGATTCGTTGAATGTCAGCTCAATCTACGGAGGCATATATATATAGCACACGCAAGTACGGAGTTTGAATACACTTCACGTTTCACTAAAAGTCATTGCGTGTTTTCTTGTGTGAAAGGGAATCATACCAATGCTTATTCAGTTTTCAGCCATTATAAAAGATCACTAGTGAAGGAAAACACTTCCGGATTTACATTCAAAGGAATGAAAGCAGGGTCCTGAAGATATAGTTGTTATTTCCATGTTCATAGCCGCATTGTTCACAACAGCAAAAGGTGTAAGCAACTCAAATGTCCACTGACAGATGAATAGATAAGCAAAATGTGGTCTGTACATCTGTGGACTATTATTCAGCCTGAAAAAGGGAGGAAATTCTGATACATGTTAAAACATAGGTAAGCTTTGAAGACATTATGCTAAGTGAAATAAGCCAGTCACACACAGACAAACACTGCAGGACTCCATGTACATGAGGTGCCTTTAGTGGTCAAATTCAGAGAGACGGGAGTAGAATGGTGCTTGCCAGGTACTTATGGAGGCAATGAGTGGGGGGAATGGGGAGTCATTGTTTAACGGGTATATAATTTGTTTTGTAAGCTGTAAAGAGTTCTAGAGATGGACGGTGGTGATGGTTACCCAACAATGTGAATGGACTTATTGCCACTGAACTGCACACTCACAAATGGTTAAGTTGTAAATTTTATGTTCTGTGTATTTTACCAGAATTAAAAAAAATAATGATAAATGATGCTAAAAAAAAAAATCACAGATTAAGGGAGAACTTCATCAACGTTACCATTTATTTCTGGAAGCCACTGGCCCAAGCTCATAGGACGCTCTTCCTAGCACTTCACAGGCCAAACCAATAGGGTCTAACATGATCGAAATACGTAAGTCTTTCTGACACCATGGTCTTCTTCTCTGAGGAGCTGGAAGGTGGTTGAGAGAAACAGGACCTGCCTCCTGCCCCATTTGGTATTCTTTCCGCATTCTGGAGGATTCATACCAACTGGACATTGGCCCACTCCCGTCCCAAGTGAGCGTGATTCCCACCACCAGTCTCTGTTGACAGATGATTGTGTGATGGGTAAGCTGTTCGATGAGAACACTTCCTTTCTCTTGCAACCACAGAATCCTGTGTTGCTTTGTATGCAAAATTCCTGCCCAGAAAAGAGAAGTTTGGGTGGTTAAGTCTACTGGCAAAGCCATGATGGTTGGAGACATGATTTAGTCCATATTAAAAAAAAAAAAAAACCAAAACCCTGTGTTTCCCTGACCAGCATTTACCCATCAGTATTTAGTTGAGTTAAAGGAAGGAAATGATGAATTGAATCTAAGTATAAAAGAAATGAATATTAATCTACAGCAGGGGCAGAGCATGGCATCATAGAAACAAGGCACTTTGTCAAGGCACTGCAGCCTTGAGTCCCCTCCTTGGTGTTCATATCTCAACTGATTTGTTAATTCTAAACGAATAGTTAACCTAATGTGGAAAAATCTGTGAATGTTAGGAGCTCTGTCTGTCTCTACATTGAGTTGTTTTGATCCCCTCAATTTTTGGCTTTTATTCTACGGTGATGCCCTATGCCCTATTTACCCTGTGGTGATGCAAGCCTTTCCTTCCTCTTGCTGCAAGGACACATTAGCACAATCCAAAGAGGAAGGTTCTATAATGATTATCATCATCCCCATCTTACAGCTGAGGAAATAGAAACTTAAAGAAATAATTTGTTTCACGGAGATAGACCTGGGACTTAGCCCAGGGAAAGAGATTCAATAGCTTGAAGCCTATCCTGTGTGCTGAGTTACCTTATGTCATTGGAAAGCTGGCTATTTCCTCCAGCCTCACTCAACAAGGGCCATGTGTGGTTGCTTCCCAGAATAGGGAGCCCCTGTACTGCCCTCAGAGACCTGTGGGCACAGTGAGTGGTGTCTCCTGACTGGCTGAGAGAGGAGGAGTGCTGAGAGCCGCGAGGCTCAAGAGAGATGATCTGGATGTAGCTGAAACAAGATCTCAGTTTGGTATTTTAGTCTCTTCTGCCTGAGATACTAACAGACTTCTTGCTGGCAACACTCCTCCTCTTGTTGACATACACAGTCTCTTCCCAGGATGCAAGCTGGTTCTGGAACATGGAATCGAGTAGCCTTGGCCATGTGTCACAATTAGGATCTAGAACCCCAACTCTGTTCTCCCCACAACCTATGTTTCTTTGTGGGTTAGAAGGGTTTTCTCTTTCAACTCCTAAATGTGAGTGGGTAAGAGAACTGTCTGTCCACCTTAGGAGCAAAGGGAGCTTCTGAGCCCTCCCAGAAGAGTAGTGTTCTGGCCCCTCCCTACTAGAGCAGGACACACCCCCTTGCCCCACCCAGCAGTTAGCAGGCACCCCTACACTTATACCAGATGAAAACAGTAATGACCAGATCACGACTTTGGCAACACAGCTTGCGTAATGATCGAAGCAAGTCCTTGCTAAAATGTTTCTGCTTCATTCCAGGCCTCCAGAATTACTTCTTTGCACTTTCCCTTTATCATTCGTGTCTAGTTTTAGGCTCACTAACCACATATTCTTTGGATTACATTCTTTTGACCACTCTCAGAGGGCACTGTTTGCAGTGATGTCTCTCCGTTTCACATCTGTTATTTTTTTTAATGTGTGCATTCTCTAGGTTCTGTTGTCTGCTACACTCTTTTCTCTAAAACATTTGATTACTATAAGAAAAGTGTTAAATGACAATCTACATAGGTCATTGTGTGATGTGCTACAATATTCCTTAGCTATTGTTCCAGGTTTTCAGTTGATGCTATCCAATATCATCCCCTCCCTTCTCTGTCTTTTTCCCTGGGAGTTAGTTAGTATCCATCCATCTCTGGGTCCTGAAATTTGAACAGATGCATTTCCTTCACAAATAGTCCATTTGGTCCTGACTCGAGTGTCGCCAACTGTACAGTTGACTCAGATAGTACCTTATTCGCTGGAAGACTTGGACTTGTCGCCATCCACCAGGGCCCTTTTCTTCTCCCAAGACAGTTGTCTTGAGTCTGTTCATTATCAATGCAGACACTTGGCTGAAATTTATCTTAATTTCGTTCCTTCTTTTTTTTGAAGTTCTTATCCATTTTCTAATTGCTTTGGGCTTCCAACTGCAATTTCCCTTTCATGAGCTTCTTCAAACATAGTTCTCCAAACTTCAAATGGTTTAGACTGAACTCAGCCAGATTAAGCTGGGACTCTGGAATGTGTGATGTTAGGATACCCAACACTTCCCATTGGCTTACAGTTGACTTGAACATTGAGTCCCGAATCCCCTAGACACACAAGTAGGACACTTCTGCCTCATACCTAGTTGTTTCTCTGACCACTCCCTCCTCCTTCCTGTTTGGTGTGCTTGCCACTGAGTTCTAACTGGGCCTTCGTGACTGTGAGCCCGCATCTTCCGTGAGAGGGATGACAGGTGATTTGGGTGAGGGGGAGTGGGAAGAGAATCAGAGAAGGAAAGTGGCTCATTTATGGCCACTGATTTCCTTCACAGATTTATGGCTGGCTCTCTCTCACACGAGGCCACTGCTGGAAAACACTGGAGGGAAGTGTATGTGGATTAGAGCAATGCTAAGGGTGAACACACCTGTGCAAATTGTATAGGGTATGACAGAGAGGGCTGGAAGAGAAGAAGAGAGAGAATCCTAGGGTCGTGTCGTGGACAAGAAAAGAAGATACGAGGCGGGGGGTCCAGGATATTGCCAGTTCCGCACCTGTCTCACAGTTCTGTACAACCATGAAATTTGGGGCAGTTTTCTTACATTAGGAAGGAGGTAACGTCATGACAATTCCTAGCATAGGCGTTACAATGATCTGAATGCGTGTGTCCTCATAAAATTCACATGTTGAAATTCTAACCCCCAATGTGACGGTGCCGGGAGCTGGGGCCTTTGGGACGTGATTAGTCCGTGAAGGTGGAGCCTTCATGAATGGGATTAGTGCCTTTATTTAAAAAAAAATTTTTTTTTCAACGTTTATTTATCTTTGGGACAGAGAGAGACAGAGCATGAACGGGGGAGGGGCAGAGAGAGAGGGAGACACAGAATCGGAAACAGGCTCCAGGCTCCGAGCCATCGGCCCAGAGCCCGACGCGGGGCTCGAACTCACGGACCACGAGATCGTGACCTGGCTGAAGTCGGACGCTTAACCGACTGCGCCACCCAGGCGCCCCTGGGATTAGTGCCTTTATAAAGAGACCCCAGAGAAGATCTCATGCCTTCTTGCTTGCCAAGAAGTAGGCGACCTGGAAGAGGCCCCTCACAAGAACTGGACCACACTGGCACCTTGCTTTTGGATTTCCAGCCTCCAGAACGATGAGAAATAAATTCTGTTGTTTTAAGCCACTTCATTACGGCCGCCCAAGCTGACTGAGACAGGCACTGTGATTTGCCAGGAGTCCTCAAGTTTGGGCAATGTTCTGAGTAGCTTTCCTTGAGTTGAAGGGGGAGGAGAAAAATGACTGAGTTTGGTTTTCTATTTCTGATAAATAGAAATTGAAACAGATCTGCATCTTTGGCCCTCTAAAGTTAGCCTTCTAGTTCTGCAAGCAAAGTCATGCATACGAACGGGTCACACTCTTTGCAGTGAGGTGAGGGCTTGCTTTAAGTTCCTCTGCTCTGCCAACGACATGTGAAATTCTTTTTCTGCTCAGTGTTCACATATGGTAAGAAGTGTTCGCTCTTGGAACCAGAGTGTTCTCACCAGGAGCCCGGGGCCTGGAGCCAACGCCCTGGGTTTTAATCCAGGCCCCGCTGCCTCCCAGTTGGGTGGCCTTGTGCAAGTTGCTCAGTATCTCTCTGCCTTAAGCGGGAGCAGCTACACCATGTGCAGGGCCCTGTGCTAAATGAGAACACGGGGGCCCTTCCCTAAGATCGGTAAGAGAACATTCCATCAAGCATGGGGCCGTGAGACCTCACAGGTTGTCCTCCGTGGAGCACGCCCGGGTACTCAGTTCCGCATGTAGCTGAGGACACTGATAACAGCTCCCTCTGAGGTCACTGGGTGAATCCAGTGTGCTGCTACCAACAGAGAATTTAGGGTGGGTGCTGGTGTCGCTCAGGGATGTGACACATGGGTTCAGAGAAAGAGCCCTGTTCTAGGGTCAGTCAACCGAGGGCTTAGCCAGGCTGTACCAGGCTTGTGGCGTCTCAGGGAAGTGTCTTCAGGCTTCTCGTGCGTCCCCTTGTGAAATGGATGCTCGCCCTGTGCCCCTCACAGAGTTGTTCAACGGCACTGCCGAGTGCCGATAGAGTGACCCAATCATGCACGTGAGCTGGGCTGCCTGGTTTCGGCACCAGTACCCCGAGTCCTAGGAACTCCCTTTATCTGAGAAAACTGGGTGGCTGGTCGCTGCATCTGCTGAGTTTTGTCAGGTTCTTTTTTAAATTTTTTTATTTTTTTAATTAACGTTTACTTATTTTTGAGACAGAGAGAGACAGAGCACGAATGGGGGAGGGGCAAAGAGAGAGGGAGACACAGGATTGGAAGCAGGCTCCAGGCTCCGAGCCATCAGCCCAGAGCCCGACGCGGGGCTCGAACTCACGGACCGCGAGATGGTGACCTGAGCCGGAGTCGGTGCTTAACCGACTGAGCCACCCAGACGCCCCTGTCAGGTTCTTTACTAGGCCACCTACGCACCTTGTTTCATTTAATCTTCCCTGAATGTATGCACGAGGTGGAGAGCATCACCTCCATTTTGCAGATGTGAAAGCTGCGTCCTGAGAGGTCACTGGTGGTGGCTGTGGGGTTACAACTGGGGCCAGATTGTTTTACTTTTGCAAGCCCGTGCTTTCCTCGATGGGTGGTATGCATCTGAATCACTACACAGCCCACCCCAGGTGCATTTCTAGAAGAACGTGCATTCAAGAACGTGCATGTCTAACAAGTTCCCAGGGGATGCTCGTGAAGCGGGTCAAGGGTTTACTCTGAGAACCGCTGCTCCGGACCAGGGTTCCCAGTCTCGTTATGCACACAGGAGTCACCTAGAGACCTTGAGAAACGTTGATGCCAGGGTCTGCACCTCCCCAGAGATTCTGATGTTAATTGGTCTGAGGTGTAGTGAGGACATCAGGGTTTTAAAAAACTCCCCAGATGATTCCAGGGTGTGGCCAGTGTGGAGGCTACTGCACTGTACCACATTATCTCCCGATATTTGAAGATAAAATGAGGCAATGGGTGTCAAACAGCTTTGGGAACAAAAGCGGGTGCTATCTCTCCTACCTAGAGAGAAGCACCGACTCCAGAACTCCATCGGCTTAGAACCCAAACCAGATAGTCAAATGCGTGCTTGCGTCCTTATACAAGATTGAGACAAAATCAAGATCAAAGACAATGAATAACAGATGTCTGAAACACGTGGGGGCCTTAAAAGTGGTTTTCGTCTCTGACTTTGAGAAAAATGTTAGCTGGGATCGGATAAGAGGCAACTCCCAAGGCCAGCTGGTGCCCTTGTCCTAAGGTGTCCGGCAGAAGCAGAAGGAGGTACCGGGGGGCTTACAGACCTCCCGTATGCAGACTGGAAGCTCTCAGTTCATTCCTATGACTTCCCGTAAGAAAATGCTAGCTAGCTGTGTGCCCATGTGATCGTGTTGCTGGGAAGCAGACTGTGGGGAAGGTGTTTAAGGAGTGTTAGTCTTGCTGAGATAGGGATGCCTGGCATCTGGGGATAGAGTTGACAGATTTGGGGGAAAAACAACCCCCCACCCCAAACAAAACAAAGAAGAAACAAATAAACTCCCCAAACCAAATGCCCACATTTGAATTCCAGATAAATGAGGTAAAGGTTTTCGCTCTCAGTATGTCCCATGAAACATTTGAGATGTACTCATACTAAAACAGTATTTGTTGTTTATCCGAATTCCGATTTCTTTTTTTTTTTTAATGTTTATTTATTTTTGAGAGAGAAAAGAGAGGGAGAGAGAGCAGGGGAGGGGCAGAGAGAATCCAAAGCAGGCTCCAGGCTCTGAGATGTCAGCACAGAGCCCGACGTGGGGCTTGAACTCATGAACTGCGAGACTGTGACCTGAGCTGAAGTTGGACGCTTAACTGACTGAGCCACCCAGGTGCCCCATCTGAATTCTGATTTCCGTGACTATCTTGTGCTTCACCTGGTAGCCCTATTTGGGGAGGGCTTTATTTAATTTTATTTTTTTTCAATATATGAAGTTTATTGTCATATTGGTTTCCATGTAACACCCAGTGCTCATCCCAAAAGGTGCCCTCAATACCCATCACCCACCCTCCCCTCCCTCCCACCCCCCATCAACCCTCAGTTTGTTCTCAGTTTTTAAGAGTCTCTTATGCTTTGGCTCTCTCCCACTCTAACCTCTTTTTTTTTTTTTTTTTTTCCTTCCCGGGGAGGGCTGTATTTTTGCCAAGGTGTCCCCATGCTCCCGGGCACATTTCTTATATCACCCCTCTGACTAGTTAGAAAAGGTATTACTCACGAAGAAACACTCTGGGGAGCCAAGTTATCCGTTAGCAAGATGGAGAGACCAGGTTTAGAACGTAGTTTTGAGTTTTCTCCTCTTCATTACACTGAACCTCATAAAGAAAAACAAATTCCAGGAGCCAAACTTGGCTGAATGGCGTGGAGTTGTGTGTCTTAGATTTACTTCCGTTCGGGGATTAGTGACGTCCTAAAGAGACTGCATACAGTTGGAATCAGATTTGCCATGCTTCTGAGGGGACCCGTGTGGGGAGTAGCCAACACCCCCTGTTGGAAGCCCTTCTTGTCCCCTCCAGGGATTCTGCTGTCAGCCACTTGGGGGCAGCAAAGGGCAGCAGATGTCCGTGGGGTGGGGGGGCCGGCGGTGGGGAACCTCTGGGCAGAGGGGAGGTGGGTGCCCTCAGGAGCAGAACAGCTCCATGGAGCAGACAGGTCCACATGGTCGGGAGGCCCGGGCCCAATGCTGTGAGGTTCAGCCTCAGAGTGGCCCAGCAAGCCTGAAGTTAGTGAAAAGATGGCCCAGAAAGAGGGAGGGAGGGAGGGTCTCTGCTCTGATCAGACAGACCTTGGAGCAAAAGAGCTCCAAGGGGCAGTGCTATCCCAATGGGATGTTGTGGGAACATTGACTGTTCCGTTAATGCTCAGCCTGGGGCGGGTCATGTCTGGTAAGGGTTAGGAAGGCCAAGAGTTATTGTCACAGCTCAACCAGAGGAGGAATGAACTTTGATTTCTTCCTGTTTTAATCGGCTCCCGTTCTATACTTGACTATTCTTTTGTGCCCAGGGTTGCTCCACAGACACCAAGGCCGGGTTTGGTTCTAAGGGCCTGAGACCAAACATTAGTTTAGCCAGGGTGAGAAAGTGCCCTTTGCAGTATTGATTTTCAAGCAGTAAATCTATTTGTGTACACGTGTGGGAAATCAGACCCCCTGGACCCAGCCGCCTGGATGGGCCTTCGGTGTGTTTGGGCCTGTTTAGGGGCTTGCAGACACATTTAGTGCTGGGAAGCCCAGGGAGCCTTGTGACTCACACCGATACCAACTTTCCAACCAGTTACTGAATGAGGAAAAAAGCATGGGTTCCAGGAACGTGTGTGTGTGTGTGTGTGTGTGTGTGTGTGTGTGAGGGATATATATATGTTTATGGCATGTGGAGTTTCTTTAAAAACATTTTTTTTAATGTTTATTTATTTTAGAGAGAGACAGAGCACAAGCAGGGGAGGGGCGTAGAGAGAGGGAGACAGAGAATCCAAAGCAGGCTCCAGGCTCTGAGCTGACAGCATGGAGCCTGATTCAGGGCTTGAACTCACACAACACGACATCGTGACCTGAGCTGAAGTCAGACACTCAATTGATGTAGCCACCCAGGCACCCCGTGTGTGCAGTTTCTAAATGGTGAGAAACTCCAGTAGAGTTTTGACTCTCATACCATCCAACAAACATTTTCTTTTTCATCCTGTCCTCTGATCATGAATTCAGTGGGGCAGGTACTGGAGAGCCTCATCCGGTCCTTGGCCAGTTTTTGCTCCTGAGTCTTCCACGGGTTCCTTTTTGCCTGCGTCCGTCTATTAGACGGGCTCCTCAGAATATTCTCACATGCCTTGGGCTCTTCCATGGCCCAGCCATCTTCGGTGAGACCTTGGGGAGGAAACACCTTACCCTTCATGTCTTCTACCGCAGGCCTGAGACCCACACCCTCCTCAAACACAAAAAGCTAATGGTAGACAGAGGGCTTTGAGGTGGATGTGAGGCCTGCTCCCAGGTGCCATACAGCTGACCAACAGGCCCAAGAACCCACATTTGTATGGTGAGTTATGACTTACAGTTTTCCTCCATTACCTCATTTGATCCCAGAACCAAAACAACAAGGGTATGTGGTCCTAACACATTCCTCCACCAGGAGCCTGATAGAAAATGACTTTGAGGTAGACAGAATAATTTTGGCCATCTCATTTTCACACCTGAACTGAGATTTCTATCCCTGCTGCTGATGCCAAGCGGTGGGGGGGATCAAGCAGGCCTAATGAGCAGGTGTAGAGGAGTTTGGAACGTTCCTGGCTCTTTAGAAAAAAAAAAAAAAATAAATAATTAAAAGTTGTCCCTTTGGGTACGGCTATGTTCTTGTCTACACACATGGACAGTTTCTCTAAAAGGACGGTTTTCCTTTCCCTACTCCATCGGCCAGTTGAATCCTAAATTTTCGTGTCGTAAGGAAACAATGCACCTTGTGGCCGAACTAGGGGATCCATACAAACAAAGAAAAAACAAAAGGAAAGGTACGCACGGTTCCATTGTTCTGCCACATCCCCCGTGGCCAGTTTGGTAGAATTCCTCTTAGACTTTTCTCTGGGCACACACAAACACACCCTCCGGTCTGCACATGTTGTTTTGTGTTCCATTTTCCCCTTCAGTGATGTACGATAAGCATTTTGGCCTGTCGTGAAATATCCTTCTAAGCATCACTGTAACGATTGCGTACTATTCCACTGCAGACGCGCAGACGTACTTAACACCCTTGGATGTTTCATATCTTGAATGTCCAGAATGGAAAATAGTCAGCCCCGTCCAGGAAGGGGCCAGATCTTTTATTCTGAGGAAGTGACTGACGCAAATTTCCGTGGGACCGCGCAGTGACACTCTCCATACGAGGGGGCCTGGGGAGAAAGAGCCCTCCATGTGAGTCCTCGGCCAAGTCTGCTCCCTTGGGACCCCAGATCAGCTTTCTCCCATGGTGCTTGGCTCCGTGAAGCGTGTTTGCCTGAGTGTGACCTACAAGCTTAAGGTATTAATTCATGCCCCCCTCCCCCGCCCCGAACTCAGATTAATATCTGATGTGAAATTACTAGGGGGAAAAAGATGTGCTACTTACCCACAGAGCCCTGCACTGCAGGAGGATGTAGAAGTCAGAGGAAGAGATAAAGTTACATCCCTCGGGCATTAGCCGCTCGGCGGTTTGGAGCACATGCCTTTGATAATCGGCATTAGTATCTCTTTCATGTCACTGAACACAGAACGAGGCTGCATCAAAGGGGCTGTTTCAGAAGAGAAATTGTTCAACAGGCTTGACTGGGTGGAACAATGCTGGCCGGGGCAGGGGTGGAGGGTGGGTCAGCGCTCCGGGGCAAGCGGGGGAACGGAGGCATTGGTGGCTGTCCCCAAGCTGCCCCATCCGTGTGCTCGGTGACCATCAGCGTGGCCAGGAGGAAGTGCTCGGTGGCCAGGGGTTTGTTAGGCTGAGCCTAGGAACTGCTGCAGACCTCAGTTACACAGCCTCCCGGATTTTTTTCCTCTCCCTAATCCTGACTTTTTCTTAATGTTAATCTACTAGTAGATACTCGTCCTTTCACAGACACACTTGAGCGTCCAACAAAAACATGGGAAAGAACAGCTCTTTGTTCGCTTGCCTTCAGGAATCCGGCTCAGTGAGTGCCCCAGAAACCGAAGGGCTTTGGAATGATTCACAGTTTTCTTGGCTGGAGCCTCCCAGGGCCAAGTGACCTGCTGAGGTTCGATTTAGTGCACGTGCGACATGGTTTTACCCTTAGATCATCCAGGCGGACCTTGCCTCTAACCCCCGCCAAGGTCCTCCTGGCCTCTCGGCGTTGCTAGCGCTATTTGGTCTTAAATGAGCTTTGCTTTTCTTTCAATGTTTACATTTTAAACGATGTAAAGTGGAGAAAACGCCACTAAGAATTTCTGTATGAGAATGAGTACACATGTCGTGTTTTAAACTCTTGAGACCCAGAAGGAAGACGCCAGGCAGCACATTTGATTGTTTCCACCGAACGGGGTTAAACAGGATAGGTGGTCCCACTGAAAACCTCCTGACTGTTGTTTAGAAAGGAGCAAAAGCTTGGTTCGAAGCATCTGCGGTCGCTAATGACAGGTTCAAAGCCATCTGGTGAAGTTTTATGAAGGCTGCGTGTTCTCCCTTCTGTCCCTCAAAGCTTTTCTTGTCCTCGTTTCTTTTCTGTCACAGTTCATTGGTCTCGTTCATTCTTTCACTACCTACCCCCCCCCCCCCCGATTTTATTATATATTGAATATGTTCCTTTTTTTTTTTATTGTATGGCTGACACATAATGTTACATTCGTTTCGAGGGTACAGCACAGTGACTGAACATCTCTGTATGTTAATGCTGTGCTCGCAAGTGTGGCTCCCATCTGTCACCACACGACGCTATGACAATACCACTGACTATATGCCCCACGCTGTGACTTTTATTCCCATGACTTATTTGCTCCATGACTGGAAGCCTGTATCTCCCACTCCCCTTCACCCATTTTGCTCATCCCCCCGCCCCCCACCCCCCCCCCCCCCACCGCCCCATCTTCTGACAATCACCAGTTTGTTTTTTGTAGTTACGGGTCTATTTCTGTTTTTGTTTATTTGTTCTGTTTTCTGGATTCCACATATAAGTGAAATCACGTGGTATTTGTCTTTCTGCGTCTGACTTATTTCGCTAAACATAATGCTCTCTAGGTCCCACCACGTTGTCACAAATGGCAAGATCTCCTTCTTTTTTATGGCAGAGTAGTGTTCTATTATTCTCTATATATGGAATATGGGGGTTAGAGGCAAGGTCTGCCTGGTTGATCTATCTACCTTATGTATCTCGCATCTTCTTGATCCATTAATCTATCGTCGGACACTTGGGCTGCTTCCGTAACTTGGCTATTGTAAATAATTGGACTACAACACCTAGGCAGAAAGCTCAGTTGTAGAAAGGATCAGAGCTGCATTTCAGGTGTGGGGTGTGAGTAGGTACCAGGGGCAGGACAGCATATTGCAAGCTCTTTAGGACATGGACCGGCCTTAATAAGCAGTGTGGCCTGCCGTGATCTCGGTAGTGAGACAAGTCACCCCGGGGGAGGAAGGTGGGCTGGTCAATTTAGACATAACCAGATGGAATGGATGGGCACAGAGGGACAGTGTGGGACGTACATCTGAGGGGTGCAGAGAATTTTGTCTGTTTGGATTCATCCTTTAGAATCATGGGTAACAAACATCTCAATGGGACACTGGACAAGTATAACCTGGGCCTCAGCCACCGTAGGGTGAACTATTTCACTGAGTAACTAATCTAGTCATAATTGTGGTGAGCAATCTCAGAGTAAGCACCCGAAGCTGGGGTGGTTTTGTCGTCCTCTGTAGGACGTCAGCCCTCGGTGAGTCCACATCCAGAGCTGGTCCTGGCACTTGTTTCCAGACTGGCCTGTCGCTCTTTCTCACATAGTCTGGCAGGCTCCTTGACGGGCACTGGCTCGTCTCCCTTGTGTTCTTGAGCCTTGTACGAAGCCTGTTGTATCATGAGCGAAGCCAGACCCTAGGGTTCTCTTCCTCCCTTTCTCTCTCTCCTTTTTTTAAAATTTAATGTTTATTTTATTTTTGAGAGAGAGAGCGAGAGAGCGCGCAAGTGGAGGAGGGGCAGAGAGAGAGAGGGAGAGGATCCCAAGCAAGCTCCGTGCCGAGAGCAGCGAGCCTGACATGGGTCTCGAACTCACGAAGCATGAGATCATGACCTGAGCTGAAGTCGGAGGCTCAACTGACGGAGCCACCCAGACGCCCCCTCCCATCTTTCTTGTTGCTCCTTCTCAGATGTTTCTTCCTCCTTCTCCCCTTTGTGCACACGTCTTTCTCCAGTACTTGCCCTTGTCTGCCTTTTTGTCCCCTTTTTTAATTTTTAATTTTTAAATTTTTAATTAAAAAAATTTTTTTTTAATTTTAGAGAAGGGGGCATTTGGAAACAGACACGCACAGGGAAAACACCATGTGAGGGTGTAGGCAGAGACGGCGTGATGCATCTACGGGCCAAGGAAGGCCAAGATGGCCAGGAACCATGGGAGGCCAGGAACCATGGGAAGCCAGGAGAAGGGCCCGGAGGAGAGTCCCCCTCATAGCCCCCTGAAGGAACCATCCCCTGCCCACACCTTCGTCTCAGACTTCCAGCCTCCAGAGCTGTGAGACAACACCTTTCCGTTGTTTTCAGACACCCGCCTGGGGTCCATAGTTACAGCAGCCCCAGGAAGCTAATATGGGGCCCATGTTCATAACGGAAGAAAGTGCGAAATCACAGTTAGAGGCTCGTGAAAATGAGAACGTAGGGTTTTTTTCCCGCAGTAGGTGTCGGACCCCAGGTCTGGTGCACGGGGTCCCACACAGCCCGTGGTGGACAGGCTCCCACACCTGAGCCAAGGACGGTCACGCCTCAGAACTACCCCGGTGGCACCTGGAGGGACTGATGGCACCGTGGAGCTGGAGGCACTGGGGGGACAGCCCCCACACTGCCAGTCACTCTTGAGAAGGTGTGTGTGTGTGTCCCTCCCTGCTTCTCTCCGCTCCGGCTGGCTGGCCGGCTCACAGCCGAGCTGGGGCCTGGCAGTCAGGCTGGGGTCGAGCAGAGGGGGGCGTCTGTGAGCTGCACCCGTTTACCACTTTGGGGGATAAAATGTGCTTGTTTTGTTTTTGTTTTAAGAGAGAGAGAAAGAGCGCAAGCAGGATAGGGTCAGAGGGAGAGACAGAGAGAGAATCCCAAGCAGGCTTCATGCTCAGTAGAGTCCAACATAGGGCTCGACTCCACAACCCTGAGATCGTGACCTGAGCCGAAATCAAGAGTCAGATGCTCAACCGACCGAGACTCCCAGGTGTCTCTAAAATGTACTTTTTAATTGTATTTTTTTAAATTTTTAAAAAATGTTTATTTTTGAGAGACAGAGAGAGAGGGAGCGGAAGAAGGGCAGAGAGAGAGGGAGACACAGAATCTGAAGCAGGCTCAGCAGAAAACATGAATTAGACACTTCTCTAAAGAAGACATCCAGATGGCCAACAGGCACATGAAAAGACGCTCAACGTCGCTCCTCATCAGGGAAATACAAGTCAAAACCACCCTCAGATATCACCTCACGCCAGTCAGAGTGGCCAAAATGAACAAATCAGGAGACTATAGATGCTGGAGAGGATGTGGAGAAACGGGAACCCTCTTGCACTGTTGGTGGGAATGCAAA
>NW_024412397.1:60472902-60513334 GCF_014898765.1 Herpailurus yagouaroundi
AAAGGGGCGCCTGGGTGGCTCAGTCAGTTAAACATCTGACTTCGTTTCAGATTATGATCTCACGGTTTGTGAGTTCGAGCTCTGATTCGGGCTCTGTGCGGACAGCTCGGAGCCTGAGCCTGCTTCAGACTCTGTCTCTTTTTTTATAACATTTAAAAAAAATATTTATTTATTTTTGAGAGAGAAAGAGACAGAGTGTGACTGGAAGAGGGGCAGCGAGAGAGGGAGACACAGAATCCGAAGCAGGCGCCAGGCTCTGAGCTGACAAAACAGAAACTGACACGGGGCTTGAACTCACAAAACGTGAGACCGTGACCTGAGCCGAAGTAGGACACTTAACCGACTGAGCCACCCAGGCGCCCCTCTCTCTCTCTCTTTTAAATTTTTTTTTTTCAACGTTTATTTATTTTTGGGACAGAGAGAGACAGAGCATGAACGGGGGAGGGGCAGAGAGAGAGGGGGACACAGAATCGGAAACAGGCTCCAGGCTCTGAGCCATCAGCCCAGAGCCCGACGCGGGGCTCGAACTCACGGACCGTGAGATTGTGACCTGGCTGAAGTCGGACGCTTAACCGACTGCGCCACCCAGGCGCCCCTCTCTCTCTCTTTTAAAAAAAATGTATCCTCCTGTCATTCTGGTGATTTCAACAATTTCCCTTATGCAAGCTTGCCCTGGAGGCACGTAGGAGAGGATCCACATTTTATTTCACGTTTGTAGCTCTATGGCCCTGGGTATAGTGCCTGTTATATACCTGGATAATGGTGGCATCAGAATGAAGCTGGCCAATATTGGAGCTCTATCTTGGCTAGTGGTTTTACCTAGAAGTGCTGTGAGCAGGGAAAGCTATGCCCAGGTAGAAGACGGCACACAGCTCCCCACATCCCCCGCGTCCAACTGATGCTCCCTGGGACAACCGTACCAGGTCTGAATGAGTATGCATGGCAGTGGCCTTTTGAATTCATACACTTCCATTACAACTCTTTCCTTGGGAGGTGGAAATAAAATAGGGAGGTCCCACATAAGCCATGGGTATTCGAGGCCCTGTCATTTGGCTTCTCTGTACCAGTGACGTCAGACAGGGTACGTCAATTCCGAATGTAGCTGTATTAATCAACATGTGTCCATCAAATGCACATCATACAGTGCCTGACCCCTGGATGCAGGGCAATGACGTGATTAGTACTAAGAACACCCAACCAAAACAAAACAAAAAACAAACAACAACAAAAAAAAGGAAGAACGACTTAAAAAAAACCAAAGAAGTATAAAGACAGACTCCCCAATTAAGTGATGGGGGGAAGATTCGATTTTAAATCGTTTGACTGTTAGGTCCCTAAAAACACCACATCCTCTGTCCTGGAAATCGCCATCTTGGGTTGAGTTCAATACATGTTTATCGAGAGCAGCACATGTATATGTAGGAAGTATGTAAACACAGGTCATTGAATGCAGGGTATGCATAAGGTTCTGTGCTAGGAGCTGCTTGGATAGAAAGGTAACCAAGGCGAATCTGTTTCTCCCGAGATGCTCAGTCTGGTTGGGGAGGCCAATATGGCAACGTGCAATTTACAGAATCGAGAGCAAAGTGCCTGCTTTTTGTGCTCAGGGGCATGGAATCATGGAGAAAGGACCCTGAGCTTCGCTTTGGTGGCAGGGAAGGCTCCCTGGGGAAGAAGGTGTCCTAGGGTTTTACAAGAATGGTGTTTCTCTATGTCAGCATATCATTACTTATGTCCTTGCCTCTTAAAAGATGATGGAAAGGGAGCTCCGGTGGTCTTGGGCCAGAGCTGGTTTGGCAGGTTGAAATCTGGAATAGTAAGCCAACTTTTTCCTGGATTGTCTAACGTACTGGATACCTTAGGACAAGCTTCTGACTCCTACTCACCCAGCTTTAGTTTACCTTTCTGGAAGTGCTGCTTGGCACCATGTGCCACCAGCTGGCATCGGGGAAGTCTGGGAGCCTGTGGCAGCCTCCTCTGGGTTTACGCAAAGATCTCTGTGTTGCCCGCTGGCCAGAAGGGTGCATGTGCGTGCTGACACTCTGGGGTGCTCCAGCCTGCGTGGTGTGGCGTGGCAAGCTGGGCAGGGAATTCCCGCGTCTCTCAGGGGCTAGAGATGGAGAGAGTTGTGAACTGATATCCGGAGTGAGCTGCGCTAATTAACTGAACACTTCGCTGAAATCAAATATTCATCATTTACTCAACCAGGAGTGGAACCAATGTTATTCAAAAGAACCCGGGGCGCCTGGGTGGCTCAGTAGGTTGAGCATCTGACTTTGGCTCAGGTCATGATCTCATGGTTCATGGGTTCGAGCCCCACGTTGGGCTTTGTGCTGACAACTCGGAGCCTGTTTGAGATTCTCTCTCTCTCTGCCCCTCTCCCATACACACTTGTGCTCTCTCTCTCTCAAAAATAAATATTAAAAAAATCCAACCAATTAGGAGAACAAAAATCTCTAACCGTAAGCCCCAATGTATTAGTTTGACACCAAAACTCTTTATTTTCAATTTATTGAACTAGAAAAAAACGAGGCACCAGCATCCATTTAATTCAGCTGCTCTCCATTTTGCTTGGCTTCCTGACACCCGACTCCTGAAGGCAGGTGGAAGCAGTCCTTGCCTCCACTTTCTTCCCATTTTGGTGCTCAATTCTTTCATCTATAAAATGGAGATGATAATATGTGGCCTGCCTACTTAACAGCGTTCTTGTGATAGTCAACTTGGATCATGCTAATTATTCACTTTCCCATTTCTTCCCCCAGAAGCACAGAGACCAACATCCCAGTAAGACTAAAGATGATATTTGGTTTCTTGAAAAGCTTAACACAATGGGTACTTGTAGGTTTCAGGTCAAGGGCACCCACCATTCATTCCAGAGCTATTTTATGTGCATCTGTGATGTGCCAGGACTGTGCCGAATGCTGGGCAGACCTATGAACAGGGCAGACATGACCTTGTCCCCCACAAGCTTAGTAATTGCAACGTGATGTGAAAATGCTGTAAAAGGGGAGGGCCTGTTGCCATGTGAGTGTGTGGGGTGAGTGATGGCAGGCCCAGGAAATCTTCTCAGAAGCAAAGCTTCAGCCAGAATCTAAAGGAGACATGAATTAATTAACCAGATAAAGGAAGAGGGAGAGAATGGCATTGGGGGTCTCAGTGAAAACATCTACAGATTTTGTCAGCACAGTGCCAAACATTTAGATGGCTGGTGGCTCTGACACTTTAATCTGTTTTTTTTTTTTTTTTTTTAAGTGCTGACACTTAGCTTTCTGTACACAAAATCGAGGAAGCCTCCCCGACGATCAACCATATAGACATCCAAGCGCAAGGCAGCGTTTAGCTGGTCAATTACCACACCAAGTGGTGACACTCCCAGGGTGAAACAGATGTCTGTCTACACCTGGGGTGGGATCCCAAGTCACGCAGAAGGAATGCCAATGCTGTCCACACTGAGGGCTTCATGCACGTGTTGTTCACTTGTGGAGAAATGGACGAACTCTCCTTTCCAGGGGCTGGTCGTGGCTATCATTCCAGCTCCCGAGACAAGACCCTGAAGTTTTTGCCCCAAGCCCTGTCAGATAAAAGAGGGTTAGCAAAAGAGGATTTTTCTTCAGCAAAACGGGGGGGTCAAAGTGTGACAAAGTCTGTAACCGAAAGCCTAGTGAAGACTGATACTTCTTTATTCCCAGCTGAATTCAGGGTGTTTTCTGCTATTTCCTCACGTTACTTGCAGATAGGGCGACCAACTGTCATGTCAGCCTGGGAACAAGGCTTCATGGGACATGGGGCTTTTAGGGCCCAAACTGCAGCGTTCCCACCTAACCTACTTCTAGAGTTATCAGAGCAGGGGAGTCGTGTTTTCCAGGCGAGGAAAATACAAGATGTGTAAATAGTGCTGCTATGTTCCATTCTGCCAATGTTTTCAGGAAACAAAGGTCCATGTGTTTGGAGAGACACATTTGCCGCTCTCTGGCCGACAGGCTCCGTGCCCTTTGGGTACGGTCTCAGAGGGCAAGGCAGAGATACGCTCAAAGTAAGCAAAGTGGCTTTAAAGTGAAACACGCCGGGAGAAGCAGAAATGATTCAAAATATGGGCATATCTCTTTCTAAGTTAAGAGGATGGGCCTAGGCATGCCTCGGATGTTGGCCCGACTCTATACAGTGTCATGCGGTCTTATGCGAGCTGCTGCACTCCTTTAAGTCTTCTCTGGGCAAAGTGGAGATATAACCCTTGACCTCATTGGGCCCTTGGGAAGATCAAAGAACAGAGTTTGAAAAACACAAAATAGGGGCATGTGGGTGGCTCAGTCAGTTGAGCATCAGACTCTTGATTTTGGCTCAGGTCATGATCCTGGCATCATGGGATTAAGCCCTACATTGCGCTCTGCCCTGAGTGTGGAGCCTGCTTTAGATTCTCTCTCTCTCTCTCTCTCTCTCTCTCTCTCTCTCACTCTCTGTCTCTCTCTTTCTCCCTCTTCCCTTCTCCCCTGCTCACTCTCTCTCTCTAAAATAAAATAAAAACTAAAAAAAAAAACAAAACAAAACACAACGCAGTTCTTCAATAACTGCAATTATTGATATTGTTGTTGTATTTATACTACATTTAGCTTAGAAAGCTGCATGTTGGCTAAATAATTAAATATGGAAAATAGTCTAGTGTCTATTTAAAAAATAATATCTATAGATCAATTGACACCAGTGCTATTGATGAGGACATGGGAGCCCTTAGGACTGGCTTCTTTTGGTGGCCCCATTTCACATCATAAATATGTATGGAAAGATATCTGTATTTCTTATTATATTTCTGAAAAGTTTTAAAAGGTTTTCTATACGTTATAAATTTTTTTCATTTAAAGCAAGTTATCCATTTTGTTTTTCTGTTTTTAAGTTTATTGTATTTGTATATACTTACATAAGAGTTGAGTTGACTTCCAATTGACTGATTTCACATTGTATTTTATTTTTATTTATTTATTTATTTTTTTAACGTTTATTTATTTTTGAGACAGAGAGAGACAGAGCATGAATGGGGGAGGGTCAGAGAGAGGGAGACACAGAATCTGAAACAGGCTCCAGGCTCTGAGCTGTCAGCACAGAGCCCGACGCGGGGCTCGAACTCACGGACCCCGAGATCATGACCTGAGCTGAAGTCGGCCGCTTAACCGACTGAGCCACCCAGGCGCCCCGCACATTGTATTTTATAGACTTGTGCCATCCAATACAGTAGCCACTAATCCTGTGTGGCTATTTAAACCTAAATTAATTACAATCAAATAAAATAGGGTGACATCAGTGCAAATGGTGCAGTAAGGACCTCTGAAAATTCTTTCTGCCATAAAAGCAATGGAAACATTGGCAAAAATAGTAAGAATCAACTTTTTCAGAACTCTGGAAATGAACCAAAGGTTTGCGGCGACCCAAAGAGTGTTCAAGAAAAGTAGCTGAATCTCCGTAAGAACAGTGAGTTTTATGATGTTTTGACTTGCACTATTCCTACAACCTTTCCCCAGGTACCCTGCCCTGGCTCCACAGTTGTCTTGAAAACAGATAGCCTGTGATTATGGTAAAAACCAGCAGTCTGGCAGCCACTAAAGGGGCCAGAATGGGGTTGGAGCTCCTTCAAAGTCCTGTTTCCAGAATACTGTCGTTATTTGACCCATCTGCTTGTTCCCTGGAAGACGCCATTCTCAGGGCTGTCTTTATGTGACCTGCCAAGGAGCTTTCCAAGTGTGAACAGCCTTTTCCCCAGGGGTGTTTGTCAAAAACAATGAGAGGCAATTGTTGAACGTCTCAGCTACCTGAGGCACTGGATAACAGTTGGGACTAATAAAAGGCTAACCAAAGAGCTTAAAAGGTAAGTCTAAAGAGTGGAATGTCCATATGGAAATTTGAAAAGCTCCAGGGTATTCCTGGGACTACAAAAGGCCACGTGCAGGCGAAAGGTTGTAGGACCGCCCAGAGACCTGCACATTCCCGGGAAAGACTTGATAGGACCATAAAGTCTCATCTTTGACTGACTTTGTGGCTCTGTGCAAGTGGGAAGTGAAGGATAAGGCAAAGGTGTAAACTGTCTGACTGAGGCACACAGAGCTCCTGGCAAAGAAGTGGAAGACTTATGGGTGCTAGGCACTTAAAGAAATCTCTTTCTAATCATTAGCTGACTACAGAGCTAACTAGCAAGGACATGAGAGGCCACACACAACAAAAACTATAGAATTAGTTCGGGAAAGTCACTAAAAAACAATAACAATGAACAGCAACAATGAAAATTCTGGGAATGGGGGAGAAATTGATGTTCTGAGTTTCCACACTGTATATTATTTAAAATATAATACAAGCATTATATTACATATAATTTCAACCAAAAACTGTAAGAAAGTAAAAAAATGAAATATGACCTATAGAAAGGAAAAAAAAGCAATCAATAGAAACTATCCCCGAGGAAGCCCATACATTGGACTTATTAGACAAACACTTTAGGTCAACTCTTTTAAATAGACACAAAGAACTAAAGGAAACTGTGAGAATAATGTCTCACCAAATAGACATTATTAACAAAGAGATAGAAATTATAAGAAAGAACCAAATAAAAACTCTGGAGTTGAAAAGTACAATTGCTAAAATAAAACACTCACTAGAAGGTTTCTGCGGGAGAATTGAGGGAACAGAAGGAAGAATTACTGAACACGAAGATAGGTCAATTGATATTATCCAGTCTGAAGAGCAGAAGGAAAAAAGAATGAAGAAAATGGACAGAGCCTAAGAGACTTGATGAAAACCACCAAATGGACCATCAAAAGCATATTAGAAGTCTCAGAAGGACAGGGTGGGGGGGGGGTGAGAGGGAAGAGAATATTTGAGGGAATAATGACTGAAAACTCCCTAATTTGGATGCAAAACATTAATATCCAAGAAGCTCAATGAAGTCCAATTAGTATACACGCAGAAAGCCACACCTGGACAAAGCATATTAATACAGTTAAAAGCAAAATACAAGAGAGAATCTTCAAAGCACCAAGACGGAAGTAACTCATAACTACAAGAGTTATTGAGATAAAGAGCTGTCACATAATTATCATTTTGGGGGGGGGGAGGTGGTGGTGGGAACAATTAAGTGGATGACATATTTGAAGTGCTGAGAGCAAAACACTGTCAGCCAAGAATTCTATATCCGGTAAAACTATCCATCACAAAAATGAAGAAGAAATCAAGACATTCCCAGATAAACAAAAACAGAGAGAATTTGTTACTAGCAGATGTTCCCTATAAAATATGAGAGGGAGTCCATCAGGCTGGAATAAAAGAACAGTAGTTAGTAACTCAGTCCACACGAAGACAAAAAGCCCTGGAAAGGCAACCACCAAGGTAAATATAAGAGATAATGCAAATACACTTTTGTTTGTAAGTCCTTTTTCCTCTCCTACCTGATTTGAGAGACAACTGCATAAAGCCATACTTATAAATCTGTATTTATGGGCGTGCAAAGTATGAAGATCTAATTTGCATGATAATAATGGCACAGACGAGGGAAGAGGGGCAAGGGCTACCCAGATGTAAAGTTTTGGTATGCTATTGAAATTAGGTTGGTATTAATCTGAGCCGGGTTGTCATACATTGAAATGTGAGTTGCACTCTCTGGGGCATCCACTAAGAAAATGACTTAAAAAAAACCCCAAAAACCAACCAACCAACCAACAAACAAAGAAACAGTGAAAGCAGTGACAAAGGAATTTAAATGGCACCATCCCTTGTGCCTATTACCCAGCACAAAGCAGCTCCACAGAATTTTTCCAAACACCCACCCTGGTTTTGTGTCTTCCTTATCCTACGGAACAAGAAGCTGCTGCGAAACGGACTTTGAGTTGTGCATAGTTTATTCTTTTCCAAGCCATATTCATTAATTATCTAACTAAACACCCACATCCATGCATTCACTTATGTAAATATGCTTAAAGATAACGTACACGTTTTAAATAATACATATACGTGCATATTTAAGTATTTTATTTTAAGGAAGGTCAAAACTCCTCTACTCTCATCCTTATTTTCTGGAGTTTCTCTCCAAAGAGCAATAGCTCTTAACGATTTCTTGTTGATCCTTCTAAAGAATTTTAAGTCAAATATTTTCATCTAATGTATACTGTTTAAAAACGATGTGCACAAATGATATCATATGATATGTTGGTGGGCATCTTGCTTCTCTCATTGAAGATTTCTGCCTTATTTAAAAAAAAAATGTTTACTTATTTTGAGAGAGACAGGGGGAGAGTGAGCAAGCAAGAGAACACGAGTGGGGAAGGGGCAGAGAGAAAGGGAGAAAGAGAGTCCCAAGCAGGCTCCTTGCTGTCAGTGCAGAGCCCGAGGCGGGGCTGGAATCCATCAACCTTGAGATCATGACCTGAGCGGAAATCAAGAGTTGGATGCTTAACCGACTGAGCCACCCAGGTGCCCCATGAAGATTTATTGGTTATTTTGGATCCTTGACCATGTAGGCTGACCTTAATCTCATTCTTTCTGTTGTGTACATGTTCTGTTGTGGGGCTGAATCATAATTTATTATATGTCTTCTTGTACATTTAAGATGTTGTTACTGTTTTTGTTATTACAAAGAATGCTGTAGTGACCATCCTTATACAGACACACTGGCATACTTTCGTGAGTGCATCTGTAGGCCAATTCCTAGCTGAGAGATTCCTGAGTCAAAGGCTATGTATATTTCGAATTCTGATAAATTTTGCTATATTGATCTCCTAAAAGGATATTCCAAATTACATTTCTATCAATAATATAAGACAGTATCTATGTTTTACCCTCCCTAATACTTGGTATTATTAAGCTTTTAATTTTTTTTTTTTTTATTTTAGAGAGAGAGAGAGAGAGGCAGAGGGAGAGAGAGAATCTTAAGCATGCTCCACACTCAGCACAGAGCCCGATGTGGGGCTTGATCCCACAACCCCAAGATCGTGAACTGTTAAACTTTAAAATTTATGTGAATAGATAAGTAGACAGTATTTCAGGTAATTCGCATGTATTTAGTTTTGAATGAGATTGAGCATCTTTTTCGGGGTCCGTTTCTATTTTTGTTTCTGTGACCTGCCTGTTTGACTTTTTACAGAGGGTTTTAATAAGCTGGTTATCTTTTTCTCATTTAGTTGTAAGAGAAGCCGGGTTTTTGAAGCTCAGTTACACATACTGAGTTTGGGAAAATTCTTACTCTGTACTGAATTCTCTTGCCTTGTGTATGAAATGGGAGTAGATTGTTATGCCTCCTGGGGGTGTGGGAGGGAAATGCCTTGCACATCTCAATAAGCATTAGTCTGTCTCCATCTTCCAAGCAGTAAAGATGCATATCCAATTCTCCTTCTGCTTGGAATCTCTCCATCAGTCCTCTTCTGCCATCAGCCAGAGAAAGCACCCTGCCCTTAAGGGCCACCTGGATAATCTCTCTAAGGGTCAAATGTGTCATAACAACATAATCTAATCATGGGAGTGGTAGCTCATCATACTCACACATTAGGCAAGGAGTCCTGGGATGGGGTCCTGCAATGTAGAATTCTGACTTCCACAGAAGTGGGACTTTTTCCTTCTTTTTGTTTGTTTTTTTTTTTTTATTTTTTTTCAATGTTTATTTATTTTTGGGACAGAGAGAGACAGAGCATGAACAGGGAAGGGGCAGAGAGAGAGGGAGACACAGAATCGGAAACAGGCCCCAGGCTCTGAGCCATCAGCCCAGAGCCTGACGCGGGGCTCGAACTCCCGGACCGCGAGATCGTGACCTGGCTGAAGTCGGACGCTTAACCGACTGCGCCACCCAGGCGCCCCAATCTTTTTGAATGCAAGCTTGGGCAGAGCTCGGCTAAAAGAGCAGGGAACGCTGTGGGTAGAGACGGGGAGGGAGGGTTGGAGCTCCCCCACCAAGACCTCTACTGATGGTGTGCCCCAAACCTGGGATCATCATTTTGGAAGTTCCAAGTTGAAGGCATTAAGGCTGTTTCTAGAACTCAGATGCTATACTGCAAAGGGTAAAGCATCAACCAGCCATCAACCATAAACAGTTTATTGGGATAGGTTTTGTTGAAGTAGAGCGCTGACCAAATGAGCCACAGGACAAATTATATTTTTTTATTTTTTTTACGGTTTATTCATTTTTGAGAGAGAGAGAGAGACAGAGTTGGGGGGGTGGCGCGGAGAGGCAGGGAGAGAGAGAGACACAGAATCCGAAGTAGGCTCCAAGCTCTGAGCTGTCAGCACGGAGCCCGACACAGGGCTCAAACTCACGGATGGCGAGATCGTGACCTGAGCCAAAGTCAGACGCTCAACTGACTGATCTACCCAGGCGCCCCACGACTAATACATTCTGATAAAATAGGAGAAAAAGAAGCAGATCCAGGAGTAACTGAGCAGTTAGCTGACCTATACAAGATCATGCTGAGATGGGATTCAGATCCAGGTCTGCTGGATTCCAAAACCCAAAGGTTTTTCTTTATAAAATCCTAATACCACTGTTGCACATCAAGCCAGCCCAGGAGAGTAATCACCATGAAAGAGCCTAGCCCTCTGGCTTCGCCTGTCCGTGCAACCACCAAGGGTAGCTCTGACTTTGGGAAATCCAACTACAGTGGTTTCCCAGCCTCATGCTGCAAAGTGATGAGCACAGGACTTTGAATGAGTACACTCTTACATCTGTACTGAAAGACCCCAGAGCTTCCTACCATATTTCACAGCAGAATCTCACTTTTCTGAATACTGGGCCTTGAATGTCAAAAAAGCATTTTGGTACATGCTTTTATGAAAAATTTTTTTTTAATTTTAGTTGAGAGAGAGAGACAGAAAAGAGAGAGAGAGAGCAAGGGGGGGGCAGAAAGAGAGGAGACATAGACTCTGAAGCAGGCTCCAGGCTCTGAGCTGTCAGTACAGAGCCTGACATGGGGCTCGAACCCACAAACCATGAGATCATGACCTGAGCTGAAAGCCAGAGTTAGACGCTTAACTGATTGAGCCACCCAGCCACCCTGAAAAGCTTTACTTTTTAATAAGTAGCTCAGGTACAAACAAGAATTTTACCTGTCCGGCTAACTGAGCTTGTCAGAAGAGGCACAGCCAGGTACATGCAGGGGGAGGAGCTCATAACTCTGTTTTAAAGGAAAACTATCTTGGAAGCCCCAAATGGAGAAATGGGTTGGTAAATTGTGGTGCACGAATATAATGGAGGATCGTGTGGGCCAATAAAAATGGCACACGTACAGGCATATTGGGAGCACAAGCGAAATGTGCATTCGTGATGATGACAACGATGGGCACAGGTAATGAAAATGTGATCGCAGAAATGGACACGGTTGTCTTTCATATCATTTAACGTCGTCTATTCAATTATTTTGCGGAAGTGTTCACTGCAGGCTCCATATTAAAACCATCCATAAAGTTTGCATTTTGTTTAGATACTGGGCTCTGTAACACATGCTCAGGAGATGTAATTCCTATCGCAAGAAACTGTTGGCCAAGCGATGACAGAAATCCCAAGAGAAATCCTGAGAAAGATCATAGGATTTTTGGCCAGAAAACGTGCGTTCGAGTTCCAACGTTAATGACAAAGTCGGGCATTGGCAGCTATCTTAACTTCCGCTTGAGCTGGTTTTCACACGATTAATACAAGAATAACAACAGCAACAATAACCATTTTTGCCTCAAGAGTTGTGCAAATGGTTATATGAGGGTAATGAAAATGAAAGTACTTGATAGACTATAAAATGTCATGCAAATAGAAGTTATTTTCTTTTTTTTTTAAAAATTTCTTTTTTAACGTTTATTTATTTTTGAGACAGAGAGAGACAGAGCATGAACGGGGGAGGGGCAGAGAGAGAGGGAGACACAGAATCAGAAGCAGGCTCCAGGCTCTGAGCCATCAGCCCAGAGCCCGATGCGGGGCTCGAACTCATGGACTGCGAGATCGTGACCTGAGCCGAAGTCGGACGCTTAACCGACTGAGCCACCCAGGCGCCCCTAGAAATTATTTTCTTAAGCGGTATGCTAAGCGACATCGGGAAATGTCCACATTGAGAAATCTTACCCTGGGAGCTTTTTTTTTTTTTTTTTTTTAAGTCACCTATGAGCTTGGAAACTTCTCTTTGGTCTGTTTAAGAGCGAGTTCTTGTAACTAAGCATCTCTCAGGCTTGTGTGTGTGAGACAGCATCTCCTGACAGAGGATAGAATAGCCTCAGGAGCGCCCCTCAACCGAAACCATGTCCCCTGGCCTTGACCTTCAACAAGCCCCCTCTCCTCTTTTCTGTACAGGAAGATGTAAAAAGACCACCGGGACGGGATGCACATATCGCATGGAGTATCTGTTCCCTTCTTCCTCCTGACAGCTGTGCAGATTGTATGTCCAGCTCTGGTTGCAGACTCAAGGTGTCAGGTGGCCATTCCCGTGTGCGCCGGCCAGCTCTTCCTCAGGCCTGACGGAATGCTTGTGCGGGTCACTGCCTTGACAGGTGTCTCATCCTGTCTTGCTGGAAAGACTCGGCCAAGTGCAGAGAAAGCAGCAGACTCTGTTGTCCTCATGAGAAGACAGCAAGCTAGTGCCGCCCTGGAAATGGAAGGGGAGGGTTAGCCATATTCTTCCAGGAAAGCCAAGAAGTCCTAGCTAATTTCATGGCCATTTCCACACTGTTTATCAAAGAGTCTCTGCTCCAATGGAAAGCTCCCAAATACGGTGTTTTCACGAGCCTGGCTGGGATGTGGCCGAGTGCCTGAGACATATAAATATTTACTAAATAAGCAAATGCACTCGGCAATGCGTTTCTGCCTTAGCATTAGCACGGTGGTCATTGACGTTAATTCTCAGAGCGGGACCATTTTATGGATTATTCCCAATAGGGGCTAAGAAAACGTATCAACGTCCAGAGCTTTTGAGGTCCACAGAGCCCCTGGGGGGGGGGAACATCCACATTTTTCTGAGGGAAGGTGACTTTTTATGTGCAGAGGGGGCGGTGATGACTCCACTCTCTTGCAAAGCAGGGCAGGGCAGAGGAGAACGTGGCAAGCAGCGTTAGCCTGAGTCAGACTCAGGGTCAAGTCTCAGCTTTGGCACACTTCGTGACTTCCTGTAAATAACTCACCCTCTCTGAACTCCTGTTGTCTTATCTATAAACGAGGGGCAGCAGTCCACATTCCATGGGGTTTTGTGAGGATTAAGGGAGATGATGTACAGAAAGCATCTGGCCAATACCACGCACTCATGAAATACTAGTTTTCCTTTCTTTTGAATTATCGTGTTTTTTGTTTTTTTTTTTTTAATAGCTTCGGGTTCTCCCAAATCTCACATTTCTTCCCCAGGATGTTCTTCTGCAACCCCAGAGTATGTATGTAGTGAAATTGAATCCACATGCTCCTCGATGTGTATACTAAAAACATTAAGACGTTATTCCAGAAGATTTGTTTGATGTTCAAAAGTTCTATAGTAGCAGCATTGGGAGAGTTACATCAGTAATTGCTTTTTATGTTCTGTTCACTTAGACCAGTTTTGAAGATAACCGCTGGCCTTACATGATCGTGAAGCCTGGCACGTGATTGCATTTCTTTTGTTACGAAGTCTGGTCACGAATATTTTCTCATTTAATCACCAAGACAACCCGGCGTGAGTGCGTGAGTATACGTGTGTGAGTCTGTGTAATAATTACAACGCTATCCAACTTTACAGATGAGTAAACTGAGTCTCAGAGGGATCAAGCAACCTATTCAAAGGCAAAAATCTGGTATTTGACAAAAGTGACTTTCAGATCATGTGTTCTGTCTCCAGATCTAGAGCGTGCCACAGTCCCCCGGGACCGAAAAATTAGAGGTTGTTAAATGTGACCCCTCTCTCCTTTCGGCTGTGTGTTTCTTGGTGTTCTTTGGGAATCCCCACAGAGGTTCAAGCATTTAGGCAGATCCCGTCACTCATTGCGCAGTGACCAAGTTATGAGGGGTTGGGCTCAGCGCAAATTTTGCAGGCTGAGCGATTAAAAAAAAAAGCTGCCAAGAATCACAGAATTGAGAGCCAAAGGGGACCTTTAGAGGTTGTTGCATTCCCGCAGATATTCATTACTTCATTCAGCAGCTTTTACGGAGGTCCTGCCGTGCCCCAGGCACCATGCAAGGTGCTGGAGATTCAATGTCAACCGTAATGGATATAGACCTTGCCTTTGGGGACAAAGCGGTGGTCTTCCATTCACTTTTCTAAATTCACAGAAGAAGAAAACAGACATAGAGAAGGGAAACCACTTTGCTCCAGGCCAGATGGCTGGTTAGTCACTGGCAGGTTCCCCATTTTCTCACTCCCGACTTCTCCCCACTCCCACCATGGCCACCAACTTAGAACAGCTCCAAACCCCTGGATTTTTCTTCCTATTCCTCTGACACGGTTGATGGGCCCATCGGATGGATCCTTGCAGGAGGAAACCCAGAGCAGCTTCCATGGAAGGGGACCAGCGGGGAGCTGCTTCTGGATCACAGATGCTGGTCTTGTCAAGTTGCTGATGCCACATCCCCCCAAGACGGGTGCTAAGAAAGCAGGTCAGGGCACGCTTCCCCCGGCCTCCTCTCTGTGCTTGGGATGGCCCAGCCCCGGTCTCTGAGTGGGGCTGCTACTTCCCAGGGGAGGAAGGCCAGCCTCAGAAGAGTTCAGATTCTTTTAAGTGGTGCCTCAGAAACCTAGAAAACAGAAGGAAATAACCCCAGATCACAGATGGGGGGCAAGTCCTAAGGCATCAGGCCCCGTTCCGCTTAAATCAAGACATCCGGTCACTTTGCTTCAGCAGGACAAAGAGTCTTTTCTTCCTAAGCCAGGACTTCATGTCTTTAATCTTTCCCTGCAGAAAAGAGTTCTCATTACGTCTACATCTTATCACATAACTGTATATCATAAAGATGCTGTTATCACCTCTGCCTTCTGATTAACTGGCCCCGAGTGATTCTAGCCCATGTTATGAGCTGTGCTCTAAAAACAATGACAGTCACTCAGCCATCAACAGAGGCCAGAGTCGCAGGCACTGTTGAGTAATCTTCAGGAATCTCTGCGGGCTCTTCGTAATAAACAATGACGAGAGAAGAGTTCTTTGTCCAGACCATGGCTAAGAGAGCCTTTCTGTGCTGATATGGTTTGGCACCTGCAGCCAGAGCCTGAGAGCCTCCAGAAAACTCCATTCCAATATGTGGCCTCACTTGTTGGCTTTATTTCCTGTGTCCAAACAACAGAAGTGAATAGAGATACGGCACCTGGTGTCTTAGGTGGCCAAGTAGAAAATAGGTGATATCCCTTTGTAGGTCAAAAGCACGCTTTAGAAGGGAGCCTGGGGCTGAAGTTGGGCATGGCTTTCAACTTTGAATATGTGAAAATCCAGAGACAGGCATGGATATTTGAAAAGCGTGTCAAGGATTATCATGATTGAAATGGTAACGATGGTGATGATCACGTGATGGCAATGCCCGCAATTCCCAGTTTGTGATCAAGGTTATGGTGGTGAAATCACTTGCTCCTTGGGCAGCATGGGCTATGCCAATGTTCCGACCTGGCCCCCTGGCAGACTTCCCTGGCCCAAGCACACCCCAGGGAGGCAGATTTAATTGTTCCAGGGGAAGGTGAGCCTGGGCGTTGATGCAGTTTCTGTTCAAACTCTCCGGGAGATTTTCACGGGCAGCCAGAGTTGAGAACCTCTGCCTTTGATGAAACTCACCCGATCTGGTGGGATCTGGAAGGAATACACAAGTCCGTGACTTGTACATGATGTGAGGAGTGAGCAAGGGGACAAGGGAGGAAGATGGTCTAGGGAAAGGACCAGAACAGTGGGCACGGGGCCTGGAGGAACACACAGGCTTTTTTGGAGAGACAGGATGGCGGTGGGTCTGGTAGGAGCGCTGGGTGGGTGGTGAGAAGAAGTGACTTGAGGCTGAAGCTTCAGGTGGAGATAGTCTGTCACGGTTCCGTGAGCGACGCTGTGTGAATTAGACGCTCATCCAAAAAGCCGGCTAGGGAACTGGCTTTGAGCAGAGTAGACGACATCAGATAGATACATCTCGAATAATCAAAAGAGTGTGTGACTGCAATGCGGAGAGTGAATGGATGGGAGGGGGACACAGCAGGTTTGAGGCCAGGGAGAGGCTGAGGCTCTAACCCAGATGAGGGCAAGGGTGGCCTGAGCAGAGAGTATGGCCATGGAAGGGGATTCACATTCTGTTGGAAGGTGGAGTTGGCAGGGTTTGCCGATCGACTGCACACAGAAAGTAAGAGAACGAGTCCAGGATTCCCCAGAATCCTTCCCTGCTGCTCTCAGGCTACATTCACATGCCCTTCCTCTCGAGCCCAGTGGCTCCAGACTTCTCCTTCTCCTGCCCAGCTGCCCTCTCCTGGCACTGATGCCCTCCCCGCCCCCCGCCCCCCTGCTTCTGGCCATCAGCCCCGGGAACAGTGTGGCTTGTTCCTGAGAAGTGATCCTTCCTAAACTACTATGGCTGAGAGCGTCCGTGCTGTTCTCCAAGGATATGTGCATCTTAATCGGAGAGTTCCGTGATCTTCTCATTCATTCGGAGAGGGTCCCAGCACGCGGGGAGGAGGGACACTTCTGGAGTTTGCCTGAAGGTCTGGAGTGCTCTCATTTCACGAGTGGGTGGGACTTTACCTCTTCCCAAACTTCAGGATGTCCCCCCATCCCATCCTGCCCCATCCAGTAGCTCTGTCCCCCGTTCCTCCAGACACCAGCGACATGGGGATCTTAGCCGAAGTCATGCTTGTAAAAGCACGCTTGTAATGGAAGGACCCATAATTCACAGGTCATACAAACGCCTGGTTAAACCCGATTGCTTGTCGGACACCAGGTTCTGAAAGTGTCGCTGTGGTGACACCGTTTCTAGGCCCGAGGTCCCTTCATCTGTGCGAGGGGTGATGGTCTACTGGTCGGCTCGCCGTGCAATCCCCGGGATTAACACCCCTTAGAGTTTACACCCTGTTGTTTTTGCAAAAATACCTTTGGTTTAGGAGAGGATAAGAGGATTCTGCCTCGGAGAAAGTTTGTCAAAGAGCTGCATTATCTGCGTCAAAAAAGTAAATTATGCCAGGGGAGAGGACGAGACAGGGAGAGTGGCACATGACATCACAGAGGACGCAGGCTCCATACATCCGGTGAAGATCATACGAGAACGCCTGGAAGATACAGCTTGTTTCTCTGATGTGCCCAAAGAAATGTTGCAGGCAAAACCTCAATTTCTCTAAGTCCGAGAGGGTGCTGGGGGCAGAGACAGCAGAGCTGACGATAGCTCTGCGGCCCAGGGGGCTGCCCACGGGTGCCTGCCGCAGAGACAAGCTGACAGGATGGGGGCCACAAATCTGCTTCACTCCCTTTGGCTCAGGGACCAGGCGGAGACCAGAAATACCGGTTTGGCGACACAAAACGTATTCATCTAACCAGGAGCAAGGCTAACCATGAGCAGCAGAAGGTACGGAGAAGTATTCGTGCATTGGAAGTAGAAGGCACAGCCCCTTTGCTGCAAAGGCTTTGCAGGGAGCCTCAGCCTCTCGTCTTCCGTTTCATTCTGGAGTGGTTCCTGCGTCGGAGCTAATGCCTGGGACACGGGCGTGCCTGATGGTGCCCGATGCTCAGGGCCGTGGTCGTGCTGATGCTTCTTCTTCAGGGCCAGTGTCTGTTAGCAAACTGCCCTGTGGAGGCCCCATGGGGCTGCTGTTCCGGGCATCTGCGGACCGTGGACCTCTCAGAAGAGCTCTTCAGCTTTTGGTCCCCCACTCCCACCCCCCACCAGGTATGTGTCAAAACGGCCTGAGCTGGGGCAGCATGAGTGACAGGGACTCGGCAGGCGCCCTTCCATGGGAGTCTGACCTGTTCCTCCTCAGCCACAGGTGTGTATCTACCTCAGCTCATTCGTCCCTTAGAGTGAGTTTTTCCCTCACTTTCCCCTGCAAGTCAGGCCCCCTCGGGCCCACCCTATCAGTCCTTCCTTACTGTGGGACCAGAGAAGCCCCGACCTCAGGAATAACACATTTCAGGCAGCTGGGTGGGATGCCCACCGCCCCAGAGGGTCCATAAACAGCATTCTGCAGAATTCGGATTCTCCGAGGAACAGAAGGATCCATATCAGACTTGTTGCGAGGCTAACGTGAGGCATGTCAAGGGCCTAAAGCAGTGCCATTTACTGGCAGTTGTTCACTACACGGGGGATCCACGCCTATACAACGCTCACATTTTTTTTTTGTAATGTGCATTTATTCTTGAGAGAGAGGGAGACAGAGCACAAGCAGGGGAGGGGCAGAGAGAGGGAGACCCAGAACCTGCAACAGGCTCCAGGCTCTGAGCGGTCAGCACAGAGCCCGACGCGGGGCTCGAACCCACAAACCGTGAGATCATGACATGAGCCGAACGAAGTCGGACGCTTAACCGACTGAGCCACCCAGGCGCCCCACACAATGCTCACTTTGGGTCACAGTGTCGGAGGGGAGTGGGGTGGAGGGTTTCTGCGTTCTGTGTGGCGTCGACCTCTCGCCACTTTGCAGGCTAAGCCTGCTGTCACAGTGGCTCGGTGAAAAGGATGCCAAGCTCACGGTCCGCCGGGGCAGCAGGGCTGGACGTTGCCTTGACCGCTCCAGCAGGACCTCTGGATGGCGCTCCGTGTCTGTAAGTTACGCCGCGCACAACTATGACACCTGAAAAAGTCACTTCCTGGGACCGTGTGAAAATGCGAGCTTTAAGTTGAGAATTGTTGTCCGTCCGATCATCACGTTTGCTGTGAGCAACAGCATGGAACCGCTTTACAGGGCAAATGTGTCTTTTTAGAGTAAATATCCACAGACAGAGAAATGTGAAGAAGCCAAGTGATAACTTTCAGCTGTTGCTTGGCCATCAGCCAATATCACTTTTTATTTCCTCCTTTTATTGGAGGTTGCTACGCCCTCTTCATAAAGGAGAACGCGGAGGCCCAGGGAGAGAATGGGAAGGAACATTCTTGTGGCTGGTGTGGTGAGGCCTGAGCCTGGCCTGAGAGGCAGGCTGCGTGGCTCCAGGACATGGCACGTGGTTGGGTTTGCCTTGGCCTCGGAGGGGGTCGGGGGTGACAGGGACAGTTCTGTAAGTGCAAATCTTTCCCAAAGCGCCTTCTGCCCCCTCTGCCACGGACGCTCAGTTGGGGGGTGAATTAAATTAACGGGTCCCCATGATGAAAATGGGAAGGAGAGAGTTCAGAGCGGAGTTTAACTTCCTTCCTGGAAAATAGCCCTGAGCTGTGATTTGAAATAAGAGATGCTCTTTACGGATTAGTTGTATTTTCAAAAACCACATCAAATGGAAAACCCAGAGGCACAGAAACTCTGGGCTTGGCCTTGGGTTGGAAGACGTTGCAATGATGGGAACTAGCCGTGACCCAGCAGGAGGTGGCCGGGGCCTCACCTGAGCCCCCCCCACCCCACCCCCAGGGAGTCCAGAGAGTAAACACCCCAAGAGCAAAAGGCTCAGCCCAGCTCCTGAGTCCATGCATCTCCCAAACTTAGAAGGGACTCACATGTGCCTCTTCGGAAGGTAGACTAGCACAAACACGGGACCAGAGACTTATAAACTGGCATGATTCATGGCACCTAAGGGCGGCTCAGAAGCCTTCATGGGTACTGATGGGATTTGAAGAGAGAGCTCTCGGTTATTTGGCTTTGTCTCATAATGTATCAGAAGGACACGTGGCTTTGGAGGGACAGGGCATTTCTATAGTCTGACGGTAAAATCCAAGGTGCTTGCCTCACCACAAGGAGGTTTGGGAAAGGGGGCTCCATCCGGTGCAACGCCCAGTAGCAGACCTGTGGGACGGGCTTAAAGGTTCACCGCGTCCTAATGTAAACAAAGTGGCTCCAGGGGCTGTTCCTCAACCATCCTTGGGGATCGTGATCAGTCCACTCGCTCACAGTTGAGCCTGTGTGATCTTCGAAGCGTTTTGGCTTGCGGCCTCCCGAACCCTGAACACCCTGGGGAAAATGAAACAGCACAGCAACGGCGCTTCACATCCTACGGGAGGACGTTGGAGTGCTTGCTCGCTGCCCTCTGATCCCTGCGTGGGAAGGAGAGGTCTGTCTTTGCCTGCTCTGTTCTGCTTTGCTGGGTCGAGGGAGATGGAAACAGCCCGGACCGGCATGGCTCGGAGAAGGCGGGGAGTGGGGGGAGTGTAAGATCCACATCAGCGAGAGAGGAAGGAAGGAGGCACAGCCAGAGCCGGCCGGCGGGAGGGAGTTTTCTTTGGCAGCTAAAGGGAGGGAAGGGATGTGGGTGGCATGGGGAGAGACACGGAGACAGAGGCCAGAGAATCATAAAATCAGACTTCGCTCTGAGTCTTGAATGAGACCTCCCTTTGCCATCTTCCCAGAGATTGCCACGAAGATTTAAATCGCCGTTGGAGCGCTTTCGGTTGCCAGCCTGGTGTTTCCGCTGAACGGGACGGCGAGCAGTGGCTGGCTCCAGGGGCAAGCAGGTGCCCCTGTGCGGCCTGCCTTTCGGCACTGGCCTGGGCAGGGGGTGACATTTCCATACGGGACTCTCCCCTCCCCACTGCATTCTGCAAGGGACTGCTTACCTGGTGTGCCTGCTGTAGACGCCTGGCCATGAACAAACCATGGCTAGCCGAGGCCGCTTGGGCCATATACTAGGTAAAACGATAAAGGCTATTTAACCCAGGCCTGCTTCTTCTCGCTCGCTCTCTTTTAATGGTGGTAAAATACACAGAACCCCAAATTCACCCCCTTAACCACCTTTAAGTGGACAGCCCAGTGGTATTAAATTGCATTCACGTGGTTGTGCAACCATCCGCTCCGTCCGTCTCCAGAACTCTTTTCATCTTGCAAAACCAGAACTCTGTACTCATTAGATAATCCCTCCCCATTCCCTCCTCCCCTGGCCCCTGGCAGTCACCATTCTACTTTCCGTCTTTATGAATTTGGCTGCTCTAGGGACCGCATAGAAATGGAAACATACGGTGTCTGTCTCTTGGGGACTGGCTTATTTCACTTAGTGTAGTAGCCTCGAGGTTCATCCATGTTCGTTGCAATTTCCTTCCTTTTTAAGGCTGAGTAATAGTCCAGCCAGGTCTAGACCACATTTTGTTTCTGCATTTGTCTTTTGATGGACACCTGGGCTGCTTCTACCCTTTGTTGTTGTTGTTGTTGTTGTTTTTTAATTTTTTTTATGTTTGTTTATTTCTGAGAGAGACAGAGACAGAATGCGAGTGGGTTGGGGCAGAGAGAGAGGGAGACACAGAATCCGAAACAGGCTCCAGGCTCTGAGCTGTCAGCCCAGAGCCCGATGCGGGGCTCGAACTCACGGACCGCGAGGTCATGACCCGAGCCGAAGTCGGACGCCCAACCGACTGAGCCACCCAGGCGCCCCTAATTCTGTTACTTTTTAAATGGATTCCTCTGGGTTTTCCTGTGTATAATCATATTCTCTACAAATAATGACCATTTTGCCTTACATCTCCCTTCTTTCTCTCTATTTTCCGGCACGATACCCGAGAGCTTCACTGCTGGGGCAAGCCGATGTTGGCTTCTGCTCTGCAGTAGATATGTCGTCATGTCAAAGAAGTACCATCTGTCCCAATTTCACTTAGGACTTTTTGGTGAAAGTCAAGAGCCAAGGGTTAATGCTCTGAAATGCCTTTTTCAGCATCTGGTGGGTATTTTAGGTTTTCTGTTGGAATCCTTGATGCGGCAATCGTGCTAAGGACTTCCTAAAACTGGCCCCTTCGCTATCTCTACATTTGAACCCCGAAACGCTCCTGGGTGAGGTGCTGTGCCAAGGCCCTGCCCGACGTGCCTGGGAACTGGGCCTGCAGAGGCCGTGGCAGGCTTCCCAGGGAGGGCTCAGGATGGCTTATTGTTTCTGAATTAAACAAATGAAGAATGTGATTCAATTAGAGGCAGCATAATATAAACCAAGATGGATTTATATTTAGCCAGGCAGAGACATGTGGGAAAGAATGGAACTTCCTTCGGCACAGACTTGGAAATTTGGCTTTGAAGGGAAGGAGCTCCGTTCTTCCATGCTGTCTTCACCTCCCCCAGACTCGCCCCCAGATGTTTCCCTCCAGATATTTCAACGTCTTGGGAAAGCATCATGGTTTAGTGGAAAGCAAAGCTCTAAAATTTTCATCTAGGAGCCTCGCTGTCTCTGCTAGAGACGCCTGCAAGGACAGAAGCCATGTTTTCCCTGTTTCCAGATGGGTGGATGGCACCTCCGAGTCAGCCAATGTGGCTTTTAAGAACAGATTAAAAAATGGCGAAGGTGTGAATACATTGCATTTACATTTCCAAACCAATTCCTAGAGAGCATTAGACAGAGAAACAAAATCCTCTTTGTTATAAGTCTCCTTGGGTTTCCTTTTGGCAGGAAAACGAGGCGGGAGGAAAATTTTGTGAATTTTTCTTTGTTGGGAAGGGTGAATGAACGTGGAACCAACCACCGAATAAGGATCACCATCCTATGACTCTCTGCATCTTTACCAATGGGAGGGAGAGGGGCAGACTTGGTTTTCTCTTCCACACCTAATTCTTTGGGGTGGTACATAATGTCCTCTGTTTTGCTTGTGCAAGGGTCTGAAAGTACTTTGTGTTTATTCTAGGATAGGGCAAAGAAGTAAATATATTGTAGATAATGAAAGCTACATTTCTCACTGTTGGAGAACAGAGTTATAAATGAGCTAAGGGGGCAGGCTAGAGTAAACCCTAGGATATTGGATTGGAGTTGAAGTTCTCGGAAGGAACTCATGTCTTTAATATGCATGTATGTCGACAGATCGCATGGGTAGAAACTTTGTAAATGACAGATTTCATTGCACACAGTTGAGAAAAGGATGGGCTATGCCATCAAAGCAGCTGAGACAAATGGTTACCCTTAGGAAAACAAATAAAAAGGATGGCCTACCTCATAGCACAACAAAGCCCTATTCTAATTGGATTAAAAACAAAGATGAAATTAAAAGATGTTAAAACATCAGAAAACATGATAACAACATATCATTACGCCATTTGGGGGGAGAAGATTTTTTTTTTTTTTTTAAATGAAGACACAAAAAAGCACAAGCAATAAGTAAGAAATAATGATAGATTTGACTCCCATCCAAATTAAAAATTTGGCTCATCGAGAAAATATTGGTTCATTAAAAGAAAAAGTGAAGGGGCTCCTGAGTAGCTCAGTTGGTTAAACATCTGACTCTTGATCTCAGCTCAGGTCTTGATCTCAGGGTCGTGAGTTCAAAGCCCCGTGTCGGACTTTTGCTGGGCGTGAAACCTACTTTAAAGGAAAATGAAGATCAGGTCACAAACACTGGATGAGAATGACTGTAATACATGGAAGTCACGAAGGATTAGTACCTAAAATATGTAGAATCCACTGGGCCTGACCTTTCTGGAGAAGGCAGTCTGTTCCACAAACAGTTATTCGTCCAGTGGGAGTTGCTCTAAGGGAAAGGAATCAGGAGGGATTATTGACACAGAGCTGCAGGGGTGATTTTATTAAGCAAGAGGCACCTTGGAACTTATAGTAGCAGGAAAGCAAATGAAAGTTCAGGGCCTTGGTCGATTAAGAAAAAATAAAGAGTGGTTCATGCTTCTAGACTAACGGGAAGTGGCCAAGTGGTAACGTGAGGGTCTCCCCCTTTTTTTTTTTTTAAGTTGATTTATTTACTTTGAGAGAGAGAGACCCAGCTGGGGAGGGGCAGAGAGAGAGGGAGAGAATCCCAGGCAGGCTCTGCGCTGTCGGCATGCAGCCCGATGTGGGGCTTGAACTCACGAACCATGAGATCATGACCTGAGCTGAAATCTAGAGTCAGACGCTCATGACTGAGCACCCAGGCGCCCCAAGGGTCTCCTTTTAAACAGGGAATGAACGGCAGGGGAGAGGGATCCAGACCCATGAAGATGCCCTGAAACAACCTCTAAGGGAAGCCAAATACGGGGACCACACTTCAGGTAAAAAGAAAGTTTTGGCTGAGCAGAAATAGTAAGTCTTCCTGGATAATAATTTGGACCTAGGACTCTGCATGCATGTGAGCATTATGTTGCTTCTGGAAAGAAAGCAGAAACTTGTGAAAATATGTATTGTTTCTCCTATTCATTATGCTTTTCTAAAAAAGGAAAACATCCTCACTTTGTTTCTATTTCCCCTCTGCTCTCCGCCTTCCTCCACCCACCTTCCTCCCCTCTCTTCCAGCAGGCTCACCCAGGAAGGCTCAGCTGCTTTGACCAGGGACCTGCTCTCACACAGGGCAGCTGGGTGAGAATACAGGTTGTCTCAGGGAGCTTCTGCAATCATCCTGTTTCGTGAAGATTAGGAAAAATGAAAAACTTCCTTAAAAAAAAATTGGTACTAAGGCTTGTTTTCTTTTCTAGACCTCTGGAAAACATTCAGTGGTACGGTGTGAAGGAAAAACGAGTGAATAAAATTCTTCCTAGCTTGTTCGTATTTTTGTATCCAGGAGTGAGGAAAAATCAGACCTTTTCACGATCACTGACCCTGTGGCAGTTCGGGCGTGCTCTTGTCTGTGTATAGAAAGCATGTCAAGACTGATTAAATTATCTAATTAAAATAATGACCGCAAAGCGCCTGTTTATTTTGGCCTGAGAAAGGTCAGCTTAGCCAGCCCCTTCTCTGTCCCTCTGAGGAACCCCTTCCTTCCCTGTCACAGGCTCACACAAGGCCCACACGGCTTGGCTCCCAAAACCTGCTTCTGGGAAAGCGAGGGTGGGACCCATGTTCACCAACGGGGACAGGACTGACTCCAGCAGGGACAGAAGAACACTTGAGACAATTTCCTTGTCAGTATCTATTCAGTAAGGAGACGGCAGACACGAACAATTCAGGCAATTCTTAATTTTTGTCTGTACAAAAATTGGCAACTGTTTGACTGATTGACTTGAGCTGACTGTAGTCTTGATTTGCATTATGAGGATAAAACTTACGAGCCACAAAGCACGTCCGCAAGTAACAAGTAAAGAAAAATGCCGGAGACATTTCTATTGTTGTTTTGAGACTAGTAGGTAGCTGGTTGGACTAATTTGTCATGAAATTGCCCGGCAGTCTTGACTCGTGTGGCACAGCCCAAGGAGAGGCACTACTGGAGTTTTTGTGGTCATTACTTTGGGCCCCAGTCTGCTACTGAAGACAGGGCATTAATGATGGCTTATTATATTCAAGCCAGTTCAATTGTTCTTTTTTTTTTTTTTTTTTTGGCCAGGAGTAAAATTTGGGCCATAAAATATAAATATGTTATGCATGATTTATTTTAAATTTAAGCGCATCAGGAAATGCACTGAGCCTGTCCTTTGCTATAAACCTTGCACAAGGTATAACAACATATGTGTGGACATCAGAAACATTCTGTTGGGGCGCCTGGGTGGCTCAGTCGGTTAAACGTCCGACTTTGGCTCAGGTCACGATCTCGCGGTCCGTGAGTTCGAGCCCCCGCGTCGGGCTCTGTGCTGACCGATCAGAGCCTGGAGCCTGTTTCAGATTCTGTGTCTCCCTCTCTCTCTCTGACCCTCCCCCATTCATGCTCTGTCTCTCTCTGTTTCAAAAATAAGATAAACATTAAAAAAAAAAAAAAAAAAGAAACATTCTGTTAGCCTCGCAGTTATTGTCAAGGGCTTCCTTTGGGGGTGTTGGTCGACCAGCCTATAAATCCTTAGAATGGAGGCTACAACCTTTGAGAGCCAGAGTGCTAAGTTTCATTCTTATTTCTTTCTATCGCACCCAGGAGATGAGGGACTGGTGCGGGAGCACTTTGCAGAAGGAAAGCCAGGCCTTCTGCTGAGCCTTGAAGGATATGGTAGTTCTCACAAGGAAAAGGGAGACGCTCACGTGATGAATGCAAATGGCCTCCAATACCACGTTGGTGTTTCCTCCTTCTCCCTCCCCCACGTCTTGATCCATTTTTCTTCCTTCGGCCTTTAATAAGTATCTTCTATGACAGATCAGTGATGGCTCACTAAATACATATTGTTTTAATGCTCCATAATATTAGCTGGTTAATATTTTCATGAAATTTCTTAAAGATCGCTGTGCAGCCATCTTACTTTGAGATACGGGAAGAGAAAAAAGACCAAAATGTCAGCTTCTCCGGGGAAATTGTTTACAAAACATTATCATGATTGTCTTTTAATTTTGGGTGTTCTTCATTCTTTTGTGCAGGGCTAGATTTCCATCTGGTATCATTTTTCTTCCGCCCAAAGGATTTCCTTTCCTGATGCCGAACCAGTGACTTGCATGGTCTCTGCAGAGAAAATTGCTGTAATTTTTATATTTTTTCCTCTGTACGTAATGTGTCCTTTTTCTACGTTTTTAAGATTTTTCTTTTTACCACTGGTTTTAAGCAATTTGATGCTGATGTCCCTTGGTGTAGTTAGTTTTCTTCATTTTTCTTGCGTTTGGGATGTGTTAACCTTCTCGGATCTGTGGAAAAAAAATGTGGCCAGTATTTCGTTGATATTTTTTTCTGCCCCTACCATTGAGGATTCCAATTATATATATGTTAAGCCTATGAGTTTCACGACACAGTGATGTTTTGGTCATTAATTCTTTAATCATTTTTTCCGCCAATGGTCCATATTAGATTATATTGCTAGGGTTCAACTTTCCTGCATTCCTGCTGTTAATTTCATCCAATGTATTTTTCATTTCAGATATTATAGTTTTCATCTCTTGGAGATTGATTTGAGTCTTTATTGTATCTTCCATGTCTTTCCTTAACGTGTTTATGCCTTCCTCCACCTTTTGGAACATACAGAATTGTAATATGAAATTATGGTACTTGTTTCAATGTCCTTGCCTACTAAGTCTATTTTTGGGTCATTTCTAAATCTGGGCATATTGATTGATTTTTCTTTTCATTATGAGTTCTATTTTCCTGCTAATTTGCACGGGTGGTAATTTTTGCTTGGATGCTAATTTTTGCTTGGATATTAGACATTTCACCTGGACAGTCTACCCTGTAGAGTGCTGGGATTTTTGGTGTTCACTTAAGTCGTTTTGGGCTTTGTTCTGGGATATTATGTTACTTGAAAGTCACTTAACCTTAACGAGGATTGCTTTTGAACTTTGGTGAGATCAGAGTATTCCCTGGTCTAGGACTTATTTTTCCCTACGCCTGCCGTGCTATACCTGCTGTGACATTGCTCACTCTGGCTGGTGGATATGCGAAGTAGTCCCAGGGGTCCCTCTGCTACTATGTCCCATGAACACAACTGTCCTGGCTTCTCTGATTTCTCCGATCTCTCTTCTCAGTTTAGTGAGACCATAGGGCTCGATTCGGGCTTCCTCTCCCTGCCTTGCAGCCTGGAAACTCTCTCCAGGCAGTAAGCTAGGGCAACCAGAGGGCTCATTAGTTTGTTTCCCTCTTCTCGGGGATCGTTATCTTGCACTGTCTGTTGTCCAATGTCTGTAAACCGTTATTGCTTCTATGTTGTCCAGTGTTTCAGTTTTTTAAGGTGAGAAGGTAAATCTGGTTCTTGTTATTCCGTTGTAGCAGGATGAGCATTATTTAAGCACTGGAATATAGGACACACTAAGATTGAATTGGCCTCTGTTCATATGGAGCTTATAATGTAGAAGTACAAAGGAAGTTTTACATATTAATTAATTAATTCGTTAATTAATTAATTCGACAAATTCCCTTGGTTCCCTACTATTCTAGGTTCTTACATTCCAGTGGGAGGAGAAAGCAAACGGATGTTCAATATAATGAACTTTAAGGAAAGATAAAGGAAGGTGATGAGGTGGGTGGATATTGAGATTTTAAATAAGGCAATAAAGGATAGCACCTCTGCGGAGGTGGAAATTGACTGGAGACTTGAATTAAGTGAGACTGCCGGCCAGAGGAAGAGCAAGTATTAAGGTCCTCAGGCAGGAATGTGCTTAGCTTATTTAAGAAACAGAGAGAAGGCCAGTTGTGGCTGGAACTAAGCGAGTGAATGGGTGAGTGAATGGTAGCATTTGAGGTCAAAGGGATTGTCAAGGGCTACATCTTGCAGGCTGTGTAGTTATGACAACCATGAGAGCATTGTGAAAGGGGACCAGCCACGTAGTGGGCTCCTAGCTTTGTTTTTTTGCCAACTCTTGCTTCAGTGAACCACTTTTACGGACAACTTAGGAAACTTAATTTATAAGCCCCCGGCTCTGTTAACTAATTAATATTCTGCGATTTTTACTATTATTTATTACTGTACTTTTCTATCCTTTATTCTGACAGAGACGCTTGATAATCCTTACTTTGTTGAAAGTGTAGTTGGGTCATAGGGAGGGTATGTGGTATCAGGTCAAAGACCAAAGCAATTTGGCCTTTTAGAATTATAAATCAGAGCCCTCAAATTTCGGGAGGAGGCCCACAGGTAGTGTGAGAGTGGTATTTGAGCTGGTTTTCTTCGTGGTAGGATTTTTTTTTTATTATTAAAAATTTTTAAATGTTAAAAAACAGAACTAATATATTTTCATGGTAAAAAATACAAACTGAATGAAGTCCCATTCCCCAAAGATAACCATTGTGAACAGTTTCTTGTTTATCCTTCCAAAAACTTTCATAGCTTTTAAAAGTACCGATTTGAGTCTCTATGCTTTTTTGTTAAACAAAAATAAGCTGATTTTTGCCCTGCATTATGTATTTTTTTCACAACACTTTTCCAGGGACCTTTGCATTTCAGTGCAGATGTAAAACAAATAATCCTAAAATTTGTATGGAAACTCAAAAGATCCTGAATATCAAAAACAATCTGGAGAAAGAAGAACAAAGCTGGGGCATCCTTCTTCCTGATATTGATACTATAAAGCTATAATGATCAGAACAGTATGATACTGGCATAAAAATAGATCAATGGAACAGAACAGAAAGCCCAGAAATAAATCCACACATATATGCTCAATTAATCTATGACAAAGGAGGTAAGACTCTACAATGGGGAAGAGACAATCTCCAATAAATGGCATGGGGAAAACTGGACAGCCACATGCAAGAGAATGAAACTGGACCACTATCTTACACTGAACACGAAAATAGACTCAAAATGGACTGAAGACTTAAATTTTTTTTTTTTAATGTTTATTTTATTTTTGAGACAGAGAGAGACAGAGCATGAATGGGGGAGGGGCAGAGAGAGAGGGAGACACAGAATCGGAAGCAGGCTCCAGGCTCCGAGCCATCAGCCCAGAGCCCGACGCGGGGTTCGAACTCACGAACCGCGAGATCGTGGCCCGGGCTGAAGTCGGACGCTCAACCGACTGAGCCACCCAGGCGCCCCATGAAGACTTAAATATAAGACCTGAAATCATAGAAGGAGTTAGCATCCAAAATATAGAAAAGACTCATAAAACTCAGGATCAAAAAACCCAACAATCCAATTAAAAAATGGGCAGCCCACTTGAACAGGCGTTTTCCAAAGAACACATACAGGTGGCCAACAGACATCATTACCCATAAGGGAAATGCAGATGAAAACCACACAATGAGATATCACCTCACACCTGTCACAAAGGCTATTATCAAAAAGATAGGCTATAACAAATGGTGAAGATGTGGAGAAAAGGGGACCCTTGTGCACTGTTGGTGGGAATGTAAATTGGTGCAGCCACTATGGAAAATAGGTTCCTCAAAGAATTAAAAAGAAAAAAAGAACGATTGTACAAGCCAGTAATTCAATTTGTAGGTATTTATCCCCTCCCCAAAATGAAATCACTAATTTGAAAAGACACATGTACTCCTATGTTCACCACTGCATTATTTACAAGAGCCAAGATATGGAAGCCATCTAACTGTCCGTCGTTAGATGAGTGGATGAAGGAGATGTAGTGGATACATACCCGATGGAATATTACTCAGTCAGAAAAAAGAATGAAGCTTGCCATGTGTGACAACATGGATAGATATAGAGGGTGTGACGCTAAGTGATACTTTAAAAATGAGCTGATTTTATTCCCCATCAGATCTTTTTCCTAATGCCGTTTTAAAGATCTTTGCATCTCCATGCTAAGGAGACTGTTCTTTCTGTCTAATGGCTCCAATAAGTGTATTTACTATGTTTCATTCAACTAACCCACTCTTGGTGGCGTTTTAGATATTTTTCTCAGCTGTTTTGTTGCAGCAGTATTCTTGTTGGTTTTTATCTTTATGTAGTGTGTTGCCTAAAGAGCTTCATCATTTCTTTGTGGGAATACACCTGCATTTACTATTTCCTTTTCTAGAGTGGAGTATTTCTCCAGCCTCATCCTTGGGTCACCCTGCCTTTCTTCTCACCCACCCACTTCCTTCGCTCTATGCTCTGCTATGTGGAGATACAGTATCCTCTGTGTTCACTAAATGAATAAATGGGTGACGGAATGAATAGTGACCCAAGGAAAATGCGAGCATTTCTCACGGCGGCTCTTTTGCTCAGGCTCCTGTCCTCAGAATAAGGCAACCGGCTGAAGCAAGTACGTCTGCCATAAGGCTGAGTGGGCTTCAGTGAGGCCAAATCCCGAGCTGTCTTCCATCATCTTTTAGTTTTTGCATACAGTGGATGTCTTCTGAAGCATGAAGTCATTTTTAAGAGCCCTGGCATTGGGGTGCTAACCAGTTCTCCAGGGAGCCCTGGTTGGTCTTAGCATGGCACCTGCCGCTAAGAGGGGTGGGGGAAGGGAGCCGGAGAAGCCAACTATAGAAAGAGATACAATTCTAAGGAAAACCCTTCCCACCTCGCATTGTCAGGCTCTGCCACCATAGCATATCATCATGCACTCCCAAAGGGGAACAAAGTCAACAGTGCAAGTGGAAAAATTGTGTCCATTGTGACAAAGGAGTATCTGACACTTCAGACTTTTAATTCTGTGTGCTAGAGAGAAGCCTGGTGATGCTCTGTTGTCAGACCAAAGGACAAAACATGGTCACCCTGCCTTTCTACCTCAGACTCCCCTCCTGCCTGGCCGTTTGTGGATAGAGCATGTGACACGAGTTAGAGCAGGGGCTCTGTCTTCTACACCGGCGGGCATTGCTGCAGAGCCTGGCTCCACACCGGGCACGTGGTCCACCCAAGGTCCTTGTGCAACCAACCCAGTGGCGGCTGGATAATTCAGCCTCCGATGGACTCAGGGGCTTAACGGAGTGCAAGGCAGTGGGAAGTTGGGAGAACGGAGACACCAGGCTTGCTGGTTGATCTCGTCAGTGCTTTTGATTTATTTTTGTTTATTTATTTAATCTGAGACAGAGATAGCACAAGTGGGGGAGGGGCAGAGAGAGAGAGGGAGAGAGAGAATCCCAAGCAGGCTCTAAGCTGTCAGCGCAGAGCCCATTGTGGGGCCCCGACCCACAAAATCGCGAGATGGTGACCTGAGCCGAAAGCAAGAGTCGTAAACTTAACCGACTGAGGCGCCCTGCTCTTGTCAGTTTTTATTAGGATGCTGAGGTCATCTTGGTGCGGTTTGTATACGTAAAACACACATGCCCACACACACGTACACATTTTGTGTGGTGTGTGTGTGCACACACAAAGTGAAGCAATGTTTCTTGCCTAAAAGTAGATGTGAACAAACTAGCCTTCTTTTGATTTCTTAACCTCTACCTCCAATTCAACATCTATGATTCATTGTTCCATTTTGGCAAGGAGGAACGATGACTTTCTTTTCTGTAGGCGAAGCATCTGGTTTTTTTTTTTTTTTTGGTTTATCTGCAGATGCCGCTAAACACTGTTTAACTGGGTGTTCGGTTGATGAGAGTGGCCAAGATGGTGGGCCAGTGGCATTAGTGTTTGGGGTGGAAAGATAGAAAAGACAGGAACACTGTCACAGAGGCTTCAGTGTGTTTGTGTATCTCGGGGCCATTCCAGGGCCATTCTCTCTCTTGGCATGGGTTTGGGTCGTCTGGGCCTCTGCTCTCGCCCCGTCCTGTAGCTGACAGAGATCTAACTCAATTTACCCTGCGGTTCTTGTCATTGACATCGAGGGAGTGAACCTGGCCAGGCACTGTATGAGAAACCAAGTTCTCTTTGACCCAGTATTCTTTTTTTTTTTTTTTTTTTAATTTTTTTTTTCAACGTTTATTTATTTTTGGGACAGAGAGAGACAGAGCATGAACAGGGGAGGGGCAGAGAGAGAGAGAGGGAGACACAGAATCGGAAACAGGCTCCAGGCTCTGAGCCATCAGCCCAGAGCCCGACGCGGGGCTTGAACTCACGGACCGCGAGATCGTGACCTGGCTGAAGTCGGACGCTTAACCGACTGCGCCACCCAGGCGCCCCTGACCCAGTATTCTTTAATCTTATCTGTCCTTAAAACTGCAACCCCCCTTATTTTTAACACAAAACGTGTTGAGAGTCCATTAAACCCTGTGTCCTGAGCCAGGCTGCTCCGGAAAGATCCCTATTGCCCCAACGGCACCAGGACGTACTTTGCAGATGAAGGCCTTATTGCATAGCCTTTGGGAAGCCGTATCTTACACAGCAGATACTTGGAAAAGTTCACTCAGGGTGCTAGTGGCTTGTTCTTGTTTTTCATATTTCTGAGTAGTGTGTATGTAATACATACGATGTGATCACAGATTTCAATCACATAGCCTCCAAGATGAGTAAAGGCAATTAGATATGAATATGTTTCAATGTTTGGGGTTTACTTGTTGTTACCCATATAAATGTTCTATAACTGATAGTTATTCTAAAAATTAGATTGGTGGTTAATTTCATTTGCCAATGACTTGAGGTGATTTTTATACAACATCCCTTAAAAAGTTAGAATTAGAGGGGTGCCTGGGTGGCTCAGTTGGTTAAGCATCTGACTATAGCTCAGGTCATGATCTCGCGGTTTGTGAGTTCGAGCCCCGCGTCGGGTGCTCTGTGCTGACAGCTCAGCTCGGATTCTGTGTCTCCCTCTCTTTCTGCTCCTCCCCTGCTTGCACTCTCTCTGTCTGCCTGGCTCTCTCTTTCTCCAAAATAAATATGTATTTAAATTTTTTTTTTTAAATGTTAGAATCAAAGAACAAAATCAACCGGACATACTTGATTCACTCATTCACTCAGGTGGGTTGGTCTAAACGGCCTTCCAGATGATCAGGAACACGGAGCAGTATCTGTCTAATCAGTCTAAAATCACACAGACATTCCTATTTTCTGTGGATCAAGAAATACAAATCCATGCCGTCTACAAATTCCGTAGAGGTTAAACTTCGCCTCATAAATAGAGGTAGGCTTTTAAAACGGACAATCAGACACTCCAGCTGCATGCTGATAAAACTGCCATTCCTCCCTATTTTTCTTAGAATCTAGCGGGCATTAAAAAAAAAATAATGTCCTGCCTTCTTGAGCTATCAAGTCGGAAAGCCTGTCTCAGCCGGGTGAGGGTGAGGTGCCTCAACTCCAGGCATCCAGGCAGCAGCCTGTAAATCTTGCTGCCTTGCTCAGCCGGAGGTCCCACAGGAAACACAATCCTTTCTGCTGGCGTCCAAAGTAAGGGATATGGGACACCTGCAGAACAGGCACTATGGGCCCTTTCAGCCTGATGTCCTGGGACAGACACGGGGTGCTTTGGCCCCGTGGGGGGCTTCCCTCTGGGAGATCTTGATGCAGTGGGGGTGGGGTACAAGGGTACCCTTGTACGAAGCCTTCGTACCCAGTCCGAAGCCTGCTTGGGATTCTCTGGCTCCCTCTCTCTCTCTTCCTCCCCTGCTTGCACTCTGTCTCTGTCTCAAAATAAATAAATACACTTAAAAAAGAGAACAAAATCCCATATCAACAGAAGAAAGGAGATAATAAAGATTAGAGCAGAAATGAAAGACATAGAAACTAAAAAAAACCAAAAGAACAGATCAGTGAAACCAGGAGCTGGTTCTCTGAAAATATCAACAATGTCGATTGCGATATTTACCATTTGTTTCTCAAGTGCTGTGAAATCAACCAACCCCAAAGCATCACAATCCTTCTTTTCCTTCAAAGCTCCCCATACATACTCTGTGCACTCCAGGCTGGGACCTGCCTCCCTGCACTCCTACTCCTGCACCTTTTTCCTCGCCCCCCTCCTCCTGCACCCCTCCTCGTGCATCCTCCTCCTGCCCCCTTCCCACCTGCACTCCTCTTCCTGTGCCCATCTTCCTGTACCCTTTCCACGTGCACCCCTCCTCCTGCACCCATCACAGACCCCTTACTCATGCAGCCCTTTCCGGTGAGATAGAGGTACTGCTTCGGGTTGTGCAGGGGGCAGCCAGGGAAGCAGAGGGGCCCCCCTCCCCCACCGTGGGCATGATGGAGAGAGGGTGGAGAGGAGACAAGAGAGAGGAACCCAGGGTGCCTCGTCAGAAGGAATAGTGATATGGAGGAACATCTACAAGGGCTGGAGCGGGACTGGGCAAAACCCTGGTCTGCACTGGCTTTTCTGTTGATGGTTGAAGGTACTCTGTGCCTCTGAGGACCGGAAGTGCAAAGATCTGAGTCCTGGTCCCAGCTCTGTCACCGTGTTCTAGGGTGATCTCAGGCTAATCACTTCCCTTCCCCCGGCTTCAGGCTCCTTCTCTGATGATGGAGCAGGCCAGATAAACTTGCAGGTTTCTGCTGCTTCTAGAACTCTGTGCATCCCATCCTTACCCAGGGGCCCGAAGGCGAAGCCATCCTCGGTTTCCACCGAAACGTGATCTGCGAGGGCCGGCCCAGGCAGATGCTGATGGCTGCACAGGGGAACCAGAACAAGGGATCCTCGGCTCCAGAGAGAGTTAGTATGTGACCGAGGTGCGAGGCGGTCCCGCACCCCCAGCACCTCACACTGGTTATGAGAGGCCATGGGGGTGTGCTTTTGAGATGGCTTCATTCCTAAACATCGGCTGCCTTCCCATTCCTCCGATTCTGACTCATCTGGGCTGCGCACCTTCGTTCTTGTCGGTGCGGGATTTCCATTTGTTGGATATGCTTAAATCTTTTTTTAAGGGGTTGCCCTTCTCAGTATTTTGGTTCTTAACTTTGGAAAGTGTGTCTGCTTTTAATAAGGTGGTTTCCTTTTTATTTGCTCGTGTCTTTTGCTGGGAAAGATCAGCGTAACGACCTGTGCTGGTGGAGTTTCAGATTTACCCCTGATAGTAAAAGCCACGGTAGTAGCTGGGGAAAAAATTACTGTGAAAAGTCCCATCTGCCCCGTTTCCCTGCCCCGTTTTTATAAATAGAGGGCACATGTTACAGTGGAAACCATAATACTGCCCAGGTAATAAAAACATCTGGGGTTCGACTCTTTTTTTTTTCTGTCTCCAGATGGCATTTATTACCGTCTTGGGATCCAACATACCTGTTTTTGCCAAGCAAATCGTGTGAGGGTAGTGAGAGAGGTCTTTACTACCCTTCTCCCTTCTCGAACTTCTGTTGAACCTCAGTCTGCATGAGTCAGGCCAACTAGGACTGGGTTAGCCTCCTCTGTTGGTTTTGAGTGCCTTGGATGTATTTTTCCCACTGGATTATCAGCTTCTGCGTATTTTCGGCCTCTCGCCTCCTGTGCAGTGTATGAACGTTGGGCACAGGACGTCTTCTTTATGTCCTTGTTTGATCTCCTGATGGTGGTGGAAAACCTCCCTGCATGTCGCATGCCATTCTGGTAAGAATGTGTACATGGTCTGCAGACTGTTCATGGGGACACTGTGGGTCACAAGCAGGACCACCAGACCACTTCGCAGAGCCTCTGTGTTCTCATTGATGAAATGAGAGTATCTGTTTAGCGACCTCATGGGGCCGAGGCAAAGGCCAAGTGGAGAGCCGCCCTGACGCATTCGGAGAGTTCCCAATCAGTGATGGTGGTGCTTCCAGAAGGCGGAGCTGGGGGCTCACGGGACTCGGTGTCCCTCTGCCGTCCTCGCCTCATGTCTCAAATTAAGGCTCAGGTAGAAAGCGCAAGGGCCCAGAACACAGCGCCTATCCCTCACCATCCTTGACAAGAAGAGGAAGGCACTGGCAAGGGTCTAGACAGCTGATCGGTCTGGTTTGCAGCAACCATGGGATGTGGTCTTTGCAGGGTGGGTAGCTGGCTGCCAGACGCTCCCTTCCTTCCTGCCCGGTGGCTCCCCTGCCTCTCCCACGGCACCTCCGTGCATTGGGAAGGGGGAATCTCATCCCTGACCTGGGGTTCTTTAACTCAAGCTCTGCAGACCTCTGCTTCGGGGCCCTCCTTGCACAGAACAAACTAAATGAGAGTCGTCAGCCCAAATCCTTCCATGTTTCTGTTTTACACGTGACACGTCGCTAAGGCCATAAGGCTTTTTGCATTTCCTCGTGGCTATCGGGGATGGAAAGGCTTTAAAACTCAAGTCAGTTTACATGCGAGGGAAACGAAGCCCGGAGACGTTGAACGGCTTGCCTGCGGTCACACAGCTTGTTACTTGCAGAACGGGGACCAGAACTTAGCTCTCCTGCCTCTCAGCCACCTCTCTCCTGTCCTTCTCGGTGCTTCTGCATGAAGTGATGTGCATGTGGAATATAACTTGGCATATAATGTATCCACGTGTGCACGCTTGTCCGTTTATAAACATCAATTTGTAAGCATTGCTGTCGGAGGTCGAGTGCCCTGATGGAGGGAGGGCAAACACTCAGAGCTTCTGAGTTCTGGTCCCGCCTACACCAACTGGCCGGGCTCCTGGGCAAATCGCTCTGCCCCTCAGGGGTCCCATTCTTCTCGCTTTAGAATAATAAGTTTGGATTTCAAGTCCTTTCCCAGCTTTACGAGATGTTTTATAGGGGCCCCCCGGGTGGCTCAGTCGGTTAAGCGGCCGACTCTTGGTTTCAGCTCCCGTCATGATCTCACGGTTTCATGAGTTCGAGTCCTGTGTCGGGCTCTGGGCAGAGAGTGTGAAGCCTGCTTGAGATTCTCTCTCTCCTCTCTCTGCCCCTCCCCAGCTTGCACTGTCTCTTTCTCAAAATAAAGAAATAAGCTTTAAAAAAAGTTTTATAATAAATACTGGATCTTTTTGAGAAGGGAGTAGTTACTCCTCAAGTTGCTGTTGTGATAATTTCAGATTTTCACAAGTCAGTCCTCTCAGAGATGAGCTGAAACGCTAATGGTGCACAGCTTTGACCTACACAAGCGAAGGGCTCTGGCAGAGTACGAACGAATGTCTATTCTATCTGCCGCCAGGCAGGATATCCCTGCTGGCCTCATCGAGGAGTCAGGTACGTGTCCTTTTGGACACCTGTCTTCCTGTACGTCCCTTCCATGTTGGGTGCCTCGGCAGAAAGACGTGGCCCTGGGGCCTGAAGGACCAATGACAGCAGTCACAGGTCCTACTGTGCTGTAAGGGGACTCAGCTTCAGTCTGGACCTTACCCACGTGTGCAGTGCGCTGGTTACTTCCCCACTAGACCCGCAGTGGCCCTTAGAGGCTGCACGGATGCTGACCTGTGCAAAGGCCCGAACGTGGTCGGTTCTGTTATTCACATTAACCAAGGGAGCTGCCTTATAAATAATTCAAAGTTGCTACAAATCCACAGATCTTTTTCACATTGCCTGCTTGCAGCTCTCCCTAAGTGTTGACTGAATGACTGAATACATTAACATACAAATGAATATTTTGCAGTAGGTTTTAGTATTTGGATTTGCACATCTGCGTGTTGAACGTTCTGAGGATTTGCAGCAGCCGTCACCAAATGATGAGGCACACTACCAAAAGAGGCTCCACAGGCCAAGAAAACCAGGGCAGGCCAGAAAAACCGGGTGGCAGGGAATGGGCCCATCACCTCAGCTGAAGCCTGTCCAGCACAGAGCCTGCAGGCTCCCGCCCCACACCATGCTTGCCATGGGTAGTTAAACACCACTTCTGGGTCTCTAACGGGCAGTGTGGCCCCGCAGAGATGTTCTCGCCCCAATTCTAAGACCGTGTGACCATGTTGTGGCAAAAGGACTTTGCAGATTTAATTACGGTTACGGACCTTACAGCAGGGAGATCACCGCGAATCGTCCGGATGGGCCCAATTCAATCACATCAGCTCTCGCAAGCAGAGAACTTTCTCTGGCTGGAGTCGGAGAAATGCAGCAGAAGGAGAAGTTGGAGGGATTCAAACCAAGAGAAGGATTCCTTATGTCCTTGCTGGTTTAAGGGGGGAAGGGCAATGAGACAGGAATGCAGGTGGCCTCTGGTTGACAACCTGGGAGGAAAGGGGGACTTGGCCCTATAACTACTACGGCCTGAGTTCTGCTAACAAAGTCAATGCGCTTGGAAGAAGAATCTTCCCAGTGCTAGAAAGGGCTGAAGCCCTGCTGCCGTCTTGATTTTGGCCTGTGAGACCCTAAGCGGACAACCAGCTGAGCCCTCCCTCACCCCAGCTTCTGACCCAGGGAAACTGAATAAGAAGTGGGTGTCAGTTTGTGGCATCGGATTTGTGGTAATTTGTTACTATGGCAGCATGTGAATAGGGGAGCACTGCCTTCAGCTCTCAGGACCCCGTTTTCCTCTGCCACAGTGGGAGGGGTTGGGCTAGGTCTCTAACACCTCTCCTGGCTGGCGAGTCATAGGATCCACGGTCAAAAATTAAATGCGTTGATAAAAACACAAGTATATCGTGAGGTAAGGTTGTGGACTCAACCGGACTGGGTTCCGAGATTGGCTTTTAACAAGCGGAAACCTCATTTACAACCTTTCTGTGTTTTGTTCCTTTTCCGTAAATAGGGAGAGCAGCTCTGGCCTCACCGGGTCTTAAGGATTAAACGGGAAAACGTGTGGACAAAACCTGGCTCATACTGCGTGTTATTTTAACGGTCTTCCATTGCAAGTTCGGCTGCCCAGAGAAATGCAAGGGCACATCTCAGCCACTTTCAAGGTTTCTGTCTTCCTTGTACTTTAGATGTGAGTCAGAGCTCTAGGGACAAGAAAATGGCCAGGACTCGTTATGGTTACGAGGAACTTGATCAGCCCATAGAGCTGCCAGAAACAGCCACATTTACTCTTTCCTTTCAGGTCCACCAGCTGGCGGAGAGCCTGGGCCAGTTTGCCCGCCACTGAGGGCAGCCCACAGAATGGGGCACTGCTGACCAGCCTGGGCCAGGAGCCCATCTCTTTCCTTCCTGGGTACTAGGAGTTCAGCTGGCCCAGTTTCATGGCCACTGTTGGCTTCATTTAGGAGGCTGGAATCATTTTTTCTGACATTTGGGATAGTTCTAGAACTTTCCAGGCTCTCTGGGATGTATATTTCCTGGGATTTGTAATTCAGAAAGCTGACTGCTTCAGGGAGAGACATTTTTCGGGGGGGACTCTTTGATTTTCTGAAGCTGGAGTTTACCATATTTTACCTGTCTTGTTGACATCACCTCTGGCAATAGGTCAGTCATTTCTTGGGGGTGACAGGAACCTGAGCACAGGGATGGAAAACACAATAGGTTCTCATAGACTTCCTGTTTCCACTGCTCTTGGCTCTCTCTGCAGAGATCACTAATGCCTGTGATGTCCTGCTTCCCTGGAACCTTCTGGAAGCAGCCAGAACCAGAACCCAACTAGTGAAGAAACCCATATTATTTTTTACACTCTGGGAGAGATGTGATTAACGACCAACAAACACCACCAGTTGTCCATCTGGATAGGCCCCGCTTTGGAAACGGTAGAAAGAAGCCCCTTATTTAAATGTAAGTTGGGGAATAACCAGCCCTTCTTCAGTAAAATCTTGACCTTCAAAATGGCATCTATATATCCATTAGTGCGTATGTAGGAATTTTAGCTTTGGAATACCTGAGGGACTTTTCCTTAATTGTGTCAGTCCCTTCTCACTGGACCCAGTGGGGTTTTAAAACCCCAGAACAGTCCAGAAAAGAGTTAAGTTGAAGTAAAACATATGGGATTAGCAGGCACTCTGCAGACTCAGAGCCAAGCAGTCTAGTCAAATGCTGACACCTAATAGCTGTGTGACTCTGGGACAGTTACTTAACCGTGCTGTGCCTCACTTTTGTCAGCTAGAAGAGCTGTTATGAAGCGAAAAGCAATTTTCATTTGTAAATCTGTAGAGCTTTCAGAGCTTTGCCTGGCCCGTGCAAGTATTAGCTGTTAGTGTGGAGTCTCTTACATTTCCTGGGATTTGGAATTCAGAAAGCTGACTGCCCCAAGGAGAGACATCCCCCAGAGTTAATTCTCTTCATCCAAACACACCAGCATGACCCTAAGTGGGAATGCACTGGGATTAACCTGAGGTTATCCTTCTGGTCCCCGCCACTGTGGCCCAAAGAGTCTCTCTCTGTTGGAACTGGCTGGCGGTGGAATTCTGAGACCAGGTGAGGCCACTGCCTTCTTTCTCATGTGCCAGGATTGCTATTCCAGATGGGCAAACTTAAGAAAAAAAAAATACATTTCTAGTACTCCGTTAAAAAAAAAAAAATTATGTCAATAACTTTATTGGCTCAAGATCAGCAAAAAGAAAAAAGGGAAGAAAAAAAGCCCTGCCTTTCAACAGAGCAATCAAAAATGCTGAATATGC
>NW_024412397.1:60513434-60546054 GCF_014898765.1 Herpailurus yagouaroundi
AAAAACGCCCTAAAAAACCCCCGCTTTTTTTTAATTCACATAAAAATGTTTTTTTTCCCCCCCCCCCCCCCCCCCCCCCCCGGCAAGACTTATTTATGGCTTTCTTTTTAGAATTCCTTCCTTTGGTGGTTAAGACATGCACGATGTCTTTGAAGTGGGCTAGGCATGTTTTCTGCATGTGTGAGCAGCTGTTTGCCTCTTTGCGGAGCTGGTTCAGATGGACTGTTTTTCCTTACAATTTCCAGTTGTGGGTAGAGGGATCTTGCACGGGACTTTGCACATGATTCGGTCACGGTGGACAAATGAGGGAATTTCCCAGGTGGATCCTTGGCTCCACTGAGAGCAGTGGTCTTCAAATGCTCCTCGCAGGCAGCCTTTTCGCCAAGGCTTTGTAGGCCTGGGGGAAGGCACTGCACTGGGACAGCTGACCCAGGATCTGTCCGTCCTTCTTCCTGCTTGTGCCTACACCGCTTCTGAGTCAGAAGCTGCATTGTCAGTTATACACGTGAGCAGGCAAAGCTCACCACGTGAAAGAGGATGTCAGTATAACTGGGACCCTTTTCTTGTCCGTCCTAAGGTCCAAATGTCCCCAGATCCCTCGGGGATTATGTTTTGATTCTGATGATGCCTCTGCTCCAACTGTGACTTAACAATGCTCATTCCAGTCGCTGCTTTTCTTCTCAAAGCAACATCTACGAGTCTGTGATTAGATGTTGATTAAGTGTGATAGCACATGAAGAAAGTATGACAAACATAGTAAGCACTCAGTAGACCTTATTGTATGACTCTTGTTACCCCATGTTGCTTTAACCGGGATTCCAGAGAAAGAAGCTCTCAAAGATGGCCTCCATTATCCGTCAATACCACAAGTCTCTCTCGGTACGGCTTCTTTCCCTGAGCCTGTCAATATTCCTAGCGCTCCTCTGTCTTATGGAAAAAAAAATCCAAAGTTCTGTGGTTCTACATTCACTGTGCCTACTATACGTTCTCTGTCCTTTCTTATAAAGTCAATAGCCAAGAAATGTACTTTGCCTATTGACGTTTCCTCAGGTTCCCTTCATTCTTCGACCCTCCGTTCCCAGGCTGTGGCACCAAACCCACTCAAACCATTGCTTCTTTGCACTGCCTTGCGCAGTGGTCTCTGGCCCATTGTGTCCATTGGCGGCTCTGTGTCATTTGATTCTGTGGCCTGCACTGTCCGCGGAGGTGTCCAGAAGAGTGGCCAACTGGCCAGAGGGTTATTTCAAGAACACGTGAAGCATGAAGCAACTGAATTGTTCATTTATTAATTATCTAGAATTCAAAATTAAAAGCAGATACTGGATTTGGCGATTGACAAACTTTTTAAGTATGACTGGAACAGCTTGGGCCTGTGAATGTAGTTTTTCAACTGGAAATTTTATGCGATCTAAACACTGTTCAAGCATCTCTGATGCAAATTTAGCATCCGAACTGAGATGTGCTGTGAGTGTAAAAATATGCATCAGGTTTCTGAGATCTGGTTTGAAACAAAGAATGTAACATTTCTCAGTACTTTTTATATTAATTACATTTTGAAATCATAATATTTTGGCTAGAGAGGGTTAAACAAAACGGGTTATTAAAAGTTGGTTTCACCTGCTTTGATTTTCTTCTCAGTGTGGCTACAGAAACATCGTGTCTTGCACTTTTTCTTAATCAGACGGCTCTGCTGTGGGTCATTTGCTCCTGGAAACTCTCTCCTCCTTCGGCTTCTGAGCCCCAGCCTCTCCTCTTCTCTCTGACATCTTTCCTGAGAGTGCTGATAGTCTCCGCAGCTGCTTCTCTGTGTCGGTGCTTCCCAGAGTTCTGTCGCGGGTCCTGTTTTCTTGTCACACAATCTGTTCTTGCTGAGTGACTCCCCCCACCCCCCTTTGCTGGCATGTGCACAACCTATAACATTGGCAGAAGACTCTGCAGGACAACTCCAGGAGAATGTCCTCCAATATCTCAAACTCCACCTGGCCCCAGTTCCTGTTTCCCCCTTGCCTCTGAATCTTGACCTTCTCTTGGGTGTCCCCTTCTGTGAGTCGTGCATTTACCATTTGTGCCAGAAACCAGGGCCAGGCCAGAGTCGTCCTTTTTCCTCATGGTCTGATTTATCAGATACTAAACGCACAGCTTCTTTTTACTGAATGGGCCTCCTCCCTCCTCTTCTGGCCTGTGCCTGGCCTGGTGGGGCTGTGGTCTCCCTGTCTTGGCTCCTTCCTCTTGTCCGGTCTCCAGATCTAGCCAGGACGAGGCATCTATAACATAACCTGACAGCACTCCATGCTTGATACTCTCCACCAGTGCCAATTTATTAGAAAAATTGCTAAATACTTTTTTTTTTTTTTGGATCATGCTAATTCATCTTCTAAAATTAAGGTAAAATCGACATGTAACATTATATTACTTCCAGGTATGCAACATAATGATTTGAGATTTGCATATATTGCAAAATGATCACCACAATAAGTCTGGTTAACATCTGTTACCATAGTTACAGATTTTTTTTTTGGGGGGGATGAGATCTACTGTCTTAGATCTTAGCAACTTTCAAGTATATAATGCAGTGTGGTTAACTATAGCCATGCTGTACATTACATCAACATGGCTTACTTATTTTACAAATAGAATTTTGTACCTTCTGACCACCTTTACCCAAAATGCTTTCTGATGTGCCAGCTACCTACCTAGCACAAAATCGGAAGAGGGACATAGGAGAATAGAGAAGCACAAGGTGTAAGTCCAAATTTTTGTCCTAATTCCTCAGGGCAGCATAAAAGCCCTTAGTATGTCTCTCTATCTGTATCTGCCAGACCCTCCTGCACCTGATTCTAGCTCTCTCTGTGCCAACTGGTTTCTCTCAGTGCCAGGCTGTTCCGTGCTTTGCCCAGCAGGCTTCCTCTGCCCAGACACCCCAAACCCACCCATCGACATGGTAAGACAGATGCTGCCCTTCTCCAGTTTCTTTACTGATGTCCCCCCCTGCCCCCCCCCACAGGACTGAGCATTCTCTCTTTGGGCCTCTTTGAACTGCTGGAGACTTCTGTCATGCTACCTAATTATTACCACGACTTACCAGTTTGGCTCCAAATGACCTCATATTAAGATTAATATCCCAATTATGGCCAGATCACAACAGATCTGATCCAGAAACTCAATTGCCCCCAAAGTCCTTGTTGGTTCTCTGAGGGGTGGTCTTTGATTAGCTGGGACTCAGGTTTGCCCATGTTCTTCTCTCCTGCTCTGCTCTGTGAGGGGATTCTCTTGGCCCCCTGCCAATCAGGTGCCATCAAGGAGGGAGGTGGCCTTGGAGCAGTGCAGGCAATAAGAGGTGCATGGTCAGTCTCCAGAGAATTTTAAAACATTGATGAAATTGACCAGAAGTCAACTTATTACCTCACACTAGCAACTCTAATCAATGGCAGAAATAGACTATTCTTTCCCGCCAGGGTGGTCCTCTCCCACTGTAGCCTCTCCCCTACTTAAAGCATTTGTCATTTCAACTTATCCCACTGTCTTGTCATTTCTGGTTTACTTCTCTACATCATCAGTTAGATCGTATATATCCATGTATATATATGAGGTCAGCATCCTTTTTTTGTCGTTGCCTAAAAAATTTTTTAATTCAAATATAATTCACATACAGTATTATATTATTTTCAAATGTTCAATATAATTGTTTAAGAACTCTGTACATTACTCAGTGCTCATCACAGTGAGTAAACTCTTAATCCCCTCCACCTACTTCATCCATCCCACCCACCTCCCCTTTGGCAACCACCAGTTGCTCTCTATATTTAAGACTCTGTTTTTTGTTCATCTCTTTTTTTTTCTTTGTTTTGTTCCTTAAATTCCACATATAAGTAAAGTCACAAGGTATTTGTATATCCCTGAATAACTTATTTCACTTAGCATTATACCCTCTAGGTCCATCCGTGTTGTTGCAAATGGCAAGATTTCATTCTTTTTTTCTTTTTAATTAAAAAAATTTTTTTTTAAACATTTATTCATTTTTGAAAGACAGAGAGAGACAGAGTGCAAATGGGGGAGGGCCAGAGAGAGAGGGAGACACAGACTCCAAAGCAGGCTCCCAGCTCTGAGGTGTCAGCACAGTGCCTGACATGGGGCTTGAACTCATGGACCACGAGATCATGATCTGAGCCGAAGTCGGCCACTTAACCAACTGAGCCACCCAGGAGCCCCAAGATTTCATTCTTTTTTTATGGTAACATTCCATTATATACCATATATATACTCTGTGGTGTATATGGATACCATATCTTCTTTATCTGTGTATCTACGGATGGACACTTGGGTTGCTTCCCTATCTTAGTTATTATAAATAATGCAATAAACATAGCATGCATATATCTTTTCAAATTGATGTTTTCATTTTCTTTGGGTAAATATTCCATAGTGAAATTACTAGATTATATGGTATTTCTATTTTTAAGTTTTTGAGGAACCTCCAGACTGTTTTCCACAGTGGCTGCACCTGTTTGCATTTCCACCAACAGTGCATGAAGCTTCCTTTGTCTTCACATCCTCGTTAACACTTGTTGTCTCTTGTTTTTTATTTTAGCCATTCTGACAGCTGTGAGGGGATATCTCCTTGTGGTCTTGATTTGCATTTCCCTGATGATTAGTGATGTTGAGCATCTCTTCATGTGTCTGTTGGCCATCCGTACGTCTCCTTTGGAAAAATGTCTGTTCATGTCTTCTGCCTATTTTTAGATTATTTGCTTTTTTGGCGTTGAGTTGTATAACTTCTTTACATATTTTGGATATTAACCCCTTATTGAATATATGATTCACAAATATCTTCTCCCATTTGGTGGGTTGTCTTTTTGTTTTGTTGATGGTTTCTTTCCCTGTGAAAAATCTTTTTATTTTGGTGTAGTCCCAAGAGTTTAATTTTGCTTTTGTTTCCCTTGCCAAGGGAGATGCATCTAGACAAATGTTTGCTACGGCTGATGCCAAAGAAATGACTGCCTATATTTTCTTCTAGGAATTTTATGGTTTCAGGTATTGCACTTAGGACTTCAATTCATTTTGAGTTTATTTTTGGGTATGGTGTAAGAAAGTGATCTAGTTTCATTCTTTTGCTTGTAGCTGTCCAGGTTTCCTAGCACAATTTGTTGAAGAGACTGTCTTTTTCTGATTGTATATTCTTGTTTTCTTTATTATAGATTAACTGACCATATAAATGTGGGTTTATTTCTGGGCTTTCTGTTCTGCTCCATTGATCCACATGCCCATTTTTGTGCCAGTGCCATACTGTTTTGATTACTACAGCTTTGTAGTGTATCTTGAAATCTAGACTGGATTTTTTCAGGATAGAGGCTGAATTCTATATTTACCTTTTTTTCAAGGCTTGCATAGAGTCTAACAAAGGCAATGAGAAAATTTTCTTGAATTGATAAATCAATGGATTTCCTCAATTTACCAGAATATCCTTTGGCAGGAAATCCTTTGTCCAAAAAGGAAGTGGTAAGAAGACAATTTCATAGTAGGGATTTACTTAAAATAATCTTGTAATGTATATTCTAAGTTTATTAGAGATCCAGCCAATAATTTATACCTAGCTTTTGTTTTTGTGGTATTGAAAAGGAATCATTGCATGCAGAATATAAATTTGAAGCCCTTCAAAATCTTAGATCAACAATGGAAAACATTATTAATTATTTCATCCATGACTATTTATTGTTCAGCATGTGCTAGGCCTGTGTTATTAGAGTCAAACAGGAAAATAGACCAATATATTTTATTAAAATTTTCACCAATGACAGTAAAATTGAGCTGGGGAATACTGAACTTACTCAGTTAACCAGACATGTTATTTTGCAAGGGTTTCCTGGGATAATGTGGCATAGTTCCCCAGAACAGTGAAGCTCCGACTCCATTCATCATCATGACTTGGACACTTCAATCAACTAATGGAAATAAAAACCACCACACTTCCAGGCAATCTATTGATTTCTGGGTCCTTTTGTTATTCATAACAGAGATCAGAAAGTTTTTACACATCTGGACAGATTTTATTCATCAGTGTGTGTGTGTCGTATGCAGGCCTAGAAGAAAGACTTGCCAGGTTTCATCAACCAGAGCCTTTAAGGACCATGTGAGATGTCTCATTTTCTTTTTATTTTCTTCAACGTTTTTTTTTTTTTAATTTATTTTTGGGACAGAGAGAGACAGAGCATGAACGGGGGAGGGGCAGAGAGAGAGGGAGACACAGAATCGGAAACAGGCTCCAGGCTCTGAGCCATCAGCCCAGAGCCCGACGCGGGGCTCGAACTCACGGACCGCGAGATCGTGACCTGGTTGAAGTCGGACGCTTAACCGACTGCGCCACCCAGGCGCCCCATTTTTTTTTTTAGGGGAAGCCTTGGTGTGTGCTGCCTTTGATCTGAGCCTGGGATGGCCTTGAATTAGGGCAGAGTGGGATGGACCACCATTCAAATTGCATGGGTGAATATGGGGGGGGGGGGGGGTCAGTGGTTTCTTTGGTTTAATAATTTAAAGCCACATTTTAGAATAGTAGAAGGTGATTTGCTTTGAAAAGCCTGTCCAGTTTGTAGATGAGTGACAAAATACGAATCTCAGTGTGTCAATAGTGTCAATGTATTTTGGGGCGAGATTTGCTGCCTGAGCAAGAAATAAGGGTATCTCATGCATGGTCACGTCTCTAAAAAGTTCCATGAAAGTTTATGTGAAATAGGAAATGGTAGAAAATATTAAAGAAGCCTTTTCAAAATAGGCTTTAGCATACAGATTGGATCTTAACCTAAGTAAGTCTGGCAACAGTCCTACTGAAATCAGGTTTTCCTTTTGGGTTCTAGCTAATGAGATGTGAACTGCAGAAAGACTAGTAAGTGTCCAAAGTCAAGTCAAACCACTTATAGGGGTAGATGGGGTTAAAAAAAAAAAAAATAGACAGTCTGCCATAGGAGAAATTTGTATGGGACTTGGAAGGAGTGAGGTAGAGGCCATTGTCATGATCAGTGGGTCACCATTGCAGACAGAGCCCCAACTCCCTGACCTGCTGGCTGACCTTGTTGGGTGGGTCAGCAGTCAGATCTGAATGGCTCTGGCTTCCCATGAACCTCTTCTTCTGTCTCCAATTTATCCTCCCTGTCACCCATGTCATCATGGTTGGGGAAGCGGGGAGGGACAGATGCCATTCTCCTCTGTTCCTGGTCTCTGCCACTTCCACCCTGCTTCCCTTCCTGGGGGTTGGCCTGCTGACTTCTGGCCCATTGCGCACCAGGGGCAGAGGTAGCTGACTTGCACAGATGCCTTGTCTGGCTCTCACGACGGTGGAACGGCCATGCCCTGTAATAAAGCTTGTATTCCACGTCACTCAAGGCGGTGATCTACTGCTCTGATTGTACCCTGGCTGAAACATGTGTTTGTTCCCTGTCTCTGAGAAGAGAAGGACTTGGAGGAAGAAGGCAGCCACTCTCCTCTGTGTCAGAGATGACTGAACGGGAGTGTTGCTCTGGGACACAGTGAGATAATGGCATTAGCCCTAAGCTGCAGTCCCTGGGAGACTTTGGGAGTGTCGGCTTTGGAAAACTTTGGAAATAGGCAGAACTTGCTCTCTCTACAAGTGTCACATTGCTGGAAGGTGGAAGAATGAAGCAGCTTCTCAGCAGCTCCTGATGGGAGATAGCTGTCGAAGAGCAGTGACCTACGAGGCAGGAGCCCCAGCCCCCCATCTACCACTGCGGGTGGTTAGACCTCTGGCAACTTGTCTAATCTCTCTACCACCCAGGGAGGGATCAAAATATTGGAGAAGTAGCGATTCCTACGTTGTTGGCTGTTCAGATGGTTAAGCAGCCCGATTTTTGTTTAAATGCCACGCAATCCACAGTGTTACGCAAAAGTTATTTTTATTGATGTGTCCGTTAAAATAGCCAACTGGGTTCGTGTTTCTCTATCTCTAACAATGCTGTGGAAGGAAAGAAATCAATGGGTTGGCAGTCACATTGTCCTCAAAACAACTCATGAAAGCGACGACTTTGCCACCTGGTGAGTGGCCATCTGGTACTCTGTGACAGGGATGGTAGGCCTCCCTCTGTACCCCCCCTCGTCAGGCCAGGCCCAGGTATCAGCTAGACTGTGTACCAACAGGAATCTGCAGGGATCAGGAGGCAGGGATGAACATAAATAGATCCTTGTGTCGGCAGGAGAGATCTTCACCACCTTAAATCACCAGAAACGATTTTCTCACAGTCTGGCCTCACTCCCAGGCAGAAAGAATGGGGTTTGTTATTTTTACATCTCTTAAGAAATTTAAAGACCAAACTCACCGGGGCTCCTGCATGGAAATTTCGACCAGGACATATTTCTCAAAGACTCGTTCCCATTGCGTTACCATTTCAAAATAGCTGAGTTCGTAAGCATCTACTGTGCAGTCTTGAACTCATCTCATTTTGGAGGTGTTCTGGGAAAAGTTTGACATTTAACGGGGAGAGCTGTGATCGGAAGCTTTTAGGTCAGCACCCTGGAGCACGGAATTGTTTTGGTGACTGTTTTGCAGGCAAGATTTTGTAAAAAAAAAAAAAAAAAAAAAAAAAAATCACTCATATTCTTAAAGGCCCATCTGTCTGGGGCAGGAGCATATTTCGCCTGTGAGGGTAGGCGCGATGATGTCCCAGCTGGCGTGATAGTCACGGGATGAGCTGTTTTCCAAAATGCTGAGGGGGGCGGCGGGGCACACAGGGTGAGGGCAATGGCTCCAAAGGCTTCAGGAGAGGTTGGGCAGAGGCCCGGGCCCTGGTGAGACGCCCCTGGAGGCGGGGTGGCGAGATGAAGGACCCATCCCGCGAGTTTGAGGTGGCACCCACCTTCTCCGAACCAGAGTCCACACACTCACACTGGGGCTCAGATGTAGTTGTGGCCACTCCTCCTCCATGGTTCTGACAAGTGGGGGCTGGGGTGCCGGAGGGTCTTGAGGCCCTTGATTGGCTGGAGGAGGGGCGGTGAGGGATGTGGCCCTAGAGGAAGGACCATTTTCCCTTTCTGTCCAGAGCTGCCCTGCTGAGCAGTTCCGCAGGGACATCTAAATCTAGGTGAGCCTGAGGCGGAAACTCTGAAGAGTTGTGTCCTCTACGTTGCTTGCGATAGGGTCGTAGTAAATATTTACCAATTGGATTTGTTTACTCTGGAATGAGGACGCTCCTATGTCACCCCCCACGCCATTGCAGTGGATTTTAGTTTACTTCTGATGACTGGCCACCAGGTTTCCTGATTATTTTCCATCACTCGAGACGCATTTCACTTTGCAACTTGAAAAAGCAGTTTGGTTTGGGGGGTGCGTTTCTCATCCTGAAATGCACAATATAAAGAAACAAACTTGCTTAACCTGCTGAGCGGTCTGAGATGGTGAAAAGGAGCTGGAATATCTCACTTTTTCCCACCTGACCCCCCCCCCCCCACTGCTGACCCTCACCAGATGGTCCCATGGGGTGTGGGTGTAGGGGGCGACGAAGGAGGGGGAGGGAGAGGAGGATAAAAATGAAGAAGAAAGGAAAGAGGCGGCAAAGGAGAGGGGAGGAAAAAATAGATGAGAACACAGAGGGGTGGGGGCGCGTGGATGGGAAGGGGGCAGATACGGGTGAGTGTGACAGAGGCTACAGAGAGAAGGGTTTTGAATGTTTCCAGCTCTGTAAAGAAATTTAGCACACCATAAAACCCTTCTTTCTCCAAAAGCAATCAAATCAACAAACAAATACACAAGAGCGTGACTCCCCCTTAGCCACACATGGCCACTCCCAATGCAGAGCAGAGTGGCCCGTGGCTGGGGAAGATGAGGTAAGACAGGGCCCTGGGGCTGTGGAGGCTGTTGGCCCCTTTCCCGGGAACCTAAGACTCTCCCAGAGCCCACAGGGTGGCGGGACAGGGGACAAAAATTCCTATCCAGTCTCTGTGCATTAGAGCTGGGCGTTCTGCCAAGACGAGTTGTCTTCTCGGGCTGCTTCTTAAACAGAATTGGGTTCTGGGACTAGTGGCCCCGGGGGACGGGTGACCAGAACATAGACCGGCTCTTGAGGAGTCCTAGGAGCAGATGCAGATTTGCTCAAAGTCATCAAGCACTTACCATGTGCCTGGCAGGGTCGCAAGCCCTCAGTGTGTTTTTATCTCTTTGGACCTCCTCACCCCCACTCCGGGGACCCTTTGGCAGTGGGTGCTGCCCCATGTTGAGCCCAAATGGAGCTGAGACCGTATTTGCCCGATTTGGACTCTCTTGGTCGCCGAATGGACACCATGACTGCAGGTTGCGGATCTGGAAGGCAAGCTTTGGGGCTGCCTGGGGCTTGTAGCGCTTGACGTATGCAGGTGAACCAGCAAAACGGTGTCCCGAGCAGGCTGCACACACGTTAAGAATCCTAACGCAGGAGTGAGCGGTCTTCTTGGCGTTGGTGCCTCACTTTGACCAGGGTTTGCCGTCAGATCCCTGAGAGGGCAAAATGTTATCAGGAGATCAATCAACACGTCCCCTCTGCTCTGGCCAAAGCAGAAATCCCCAGTTTTGCAACATCCTTGTTCCTTTTTCCGCACGCAGGGGGAGAAGGCGGGAGCTTTGCTTAGTCTCACTCTGATGTGATGGGCTGTGACCGCTGGTGGTACCTGCCATATAAGAAATGGCTGGGAATGGTCATGGAGCATTTTCTTGATGGTATGACACAAGCCAAAAGTCTGCTGTGGTCCACCGTCAGTCCGTTTCCGGGACACCGATGAGCCAGACTAGGAGTCTCCAAAGGCCCTGGTTCTGATGCTGAATTCTGCTGGTTCCGTGGGCCACCTGCTCCTGATTACTGGACGCAGGGATTCTCTCCTGCGTTCGGCTATGAAGGCATCTGATAAAGCCCGGCTGCTTTACTGCCTGGCTGATGCTGATCTGCGGAGAGTTTTTATTGCTTTACACGTCGGTGCTTATCCCTCTGGGCGATAAGAAACCAACAAGACTGTCTTGGCAGGAGGGGCCCAGAGCCACCAGCATTGTTCTCCACCTAAACCACTGGGTGTGACATGGGACTTTGGGTCACAGGTGGGGTCCATGTGTTCTCTTCTTGGAGGCCATGACCTCCTGTCCCTGGAGATGGGGTCCTCCAGGGCAGAGGTGCATAGAGCATTCTGGGGCAGCTGGAAAGGGGAGGCCACTGTGTTTTTTGTCCCCGGTCTTACCCCAGTGGCTGCTGGAGAGGGGCCTTGGGGGAAAGGAGATGTGGGGCAGGTCCTGGCCAAGTGGGAAGAAGCAAATTCACCTCCGAGGGGCCAGCCTCACCTCTCAGCCCTTCTCCTCCCCACCTTTCCCCCTCTCTTCCCTGCTCGTCTGGGTCTCCCTCCTCCTCCTCCTCCTTTTTTTCTGGCCTTTGTCCAACTTTCCAGGCACGTGATTTCCGTGTGCTCCTCACCCTGTGATATGCCACCCTCTGTGATATCAGGGCCTGTTCCCCCCAGCTCCTGTGTTCTCAAGGGGCCCCTGGACCAGCCCCACTGCCAGCTGCTCTCTCCTAGCCTGGGGGCAGGCCATTCATTAGCGGAGAGGGCCTTCCAAGGACCCATGGCTTCTTTGGAACTCACAACAAAACAGGTTCTGTAAGGATTAGTGAGGCACCAGCTTTTATGCAATGACAGCTAATCCCTTGTTTTCATAACAAGGTTGGGAGAATCTGTTTCTTGTTTCTCCAGCTTGTTTGTTGATTCTAAATAGCTGCAGTGCCTGTGGCAGGGATGGTTAAACTCCATCCATGACTCATTGGTACCCCTGTCTCTGCCTCACAGGTGTCACTGCTGTCCTTGGAGCTGGCCGTCCTCTGATCACTCATCTGTCCTCGGTCCTGGATGCATGTGGAAATCACCAGGCGCTTAAAAAATTACTGATGTCTGGTTCCGCCCCGAGGCTTCTGATTTAAGTGGTTTGGACGGTGGCCTGGGCATTGAGATTTTTTTAAATATCTCCTGGTACTTCTCATATGCAACCATGAAGAAAACCATTGCTTTCTGTGAATTCAGGAAAGACTGAAGGTTGGTCGGGGCCTGGAACAGGGTGGGGGAACAGACCCTTTGCAGTGTTCTCAAATGGTTTCACAAGAGTCCTGTCTCTCTAGGAGACCAACATCTTGCACTTGTTTATTCACTCAACAAATGTGAGTTGAGACCTTAATAAGTGTTAGACATTAGGGAGACCCACGGAGAGGACACGAGGTGGCTGTCACAGAGTTTACCAGCTCTGGGGAAAACGGAGTTGAAAAGAGATAATTGGGACACTCTGCCATAACTATTTTAAAAGAGATTATGTATGAGCTCAGTGGAAGGAGGGCTGGGTTGGGGGTAGGGTTATAGCATGCTTTTTAGAAGTTATAATCCTTATTTGGCAGAGAGAGAGAGAGAGAGAGAGAGAGACTGAGCAGTTTAGCACAAGTTGTGTGCTCTCAGTTACTCAAGGTCAAGGGAGAGACAAGGTGTTGATTCCCCCAAGGTCTGTCTTCAGATGTGTCTGATAGGCTTCTCCCTCCACAGCTAAGGAGATGACCTACCATTGCATTATGGGATATTAGATATTATCTGGAGAATTAAAATGTTTTTACCTACTGTCCCATGGATCTGATAGTTCTTAGGAATGCACTATGGGTCATTGCTATTGGACATGTGGCCTGTAGACCAGCAGTGGCAGGGTCACCTGGGAGCTTGTTAGAAATGTAAATTCTCAGGCTCCCTCTCAGACCTACTGAATCTGGATCTCTGGTAGTGGGGCCAGGAATTTGTATTTGATGAGTGCTGGAGGCAATTCTTATGAGGGCCGGTGTCTGAGAAACTCTACCAGAGGTCATTGACTCGGTTCCCAATGGGGTGATGTGATAGGTTGCATTGTTATTCCCGATCTTTCACCCTCTTGGGATCCACACCTTTTCCATGCGACTCTGCAGTTCTTCCCACTGGAGTAGAAGTATATTCCCTTGCTCTGACGGTTGACAATCTTTGGCAATAGAAAGCATTACATGTTTTTGCTGGCCCCTCTGGGAGCTTCCAGCTTTCACATGGAAAAAATGCCATCAAGAAGCTGCTGCCTCTTCAGCCTAAGGCGGCATGACTGCATGGAGCAGAGCTTCCCCAGCTGGCCTGTAGACTGTAGCCCAAAGCGGAATTTCCCTAGCTGAACTGTAGATCTCTGACCCTGAGAATAAATGCATAGTATTGCTTGCCACTGAGTTCTGGGATGGTTTGTTATGCAGCAATAGCTGACTGATACAGCTGATTGACATGGGTTTTATATATCCACACAGACAAGATTCAGCACCCCAGAGGTGAAGCTATTGGTACCAGGAAGTGAGGCCAGCGTCTGGGGTTGGGGGTCAGGGGAGGCTGTTTGTGCCCAGGGGCCCCGAGCTCTTTGCCTCATGCGTTCTCAGTGGCTGTCCCTGAAGTTCCCTGCTTCATTCTCCTGGTATTATCCGTTCAGATCCCTAAGAGAATTTGATGAACTATGCCATTGGCCACAGGAACCATCATTTATCACTCACCTGAATTATGTAATGACTTCCCAATGGATCTCCTCGCTTCTACATCTTCTCCTAGTGTCTCCTCTCAATGGAGCAACCAGACCTATCCTTTTAAAATCTAAGTCAGATAGTGCCACTCTTTGGCTCCACACCTTTAAATGACTTCCCATTCTACTCAAAGCCAGAGCCCTTGCCATGCCTACATGAGCCTGTGTGTTATGGCTCCCTGTTCCCCAAGGATCTTCATTCCTATTATCATTCCTTTGTTCATTCTCTGGGCCCCTCTGGCTTCCTGAGGTTTCTTGACCAAACAAGCTTGCTCCACCTAAAGATTTTTGCAACCGTTGTTCCTCTCACAACCACACTTTCCCCTGGCTCTGGGAAATGCCCACACGGCCGTCTCCCTAATTTCTTCACTGTCTTGCTCAAATGTCACCTCACCAGAGAAACCTTTCCCTTGAGGCATAGAAATGGCAATCCCTCCTTTGCCCCATATCACACTCTTTATCCTCCTTACCCTACTTTCATTTTCTGCTGAGTCTTTATATCCATCTGACGTGTTATCTATTTATCTAGTTTCATACTTAGCAGCTGCCTTCCAGCCTACAGAATACAATATTCATGACAGCAGGGAGTTTGTTCACTGCTCTATCCCCAGCGCCCATAACAGGCACATAGTAGGTGCTTAACAAATACTCGTAGAGAGGATGAATGAAAAAATGAATAAGTCATAAGCTAGACGGTGGTTTGGGAACCCCGTGGTCAGAACATGGCTGCCTAAATTGGCCCATCAGCCGGGCCTATGGGCAGGGACATTTCCCCTACAAGGGGCTAGAAGTATGCCAGAAACCAGAACTGATTAGACTCTGTCACAGGAATGTTTGTTTGTTTGTTTGTTTGTTTTTTAAATGTTTATTTATTTATTTGAGAGAGAGAGAGTGAGGTGGTGGGGGGAGAGGGGAAGAGGGAGAGAAAGAATCCCAAGTAGGCTCCACATGGTCAGCACAGAGCCCTACGTGGAGCTCAATCCCACAGACTGTGAGATCACAACCTAAGCTGCAACCAAGAGTAGGATGCTTAACTGACTGAGCCACTCAGGCGCTCCTTTCACAGATGTGTTTTAACTCAAAATTCATCTCATGTGATATCCTCTCCCTGTCAATAAAACTGTATCAGATACCGAATCATAATTAGATTTTCGGTGAGCTGTGAATATGAACGAGGGACCCAGGATGAACTGGTAACTTAGTAGTTTCAGGTAACTAGACAAGTTGACTGAATAATCGTATCCGTTTCTACCTCCTGGGAGACTTTCCAGCGGGAGCCAGTAAAGCTCCCAGGACGAAGCTCCCCCACCTTCCAGGACAGTGTTGGGTAGGGGCAGTGGCTGACAGTCTTGGGAACACTTATTCTCTGCTTTTGGGAAGGGCCTGTTGAAGTCTCAGGATAGGGTAGGCTTTGCTGGAGTTATAAACCCTGACGTGTCAGTGGCTTAACACAAACAAGTTGATTTCTTGCCCGCGCCGCATCTGAGGTGATCCGACGTCTCTCTCAGAGGCCCTTCTCCAACTGGGACTCAGGGACCCACAGAGATTCTCACTGCGGCTCTGCCCCCTGGGAGTTCTCTGCTTCCAACTGTGCAGATGTCAGTGGTGGTGGAGAAGGTACACCTGTTCCCCACTGCCCTGGTCTTGCTGGGGCGTTACTGCTGCTCACAGGCTCGTGAGGAAGGCTCAGGCATGCGGGTCAAACCCAACTTTCAGGGAGGCTGAGAAAGGTGTCTTCCAGCATTCCTGGACCACGGAGCTGGTGTGGGGAGCACACAGCGGTGTTTCTGTTATTCTTCTATGTACGTTAACATGTCTCTGCTGTAGGTCCATTGAATTATGTCATACTTTAGCTTTTACGTGGCAGTCTTATTTCTAACAAGGCAAGTAGCAACCAGGAACTTACTCCCGAAATAAATCAATAAAAGCTGAGCCACGTCGAGGAGTGACGAGTGAGCGCTGGACAGTTGCTTGCAATGGCAAGTAAGCCCCTGGGAGGTGGGCATTGAGTGAAACATTCACAGATAGGTACAAACTTCCTGTTTGTGCAAATCTTTTAGATGCGTATGCAAGTCACTGAGATCTTTTTTTTTTTTTTTAAATTTTTTTTTCAACGTTTATTTATTTTTGGGACAGAGAGAGACAGAGCATGAACAGGGGAGGGGCAGAGAGAGAGAGGGAGACACAGAATCGGAAACAGGCTCCAGGCTCTGAGCCATCAGCCCAGAGCCCGACGCGGGGCTTGAACTCACGGACCGCGAGATCGTGACCTGGCTGAAGTCGGACGCTTAACCGACTGCGCCACCCAGGCGCCCCCCTTTTTTTTTTTTTTTTTTTTAATGAAATACGTGTTACCAATTCAGTTAAATGACTAGAACAGAGGTGACGTATTGCCAATTTTTTTTTTTTCAACGTTTATTTATTTTTGGGACAGAGAGAGACAGAGCATGAACGGGGGAGGGGCAGAGAGAGAGGGAGACACAGAATCGGAAACAGGCTCCAGGCTCTGAGCCATCAGCCCAGAGCCTGACACCAGGCTCGAACTCCCGGACCGCGAGATCGTGACCTGGCTGAAGTCGGACACTTAACCGACTGCGCCACCCAGGCGCCCCATGTATTGCCAATTTTTGTTAGCAGTTTGCATTGCCTCAGCATTTCAGATCACTGGATCTTGAAGGATATGAGAGGTCACTAAATTGAATTCCTTGACTGTTAAATACGGGGTAACTGAGGCATGGGGATGGGAACGACGTCCTCAAAATACAGCAGAGCTGGCCGGTTGACTGGATCACTGAATCTTCCCGCCCCCACTCTGGGCTTCCTCTGGGACTTGGGTTCTTCGTCAGGTGCAAGGAAGGTTCCTGCCGAGGATGTCAAAGATGCCCCAGGGTATCGGTGAGCCTGAGGGGTTGTGCTTTCTTCTGATTTTTTAGCCATTGCCCCAAGGCAAACCTAGAAGGAGCGAGTGGCATTTGCACACACAATTTCCATGAGAGGGCAGAGACCTGTCTCCTCATCCTGTTGGGGCTCCCTTCCAGGTGGAACCGCAGGAAGCAGCAGGACCGCGTTCAATAGCCTTGGCGAAAAACACTGGGGCAAGATTTCTTTGTGTCTTTTTTGTGGCACTTGATTCACTTCCTTTGCTTTATATATAGTTTTCCAGGAATAGGAAGAGGTGCTTCTCACCACAAAGATATTAATACCCCGAGCAGAGAATTTGAAGGAAAACAACCAGGGATGGAAACATCAAGTTGGATGGGAGCAGGGTGGAGAAGGAGAGAGAGAAATTGAGAGAGAGAGAGTGTTTCACTATTGTGGAGGAAAGTTCAAAGAGATAAGCCAAGGCCACTTTCCTGTGTAATCAAATGGTCTGTTTTATTAGGATGGTATCCTCACAAGAATTTTCTATAGCCTACTAGGTGATACAAAACATAGCTTATTATTATTATATTACATACAGTATATAATATTATGATTATATATTTTATTATCTGCTATTAAACATGTCAGAATTAGCTGACTTTGGAAGAGCATTGGGAATAATTAGCAGTCATCCGCCATTCACCAGGCAAGTTGGCCATACCTCCCTGCTGCTAAGTCACGGTAGTGGCATCGAGAGAAGACACAATAATGAGCCCCAATAATAAGGCAGCCCAGAGTCAGAGCCGTCCTCCGGAGCCCAAGGCACCGTTTTAGGAGGACAATTTTGGGGCAACTCTATAATGGAAAATCCCCAGTTCCGTGAGCATTCAGGGTTGAAATAAATGCAGATTTATTTCATCTAGGAAGTTTAATTACTAAGTGAAAAACGTAGCCTTTCTTCTGCAATTGGAAAATTTAACTAACATGGAACAAAGGAGAATTTCTTCTTTTGAAGCTAGCGAGGAAAACTACCAGTGTTTTGGTTTAGAGAAACCAGTCTTTTTTTTTTTTGTTTGTTTTTACTCTATTTCTGACAGAGAGAGAGAGAGAGAGAGAGAGAGATACAGAGTGTGAGTGGGGGAGGGGCAGACAGAGAGGGAGACACAGAATCTGAGGCAGGCTCCAGGCTCTGAGCTGTCAGCACAGAGCCCAATGTGGGGCTCGAGCCCACGAACTGAACCGTGAGATCATGACCTGAGCCGAAGTCGGATGCTTAACCGACTGAGCCACCCAGGGGCCCCGGGTAGCTGGTCTTTGACTTCATCCTAAAATGAAACCTGTCAGACCATAGCCGTAGACACGCAAACACATTTTTGCGCATCTTCATGTAAGTCCATAGAGGTGGGCTAAGGAGATATGTATATAAATGCTGGGGAAGGCAGGAATGTGGGGTTGCCGCATAGGGCTTTGCCAAAGGGAACTTAGGTACATGTGTGCATATCGGGAGAGAGGAAGATGGGCATCTGGGCTGGGCACCAGGATAGGAAAGAATACAGAGGGGGTCCGTCCCACCTCCAGGGACATCCTAACCTACAAGAGATGCTCTGTTGGGGGAGCATCAAGAGTAAGAGGGCCCGTGTTTTCTGAGGGTTTTGTGCACCTTGGAGGCATGGCGTGACGAGATGTCATCTGAGAAGTGTTGTCACCTCCGGGAAACCTACCGCCTGGGATGTTTTAGGGGACAGTGTAGATGCCCAAAGTAAAAATGGTTTAGTAGATCTGCGTGAGCAGTACTTACTGTGTGTAGGACCTAACTTTGGCCATGTGGATGCAATATCCTGTGCTTTTTTTTTTTTAAAGTAAAAGTTTGGATGGTGGTTGTAGATCTTGCAGAATCCCTGTGGGCTGGACAGTTGGTTGTCAGCAGTGATTGGGAGCCGGACTTGAGGAGGGCGTAGACCTTTGTTCCCTTTCGATCTAGGATGGCTGGGAAGTCACACACCATGTGGACCTCTGAGATACAGTCAGTAAAACCCACCTGGGGAGCTTCCAAAAGTGCATATACCTGGATTCCATTCTAGCAAGACCAACGCTGAATCTCAGGAGGTAGAATGGGAATCTGGGCAACATGAGTCTGAAAGGAGCCTTCAAGGGCTTGCAAGGCCATTAAGGCTGAGAAATACTGTCAGAGGGTTTGGGGGATTGAAGCCTGTCCCCTCAGAATTCATGTTTACCCTGAACCAGAGGACATGACCTTGTTCGGAATCAGGGTCCTTGCAGATGTAATTAGTTGAGTTCATGCTGGGGTAGGGAAGGCCCTGAGTCCAATGACTGGGGTTCTTAATAGGAAGAGGTGAGCACGGAGGTGCACATAGAAGAAAAGTTCAGGTGAAGGTGGGGAGGACATTGGCATGACACCATGAGCAGAGAATGCCTGAGGTCACCATAGGCTGGAGAGGCAAGGAAGGATCCTTACCCTAGAGCTTTCAGAGGGAGAACGGCCTGGCTGACATTTTGATTTCTAGCTTCTAGCCTCTAGGATTGTGAGAAAATAAATTTCTGTCATTTTAAGCCACCTAGGTTGCTGGTAATTCCAGCAGCCCTAGGAAATGAAGGAAATGAATACAGAGGGGATTTGTAATACCTGACTTTAGGGCCTTTCTTTTTCTTTCTTCTTCTTCTTCTTTTTTTAACCAAGGTGCTAACGGATTTATATGCAAAGAATCTCATTAGGGGCTCATGTTCCCCCAAGAGGGGAGCAGAGGCTAGGCAGCCTTTTTCTTTCTGGGTAGCTGCAGAGACTTAGTCTCCCCAATAAGCGACACTGTAGGGGTGAAAGACTGTCCAGACACGTAGTGGAAGATGTCCTTGGTGGATAAGAAGACATGTTTGGAGAAGAGTCCATAACTCTGAGGAGTGTGCCCACCATTTGGCTTCTCAGAGCAAATGGAGGTGTGGCTGTGACTGCTCATTGGCAGTGAGGTTGACCCTAAAGCACAGCCACAGGTGCATACTGTAGATGTCCTTGGCCTTCTCCAGAGGGATGTGCAGCCATTTTGCAGGTGATTGCATGTTGAGGAAGGGGAACGAGTGAGACTTTGAGAGAATTGTTAGATACTGGCTGTGAAATGATACTACCTCTTAGGGACTCAAAAGGCTATGGCCCATCAGCCGGAGCAGGGGATTGTTACGGTCAAGCGATTAACAGGATTTTGACTCAGGTCCATTTCACAGTGGGCCAAGTGTATCTCTGAACCCATTCTATGCTTATATCTCCAGTTCTGGGCTACATAATTGGAAAAGACATACTCAGTAACTGGCAGAATCCCCACATTGGTTTCCTGACCCATGGGATGACCTAAGGGCTGTTATGGTGGGAAAGGCCAAGTGGAAGATTCTAGAACTGCCACAGAAGCATTACGGCATTCCTGGAGGGACTGCAGGGGTTAGTGCTACTATTAAGGACTTGAAAGTCAAAGTTAGCAAATTCGACAGTGTTTTCATTTAACTTTCCTGTTTGGCTTACGCAGACGACAGATGGATTTTAGGAGCCAACGGTGGGTCATTGTGCATTCAGTCACGTGGTGACTCCAATGACAATTGTTATTCCACATGTGTACATTTTTCACATCTTCTAGCATCTGACATGCAGCTACCAAGATTTTGCAGATGCCTCTTCCCCTCTATACATGTTAGTGAAGGTTATCAGAAGCAGCGTGCGCTTAGCTGGCAGGGCTAACAATGTACCTTCACTGAAACAAACTCGTCTCTAGTCCTCTGTCATAATCTAATCCACAGGGCTCTTGCTCGTCCCTCTATCCCATGGGACATCATACTGATCTATTATACTGATGGCCATTGACGATATGCTGATTGGACCTAGTGAGCGAGAAGTAAGTTGGGGGACACTGACCTAGACACTTCGGTGAGACATATGTGTAACTGAGGGTGGAAATGGATCCCATAGAAATTTAGGAGCTTTAGCTCAGGGAGACTTTCTAGGCGCCAAAACACGCTGAAAGAGAATTCTCCATATCTTGCACTTCCTCCACCAAGGAGAAGACACAAGTCTAGTGGGTCTTTTTGTTTTTTTTAAAAAAATTTTTTTTTCCAACGTTTATTTATTTTTGGGACAGAGAGAGACAGAGCATGAACGGGGGAGGGGCAGAGAGAGAGGGAGGCACAGAATCGGAAACAGGCTCCAGGCTCTGAGCCATCAGCCCAGAGCCTGACGCGGGGCTCGAACTCACAGACCGCGAGATCGTGACCTGGCTGAAGTCGGACGCTTAACCAACTGCGCCACCCAGGCGCCCCATAGTGGGTCTTTTTGGATGTTGAAGGCAGCATGCACTTCATTTGGTCATGTCATCTGCATCATTCATTGAAAGACTCCACAAGGTACCAGTTCTGAGTGGGTCCCCCAACAAAAGAAGGCTCTGTGGTAGATGGCTTGGCAAGCTGGGTTGCCAGGTTGACCTTGCGATAAAGGATATTTTACGACGCTTCATGTCTCTGACACATGGATGCTATCCTGAAGCTTTGGCAGCTCCTTGTGAATGAATCAGAGAGAAGCTCTTTAGGATTTTGGAGCATAGCCATGCCGTTCTGCAGATGGCTCTTCATTTGAAAAATAGATTTTGGCTCATTACAAGACTCAGTCTCTATGTCTTTATAGAGCAGAGACTGAACACTTAACCACGGAATCCATACTGTCCATCATGAACTGAGTGTTTTCTGACAGACCAAGTCATAAAGTTGGGCAGGCACAGCTTTCTGTCATCAGTTGGATGTAACATGTACAGTATCAGTCTTGTGATAAGCCACATGTAAATTATACAAACAAATGGCTCAGATACTCATGGCTCCCAGTCCTGTTTTATTGCCTCTTCTTTCTCAGCATCCACATATGGCATCACTGGGGATTCGTTATGACCAGGTTAATGAGAGGAAAAAACTTCAGTCTTACCTTATAAAGGATTGCATGACGTGGTCCTCCAAATATGGATGAAGTAACAAATAGCATTTTGTAGGCTGCTTTAGGGAGAGACTTAGTCTGTCGTTGGTCATGTGATGGTAGTTGCATCATTTTGGGCGAAAACATAGTTTTGTTATCATCCTTGCTTGGGAATTAAACATGATCTAAGGGGTGCCTGGTGGCTCAGTCTGTTAAGTGGCCAACTCTTGATTTTGGCTCAGGTCAGGATCTCCTGGTTTGTGAGATTGAGCCCCGTGTTAGGCTCTGCACTGACAGCATGGAGCCTGCTTGACATTCTCTCTCTCCCCCTCTCTGTCCCTCCCCTTCTTGTGTTCTCTCTCTCTCTCTGTCAAAATAAATAAGCTTAGAAAATGATTTCAAAAGGTATATATGGATGTCTCATTGAAAAAGGGTGGCCTGTGGTGGTTTTGTGCGGTGTTAACGTGGCTAAACTGGAAACATGTTCCCAAGGGTCATTGTGTGGATGTGAGTTAGACACACTCAAAGAGAAATCGTGTGATGTTTGAAAGGTGGAAAGAAAGCAGCAGCCATTACTTTCTGAAGATAGTTGTGGTTAGATGTGTTGAGAGACAAATGTAGAGACACGAGTGGATTCCGGGCTGTTCTTTCTGTTCCTCAGTGAGAGTCCGTCAGACCGTTGCTGGTGGGGCCCACACTATCCTTGCTGTGCCCCACTCCACATCCAACTCACCTTCCTGACAGCTGGCCCTGCTGGCCACCAGTGAGCGAGACCTGCCTTCCACAGCCTTCTCCACGGGCTCTTCTCTTGGGAGATGGGCGTGCCTGGTCCCAGAAACTCTGGCAAGTGCTGACTCGTCCATTGGTGCCATCCCTCTCCAGTTCCAGTTAAAGAATCCCTCTTTTGGAGCCTTATTTCCCTAGTTTTCCCATAATTGTATGAGGTGTTGTTTCTCTAATAAATAAGAATTGTTGGTGCCTCGAGCTTGGAAGGGAAGGAGAAAGTCCCCAAATCCTTGAAGAAATGAGGACAAATCTGGCCATTGTCAGGGAAGCACAGCAGGAACCAGGTCATTGACCCATCTGCCTTCGCCACATTTGCCGCCCTGCAGGCACACACCGAAACACATCTCAGTAGAAGTCTTCAGCGTGAAGTTTCCACCTCAGTGACCTGAACCTTCAGTGTACACATTTAGGCTGAGAGGCAATTGTGAATCCAGACATATTCACGGCTTACACTTCAGAAGACAGTAGGAGCCCCATGCACCCGTCTTGGCAATCTGAGTTTGAGGTAAGTTATGTAATAGTGTCAACAGTAAAATCTTGTGTGTGGGATGGAGAGAGGAAGCTTCCAGAGTATGTCAGTGGGCGGGTTGTTGAGGTCTAAATCTCAAGCAGTCATATTAACTCACAGTTTAGCAGTAAGCAACATGTGAGTTGGGAGCCTCAGGGAAAACTGTCGAAACATGTGTCTGGAGTCTCCAAGTGCCACGAGGTAATCATTTGAAAACTTTTCACCCCCTAAAGAAACGCTCATGGAGCTGGGATCACAAAAGCAGACTTCTGAGATAAATTTGGAAATATTTCTTATCTAGACCCCCAAACAAACAAACAACCAAACAAACACAAAGCCCAGGTGCACTATGGGATTCTAGAAGGTCTTAGTTGCAGAGATCCTTAAACCTGGAACTTTTAGGAAATTAATTGAGCACCACTAAATGTGGCTATCTTTCTAGGGGGACTTTTTAATGTTTAAGTCATGGGGAGAGCTAGTTACTAAACCAGAAAGGTGGTGCTTTTTAAAGAACTCTGACAAAATCAGGAAATTTAAGTTCTCATCTGGGTGTTCCCAGAAGAGTCACTTATTCTCTTTAGGTCAAAGTTTATTCATCTGTAAAACAAACAGGTTGGGCTAGATCAGAGGATAGATTAATCTCCCGATTCAGCTCTAATCAACTGGAGACTTCAGAGCTGAGGGGAAGTGTTCTGGGAATGACGTCTGCCTTGGCCAGGCAGGAGCCTGTAATTGAACGAGAACCAAGACTTTAGCCTGGGATCTTGGATGTTCAGCCTCACCACTTACCCAGCTTTGTGACTGAGTTTCCATTTCCTCACTTTCTGGTTCCCAAATGCCACTCTGCTCCGATGCCACAACCAACTGGGTGCATTTAAAAAATACTGATTTCTGAATTCCAAAATTGGAATTTCAACAGATACAGTTCTTTAGTTCAACAGATCCAGTTTGGAACAGGGATCTGTGTTTCTAGAAACCTTTTCAGGTAATAGTGACTGGTAGCCTTATTTCAAAATCCCTGCTCTAACCAACACACACACACACACACACACACACACACACACACACACTCAGGTTATTACTCTTACACACTCCATGTATGTAATGAAGTCCATTTAAACACAGAATTCTAATTTGAAAAAGAGAGAATTCCTTAGTCTCATTAATAAAATGAGTTTATTCACTTATGTCCCTATCTCTGCTAAAGGGTTTGAAGTGCAGAAAGTCTCAGTTAGAAGTTCTTCATCTAGGGACACCTGGGGGGGGCTCAGTCGGTTGAGGCTCCGACTTTGGCTCGGGTCATGATCTCGTGGCCCATGGGTTCGAGCCCCGCGTTGGGCTCTGTGCTGACAGCTCAGAGCCTAGAGCCTGCTTCTGATCCTGTGTCTCCCTTTCTCTCTGCTCCTCCCCCACTCACTATCTGTCTCTCTTTCTCAAAAATAAATAAACGTTAAAAAAAAACCAAAAAAAAAAAAAAGTTCTTCATCTGACTTTCCAAAAGACTACAGGAAAGGCTCGCTTGGAGGAATACAGTGGAGACGTCCGGCATCTGGACATTCCTTCTGCGTGATGGCACACATCTGGCTCTTTGGAATGAGCAGGACGTTTCCTTTCCAGTTTCCCTCCAGATGTCTGAGGATGTGAAGATACAGCCCAAGAGGTGAGCAATTTATCAAGCGTCACTGACTAATTAAAAGCCAGGGCTCGGCAGAAACCTTGCCGGCTTCACTATCCTCATCATGTAAAAATGCCCAGGCTTTTTCATGCAGACACACGCTTCGGTCAATCAGACAGTGGACTTGTTTGCTCCCTTCGCTTTATCCATCCAGGCCTAAGAGGCCCACAACTAAGAGAGATTGGCGTGCACGTGCAAACGGATGTCCTGGAACAGAGGGGTGAAGAGGGGCTCTACAGAGGGGCTTCTATAGAATCCAAATTAAGCTAATGCCATTCAAACTCCTGCCCAGCTATGTTGGGCCTCCTCAAGGTTGCTGAAATTGAATTCAAAAGCCAAAAACGTATGCTAGCCCGGCTCGCAGAACAACTGCCGATTGCAAACACATGGTTTAGCAATGCGTAAGATGCTCTGGGGTGACACTTGGGGTTGTTGATTAAGTGGGATAATCAAAGAAACATCATTCCATACCCTTGCCCTTGCACACCCGCTCACATCCAAAATAATTTTTTTTTAGAGAAAGCACTAAGAAAAAAAATCACTAAGTGAAATAAAAATCTCTGATGAAAATACTTACTGGTCCCAAAGATGGAAATTAAACTTTGAATTTGATTTTTATAGATGTCCGCGGAAATGCCACATAAAGCAAGATGCTGTGCACTTAGGGATTCTTGCAGTTTTGGGTGCCATGTCGGAAACGAAGGAGGTTAAGATCCTCGGCCATGAAGAATCCAGTACAGATATCTTTAGGGGACAGCAAAAGAAACAAACAAACAAATCACGCTGGAGACATGTCTGTTTCATCAGTCAAGGACGCCTGTGGACACTAGGCGAGGGCCAAACCAAATGCCTGCGCTCGGAAAATACCCACTGGGCTGAGGAGGGGCAAGGGAGGAGGTGGTCAAAGATAGCCTGTAGGCCCCCCTCCAAAACCCCAGCTTGGAAATGCTTTGTTACAGGCAAGTGTTGGTGGCTTAGGTTCGAGTGGGTGAAACCTGGACCAAGAAGGTGGTCCTTCCTGCCGAGTGGAGGAGATGAAAATGTGCAGCACAGAAATCTTTATAAAGGGTGCTGGTGCTCTGGCAATTTCAGCGTTCTGGAGTATTTTCTTTTAGTGCGTGCTATTAGAAGAACTCCTGGCTGTAAGAGGCTGTGCAGATAGGCAGAGAGCACCCCGGCTCGGCTCTCCGGGTTTTGTGCTCAGCCTTGCTGTTAACTCCCTGCAACTTGGGGGACTCACTCCACCTTCCGAGTCTCCGTTTCTCCTTATCTTCTTCAGCAGATTCCCTTTGCAAGAGGAATTCCTGGCAGAGTTCTGCTTCTTTCCCCTCCTCCTTCTCCTTTGTCTGTAACCACATTCCTGCTGAATAAATCCGTCCCCATATCCTCACGGACACAGGCCTGAAACCCCACGAGATGTACTAACGGCAGGCAGAGTGTGTGTTTGGGGAGGGGGTGGCTGGGTAACGCTGCTGCGTGTAGATTGCAAGGGGGACAAAAAACCGTGTAGACAGATGCTTTTCTCTTTCTGTTCTTCTCTGGTGGAGGTTTCCCCCAGGCTTGGCCTGGTTGGAGCAGAGCTGAGCATCAGGACCTTCTGAGTTCAGAAGGCAAGAAAGAAAATGCAATCGGCAAGGATTTTCTCCTGCTCACACCCCATCCTGAGTGCGGCCTGGTGGCGGGGACTGTGGTCTGAAGCAGCGCTTCCCAAAGTGTGCCCCATCCCCTCCACCTGGTTAGCAGCCAACATTGCCCAGATTCAGATTCAGGGAAGGAGTGTGGGTACAGCGGCAGCGGTGGGTGGGGGGGGGGGCATGCTCAGTCTTAGTTCATTTCCCAGTGGATTCTTGCTGTGTTTCTCAATCACTTTTTTCATTATCACCTCCCTCAGGAGAAAAATTAGCTTCGATTAAAGTTCTGCCTATTGAAGGAAATGAAATACTGAGAAGTAAGCTTTTGATGGGTAGCATTCACCTTTGGAAAGCCACAAACCGTGATAATATCTGTGGTTTTTGGCCCCCGAGAATTAATTTGTGCCCCATTAGGGGTGATGTCTCCCACCTTGAGAGGGCATGCTTTGGAGGGCCAAGCAGGTGTTTCAAAAAAATTGCCTGGTTTCCAGAGGCCATACCTGGCGTCTCCTTCTTCTTTTCCTGGGACAGATGGGAGACTGTCCCAGGAAAAGAAACTCATTCCTAATTTGCTTGGAACCCGATCAGGTTTGTGATAGAGATAACAGATAGAAGAATTATTAATGTATGGAGGGGATTTGGAATAGGTTTTAAGAGGAAGGGTTTACATTTTAGTTCTGCCAGGTGTTGGCTAGTTAACCTTAGGCAAGTTATGTAACCTCCCTGGGCTTCACTTTCTCAATCTGTAAATTGGAAATAGTATGACCTCACTGGGTTTTTGTGACTATTTAATGATAAAGTACATGACATGTGCTTAAGAGAGTGCCTGGCACCTATTTACCTTTTATTGGAGTCCCCATTTGTTCATTTTCATGATTAATTTTTAATCTGATTACCTAATTTCAGGCATGTGAAGTGATAATAAGTAAGTGTTCCCAAATAACACTTTTATGTTTTTGCTTATTGGAGGGTGGAGTGGGTGGGGTGGTGCTGATTTCTCCTTTAAGGAATGATTAATGGCAAGAATTCTTGGCTCTTGACTTTGGTAAACAGGACAGTAGCACTTTTCTACAGCCTCCCAGTTAGGTCATCTTGTAAGCCATGAAGTTATTAGGAACCCACGTTTTAAATCTTGGCTCTATTGCTTGAAACCTGCGTGAGCCGAACAAGTTCCGAGACATTGCTGTGTCTCAGTTTCCTCTTCAGTGAAATGGGAGCAATCGTGCCTACCTCACACGCGGTGATTCGATGAGGTCATCCATGCCAGGTGACGCAACTTGTTAGCAAGGGTGTCTCTGTCTGGTCTCGTTAGAAAACCGTCCAGGGAAGTCTACGTGTCTTAAGTGGTCTGACTTCACCCCTAATTGCAGCCCAAGCCGCTGTCGTCCGCAGGGCACTTCCCTGGGATGCGTGTAGGGAAGTGTGCTATCTCCCGCCAGGTTCGAACAAAAACACCCATGACCCCCCGTCGCGGCTGGCAGCCGCTCTCACAGCCGTGGGGCCACCCGCTTAGGATGAAGCCGGCCGGGTGGGTGTGGGACAGGGAGAATAGGAAAGGCTTGCATTGCTGGTGGCTGTGCTGAGTCACTTATCAACCAGCCCTGATACTCTCCCTCCTGCTGCACTTCGGTTATGTGTCATAATAAGAGACAGCCTATTTCTTTATTGCGTGAGGAAGTCTGAGTGCAGGTTAAAAGCCCCCCAGTGAATACATCTAGTTTCCAAAAATCATTACAACTTTGGATTTTACTTAGCTCCTCTTTTATTTATCCACTCTTCTTTTTTTTAATTTTTTTTTTTTTTTTTAATTTCTATTTGAGAGAGAGAGAGAGAGAGAGAGGAGAGAGGACATGAGCGGAGGGGGCAGAGACAGAGACAGAATCTGAAACAAACTCCAGGCTTGGAGCTGCGGGCTGTCAGCACAGAGCCCAATGCAGGGCTTAGACTCTCGAGTGGTGACATCATGACCTGAGCTGAATGGAGTTGGACGCTTAACCGACCGAGCCACCCAGGTGCCCCTATTCATATTCACTTTTCTATTCATGCATTTAATTATTTTCCCTGAGCCTTTGTGTGAATAGCACCATGCCATGCAATGGGAAACACAAGAACTTAATGCTTTGCCTACCTCCCCAAGAAGCTTAGATTAGATACGTATCTTCCTGTGAGGAGGAAGGTCACGGATGGAGCCACTAGTTGAGAAGACCCTTCAGGGAGGGGCTCCCACGAGACACGGCATCGAGGCAGGACCCCCTGGTTGAGTTTCTGGAGGACAATGGCCGGTCAGTTTGGTTGGAGAATTCATAGAAGACCGTTAAGACAAGAATCTAGGGAGTCTAGAATTAGCATGGCATTAGCCTAAAGAGTTTGCGTTGTTTTTTAAATACAAATAAGAACTCACTGAAGACTTGAGGTCTAGAGTGATAGGATGCAAATAGCATTTTCGGAGGAGTAAGTTGACAGACTTGTGGAACCGAGATAAGGAGGTTGGAGGGAGAAGGGCCAGTTCGGAGGGTCTATTACCTAGGCCTCCCGCACCCCCGCCCCGCCACTCCTTTCAAAGTGACAGAGGTGTGCGGGACCCCCCAGGGGAACACTGGTTCTGTGTGTCTTGACTCCAGTCTTTCTGGAGACAGTCCCAGGTTATCAGTAAGACCCACTCTGGAGCCAAAGCGGGATACAAGGATGTGAGGTATTTTGTTTTGTAATGTGGCAGATTGGTGTTAATTTTATTTCATTTCTCCTTATGTCCAGTGCACGGAGTTGGGTTCATCACACTCCTCAGCTCATGGCCCCTGAGAGGATTGAAGGAAGGTTCTCGGTTTAATTTTCTGAGGTAAACCAGCCCATAATTCAGATGGTTGGCCTCTCGATGGTCCTCATCTTTTCTGTTTTCGCCCGTATTCTTAAACATGTGAGATAACCCAAAAGTATTTAGACTATTGGCTCTGCCTTTAGTGAGGTGGGCCCGAGTCAGAACAAGGTCTACTCTTCCAGATCATCAGATCTTCAAAGCCCTGAGTATCTAATAATCACCTTCTAGTGTACTTCGTGGTCTGATTCGCTGCATTCATTATAAGTATGGGCGACTTTACTGTCATCTCACTAAATAGTGTTCATCTGGTTTGAAAAAAAAAAAAAATCGAGGTTTTTCTGTAACTAATTAGTGATTGTAAATATGCCCATCTCCCACTCTTTTTAAAAAAATTTTCAATGTTTTTTTTTTTTTTTTTTTTTTTTCTGAAAGAGAGAGAAAAACAGAGCATGGAGAAGGGGAGGGGCAGAGAGAGAGAGAGGGAGACACAGAATCTGAAGCAGGCTCCAGGCTCTGAGCTGTCAGCACGGAGCCGGATGTGGGGCTGGAACTCGTGAATTGAGAGATCATGCCCTGAGCCGAAGTTGAACGCTTAACAGACTGAGCCACCCAGGCACCCCTCCCACTCTTAATATAGACGGTCATATATTCGGCAGTGACAATAGTTCTACTTGCTTCTTTCCAAGGGTGTGTTTATTCCCTCATTTACAGATGCAACAGACATTTGAGCGCCTACCGTGCGTCGCATCCTTTACCAAATGTGGCGGCCATTTGGAATTCACTGCATCCCTTCCCTTCCCTATTCAACATGTCTATAGTGCCTCCTGCTCCCCTGAGACTGCTCCCAGCTCTCAGACCCCATGGCATCCTTACCTTGCACCATGCCTCAGTGCTGCTGGGTTCTGTCGATCACCCCTCCCTGAACTGCTTCCCTTGACCGCTAATTTTTGCTATTCTTCTCTCCGATGACTTATCTCTTATTCAGACTTCTGGCCTTGGTACTCTTTCTTTCCGAAGCCATATCCCTAGCTGGTTCGTCTCGTCCTGTGTGTCCATGACTCTCACATCTGTCTCTCAAGGCTGACCTTTCCCTGGAGATCTGTCCTCTGCCTCCACTCTACCCCTGGGGGCCACTTCTCAGTCTTTATCTGAAAAATGGAAACGTCATCCCCCCCCAGCCCCCGCTTTTCCCCATATTTTTGCCCTGGCTAATGGAGCTCGTCACTAAAGTCAGCTGACCCACGTGGGGTGTATCCACAAGACAGAGGCTGCAGAAGATTCTTGCACCTCTGTTAACTTGCTTCCATTGACTGAGGTGTGGGTCACAGAGTTGTTCAGAGTAAAATGCTGAGCGTTGGTCTCTTCTTATACATAAGAATGATTGTTCCCAAAGAACATGTCTCCTTAGCTTGAGATCTTTCTGGATGGACAGAAAAAGGGGTGGGGCTGAGGCTGCCTTGTCAGCAGTCCATGGGCGGTTTGCTTCTTTGGGTGACCTCTGTCCTGGATGTCAAGGAAGAGGAATATTTGGGAACCAGTCCCATTGTGGCTGTTCCTGGGAGTTTAATCAGATTAAGCACACTCAGAAGGTGAAAATGGTGGTTTTTCAGGAGAGCTCTTGCCCCTGTGGCCTCATCTGTGGGTCCCCCAGAGGAGCCATTCCGAATAGCTTCTGACAGCACAGTTACACGGGCTGTGCTGTGCTTTAGTGCCTTTGCACAAATTGGAGTCTCTGCTGACAATGGTCGTTCATTCATTGGTCCCTCAAATATAAATGGAGAGATGACTCAGCAGCCCCACTCCTAGGTATATACCTGAAATAATTGAAAGCAGGGACTCAAGACAATACTTCTACACCCATGTTCATAGGCGCCCTTTTCACAGCAGCCAAAAGATGGAAGCAGGCCAAGTGTCCACCGACAGATGAACGGACACACAAAATGGGGGCGGGGGGGACGTACACACAAGGGGAAATTATTCAGTCTTAACAAAGAATGAAAATCTGATACATACACAACATGGATGAACCTCGAAAGCCTTATGCTAAGTGAAATAAGCCAGACAAGAAAGGAAAAGTATTGTGCAATTCCAACTTACATGGAATATGTAGAATAGGCAAATTCAGAGAGACAGAAAGTGTGTAGAGGTTACCAGGGGCTGGGGTGGGGGGGAGCTATTGCGTAATGGGTACAGAGTTTCTGTGCAGGATGACGAAAAGTTTTGGACACAGTGGTGATGATTGCACAACACTGTGGATATAATTAATGCCCCTGAATAGAACACTTAAAAATGCTTAAAATGGCAAATTTTGTTATATATATTTTGCCACAATAAGAAAATGTATAAACGGAGAGAGAGCGTGCGCCAGGGTGCATTCACCAATGTGAATTTCTAGGGCAGGAACTTTTGCCTGATCTGACTGTGTATCCTCTGAGCCCAGCACACAGGAAGCGCAACTAAGAAGAACCTTGAGGTTGGGTCTTGAAAAACTGAGAGAGGGGCGCCTGGGTGGCGCAGTCGGTTAAGCATCCGACTTCAGCCAGGTCACGATCTTGCGGTCTGTGAGTTCGAGCCCCGCGTCAGGCTCTGGGCTGATGGCTCAGAGCCTGGAGCCTGTTTCCGATTCTGTGTCTCCCTCTCTCTCTGCCCCTCCCCTGTTCATGCTCTGTCTCTCTCTGTCCCAAAAATAAACGTTGAAAAAAAATTTAAAAAAAAAAAAAAAAAAAAAAGAAAAACTGAGAGATGAGAGGCAGTGGCACGTAAGTACATCTAATCTTTCTATTTTATTATCCCGGAACTTAGGTACTGTGCTGATTAGGTCCCTTTTTGCTCTAGAAATTGTCCCCTTCTGGGTGGTAGGGGCGGAGAGAAGGATTGGCCGCAGCTCGGTGAAGTGTCGTCTGGTGACCCGCTTTGGACAAACCTGGAGGATACAAGGCATGGTTTGTTGAGGGCGCATGCGGGGACTGGATTTGGAAAGTCACGTGAAGAGGGGTTGGGGATGTCTCGATTCTCAGCTCAGAGCTTTGAGGTGGGGAGGCCGAGGGCTCCTGGGCAGGGGAGTGTTATAGGAGAGTGTGGGTTGAGAGAGGTGACCTCTGGGGACCAGATGCACTCTTCCTGTGCAGGCTGGGCTCTTCCAGGCAGCCTCCAGCAGCCACATGTAGCCTTGTGGCTTCAGCGCACAGCTAGGCACGGCCCGTGCAAAGGTTGTGATTATGTGGATCAGAACCGGCTTTTCCCTGGGAGGAGGGGAAGGATGTCTCCTCTTTTTCTTCTTCAGTTTTTCCTGAAAAAAAAGAAAACAACAACAACAACAACAACAAAAAAAAACAACAACAACCAAACCCAAAAAACAAGGAAGTACTCCTCCCTGTGTCCTTCAAAGCGCTGTGGCATCTTCAGATCTGGGTACTTGAAAGCTAAAGCTGGTCATAATTTCCGATGGACATAATGTGCATTTGAAATTCTTTTCCACATCAAATTAAATCTGTCTTGGACTGATTTCCTGGAAGTGTTTTTCATTAGAATAATAGTCCTCAGCTGAGAGATCAGATACCGCAGAAGGGGAAACAGGAACAGGGGACCATCAAGTACATCCTTCAGGGAGATACCCAGTGGTTGCCTCTGGGGGACTATTCGGGAGAGACAATCCCTTCTCTAGGCTTGTGCCAGGGAAGACGTGCTGGTCTGGTGGCCCACCAGTTACTTCGGTGATACAATCTTTCTTTCTTTCTCTTTCTTTTCTTTTCTTTTCTTTTCTTTTCTTTTCTTTTCTTTTCTTTTCTTTTCTTTCTTTCTTTCTTTCTTTCTTTCTTTCTCTCT
>NW_024412397.1:60546154-60617923 GCF_014898765.1 Herpailurus yagouaroundi
CTTTCTTTCTTTCTTTCTTTCTTTCTTCCTTTCCTCCTTTCTTTCTTCTTTTTCTCTTTCTTTCTTTCTTTCTTTCCTCCTTTCTTTCTTTCTTCTTTTTCTCTTTCTTTCTTTCTCTTTCCTCCTTTCTTTCTTTCTTCTTTTTCTTTCTCTTTCTTTCTTTCTTTCTTTCTTCCTTTCCTCCTTTCTTTCTTTCTTCTTTTTCTCTTTCTTTCCTTCTTTCTTTCTTTCTTTCTTTCTTTCTTTCTTTCTTCTTTTTCTTTCTCTTTCTTTCTTTCTTTCTTTCTTCCTTTCTTCCTTTCTTCCTTTTCTTTCTTTCTTCTTTTGAGACATAACCAGCAGGGGAGAGGGGCAGAAGGAGAGAGAGGGAGAATCCTAAACAGGCTCCACACTCAGCACAGACCCCAATGCAGGGCTCGATCCCACGACACTGGAATCATGACCTAAGCTGAAATCCAGAGTTGGACACTCACCCAACTGAGCCCCCTAGGCACCCCATTTTTAACTTAAAGTGTAAACAAAAAAGGAATTGGGTTCAACTAGGAAACCACCCACTAACCCCCACCCCCACGCCCCCCACCCCCACCCCCAGCCAACTAAAATCCATCGTGTCCCTACTGGCTGCGCATCCTTCTGTGGTGCCAGGAATATAAGGGTTAGTAAGACAAAGTCCTTGAAAGAGAATAAAGCTCACAGGAGGAAACCCCAGGGACCAAGACAAAGCTCCGGGAGTATCTGATGACTCTTTTTTCTGGTCTGAAATGTATCCTTCTGTGGAAGGCAGATATGCATCCTCTGCCTTACCTACAGAGGGTTCCAGACTGATGGAGGAAATCCTTCTGAAATTCTTTCCTCCTCCTCCTCTCTGAAACATGACTTGTTTACTGCAGGCTGTTAACGGCCTTGAGAGTGTCTTTAATCCTCAGCCAGGGTCTTTAAATATAATACATCAATAACAGGTAATTATTCTCTTTGAACTTTTTGCTCCTTTCCCCTATACCCTGCGGGGTGAGCTTGGAACTTTTAAGCACTGTAACAGATTCTTCCTATCAAAGTGTCAAAACTCATAAGGCATATGTCAAAGAATTCGTTTGCTTACTTTAATCTGCCTCCCCTCCTCGCTCCTTGTACTTCTAAGTCTCACCACAAGCTTTGTGGATTACTGTGCTGAGGGCCAGTCTTCAGTCTTGAAGCTTTTCTTTTAAACCAGACCACCTCGGACCCTGCAGAATTTGCCCCCACGCACCCAACCTCGTCGCCCTTAAGAACCTCATGCGGTTGAGTTTGTTGCTCCTGGCCTGTCACGTTATTCCTGTTTCGAACGTGTCCAGGAAAATCCTGTCAAATTCAAAACTTCCTTTTGCCTCAAACCCATCTTTGATCTGAGAGGCCTGGACACAACCGGCTCTGAGCAGCTCACTCTGTGCACGCTGGGGCCCAGGAGCTCTTTTTGCAAGCATCTCAAGGAAACAAGAAATGGGTTATTTGTTCCGTTGGCCGGGGTGAGTGATGGATGGCCTGCTCCTTAGCTCTTGTGAACTCCTGGACCAGCCCTGTCCTGAAGCCAGATTTGTCACCAGGGAGCTCTTGTCATCTCCTTGAGTACTCTCCGTGGGCTGTGGATTGGTCTGCTCCATGGAAGCCACTGGCACAGGTTTCCACTTTTTTTTTTTTTCTAACAGGTTGGAGTAGCCAAGTGACTGCTCTAACCTTATTGCTACATCATTGTGTTAAGGGTGTCAGTTTGGTTCTCTGTTCAAATAAACTCTTTATTGGCCACCCAAGGCTCTCGTGTATGTGTGAAGGGGATTTCCAGACATCAGCTAAAGTGGTACACAAATGAATATAAATGCTGTTCACTCAGAAATTGAATGCTTAGGTGTGCAGAGCAGATGGTCAAGGGGTTCTGTCAGAATTTCCTATCTCCGGCTCGCCCGAGGGAATGAAATCAATAACGAACTAGGAACTCATTTTAGGTGTAAGGAATTAGCCAGATTTAACTGAAGAGAAACACCGAGGCTGTTACTTGACAGGGAGAAAGTTATCCACATTTCTATACCCCAAATAATCAAATTGGGTAATTGAATTCTGCGATGTTACTCAGATGGTTTCCTTGCTTGCTAAGGATAGAAATTCACTTTGAATGTAGACATAACAAGATCTAACAGGATGTTCTGGAGTCTCGCTGGGGAATAATGACTAACAAAGTGGAAACTTTCACTCTTAAATCTGATTTCATCCCTGACCTTGCTAGTGACCTTTGGCCTATGGCCTCCTCTTTCAATATCTGTTTCCCCATGATTATGACGGTTATACAGTATCAAAGGGGCCTTTACATGTCATGAAGAACTCATACGATAAGCAATACGTTTATGGTGAAGAACATCGAAGAATTTAGATTCTGTCTCTCCAGGATGTCAAAATGTCCTTATTTAAATCAATGTGGTTAAAAAAAAAAAAAAAATCAGTGTCGGGATATCATGAAGATCAATGAACTAGCGAGCTGACTGTAGTTTTCCTTTATCCAACAGTTATTTTGGCAAAATGTGATAGAGCTTGAGTGCGCCATGTGCATAATTAACAATGGCTGAAAACCAAGGATAACGTTGTGCTAGTAACCTTCAGGGAGGGGCCCGGTGTTTGCCCTTGAATGAGCTCAGCAGGGAGGGTGGGCTGGGAGCTCTGTAAGGAAAGAAGTCAGATTGAAAGCTCCCGTGTTTTTGAAACTTCAGTGAGCAGAGGGACATCTGGTAGAGAAGATATCAACAGTTTCCTGTTCTCGGCTTTGTTATTTTTTCCCCCATTCTGATTACAGGTTAGGCTTTCACGGGCTGGCCTGGCCAGGGGCTGGGAGACGGAGAGTTACGGGAGTGGGTAGTTGATCACTTTAATTACAGGCCCAAGGGTCTTTGAGGGTATTTTTTTCCTTGGGATAATCTTCAGCAGCTTTGTTAGCATCTCAGACCCATGGATTCTTGTCATCACCACACTGGATTCCCACAACTGGCTAGCTTTCGAGGGAAAGAACTGTCAAAAAATGTGTAATTCATCAGCATGAATTCCTAAACAAGTATGAAGAGTAGCCATAAATATTGATTGACTGGTAGTTTAGCGTCAAAATGAATTCCTTATCGCATTGGAATAATCAGACTATAGGGTATTAAATCAAATAGAGAGTTTGATAAATTTTAATCATTCGAGTTGATTTGTGAATAGAAAGACAATTCAACATAAACAGAAGGTAGCAGCATCTTTTTTTGTTCAGTAAAAATTGAACGAAGAGGTTACTAATTGCTTCAGGATGAATGCTTTTGACGAATCTAACTAGAAATAAGTAAGTATACATATTAAAAAAAATCTTCGGCTCTACATAGTGAGTACGTTTAAAAGGCAAGAAAAACTGGTGCCAGCTTCATTGACATGAAGGAATTTTAGCAAATCATAGGCACACTCCATATTGCAGACCCGGGGCTCCTTAGCGTCCCACACATTTGTAGGACTCGGATCACAGGAACGATGTTCTGGGTGGGTCAGACTACTGTTTCCAACTCTAGGTGCCATGTTTCTAGATGGATATTATGAGCTGGAGTGCAACGAGAAGGCGCAAGATAGTGAGGAGGTCTTGAAATCATCTCAAATAAGGAAGAGGTTGACGTATTCTGTGCTGGAGAAGACTGTGGGCATATCACATATTTGCCTTCAAACAGTTAAAAGACTCTTGTAGAGAAAGGAGGAGGCCTTTTTCATAGGAGATTGACTAACATTTCAGAAAGCGACAATTCCTTTCAATATAGGAAATATCTGCCGAAGCACGTAGTTTCCCAACTTTGGAGTGGGCTGTCTTCTAACTAAGTTCCTGTTCCCTCATTACTTCTATAGGTAGGGATGCTGGAGAAGAAGTATCATGTAGTATGAGAGAGTGCGTATAACGTGATTGAATCTATGTATGGGTTGGTGGTTCACTGTGTCTCCTTCTCCACTTGCTGGAAGGCCCCCATAAACCCTGCTCCCATCATTAATAGTACTATTCCAAAGATGAGATGAGTGTTAAAGGTTAAGTTTTAAAAGACAATCAAACCATGACTCCCATATAATTTCAAAATGAACATGTCTCAAATTTGGACTTAGCTCATAGACACATGTGAGATTCACCGGATGTTAGGACTGGTTCAAGGGGCACACATCTAGAATCAGATAAGGAGCAAAGAAACGAATTTACAAATGGATGCAAAGCTGGCAAAACTGGGCAATATTCACGGGGCTGTAATCAATGGCATTCCATTGGATACAATCTACATTTCTGTGGATAGGAATAAGTTGCGTTCCTCTCAGTTAATCTTCATCTCCACTGAGTCGTGAAACAGTCTAGTCAAAGTCAAACATCCTCAGAGGAGTGTCTGTTATTCTAATGAAAAGGTGTTCAGCAATCTCTTCTGACTTCTTCAGTAATCTCAAAATCTTCCACAATGTTTAACTAACTACGTGAGTTAACATAGAAAAAGTTCTCCCTAGAGTGCCTGGAAAACGGTGAGTGTTCAATCAACATTACGTATTATTATCATTGCTGTTATTTTATTTTATTTTTTTTTTTTAATTTTTTTTTCAACGTTTATTTATTTTTGGGACAGAGAGAGACAGAGCATGAACGGGGGAGGGGCAGAGAGAGAGGGAGACACAGAATCGGAAACAGGCTCCAGGCTCTGAGCCATCAGCCCAGAGCCTGACGCGGGGCTCGAACTCACGGACCATGAGATCGTGACCTGGCTGAAGTCGGACGCTTAATCGACTGCGCCACCCAGGCGCCCCTCATTGCTGTTATTTTTACCCAAGTCCTGGGTAGATGAATCACCTAGTGGTTGATGTGAAAAACTCTTTGACCAAGGTCTTGACCACCATTTTTTTCCCCTTTCCCTTTGGAGGTGACACACATCAGCTGCCATCTTTCATCTCTCATGAATCCATGCCTTTTGTGTTAGGAAATCTTTTTTCCAATGTGCATACCAAAAGCATCCTTATCCTTGATTCCTTCCAATTCCTAGTTACCTTTTGTAGGAAAATTTCTCTCTGACTCAAATGTGTAGTGAGGTGTAAGAAAAATTCTAATGACGTTCCTAAGTTAGGGAAAGGACAGACAGTAGGGTTTTACTAAAGTTATAAATGATAAATTTTAGATTCAGTTGTCTCAGCAAACAGAAGCCAAATATCCATTGCTTAGGGTTGTTGAGTATTCAAACATAGACACAGGAATAATATAATTTAGACAATTTACACATAGAGTTGGCCCTTGAACTATGTGGGGGTTAGGAGTGCTATGCACCTACTCAGTCAGAAATCTTCGTATAACTTTTGTCTCCCCCAAAACTTAACTACTAAAAGCCCACTGTTGACCAGAGAAGCCCCACCGATAACATAAAGTTGATTAACACATATTTTGTATGTGATATGTATTATATTGTTACAATATAATAAAGTATTCTTACAACAAAGTAAGCTAGAGAAAAGAAAATGTTAGGAAAATCAAAGGAAGAGAAAATACATTTACAGGACTGTAGTATATTTATTGAAAATCAAGTCTGTGTTAAGTTGACCTGTGTAGTTCAAACCCATGTTGTTTAAGGGTCAACTACATATACGTATTATTTAACTTGCCTTTGTATGTATATATGTATATATGTCTCTATCTATCTATCTCTATCATCTATATCTATCTACCTATTTATCTCTATTATCTATCTATCTATCTATCTATCTATCTATCTATCTATCTATCATCTATCTATTTCCTAAGGATACCTGTCTATCTATCTATCTATCTATCTATCTATCTATCTATCTATCAATCTTTATTCTATTCTATCATCTATCTATCTATCTATCTGTCATCATATGTACCCACACGAGTATTTAACTCATCTATAGGCAAGTACGTGTATATGACTTGCCACCTCCACTTGAGTCCTGTCATCCATGGTTCTGAACCATGTTTTGTGATTGGAGGCACTGCTGTTGCTCGTAACCATGGCTCACAGGTGATATGTGTTCAGTCTTTCTCAAAAATCCAGACCCAGGTCAGGGGAGGCAACAGTGGGGGGGGGGCAGAGGGAGCTGGAGCCCAAGGAGAGCGATAGCATGAGAGAATGGATGCCACACAGAAACCATTGCTCTGGAAAGATCGCTACCAAGGAATTTGGACAATGTTTCCCATTATGTCAATTTATCCAGAAAGAAACTCCTGCTGACCCCCATGGAGATATCCCATTACTAGGAGAAGTAAAATGTCTATGGAGCAAAACAAAGTTGTGCAAGAGTTGACGTGTGTGTGTGTGTGTGTGTGTGTCCACGTGGCAGGCAGACCAGCCAGGTGGCCTGAGGCAGTATTGACTGTTATCTTGCCCCAGAGAGCTTGTAGCTTCTGTTGGTCATCGTGATGAAAGTTGCAGCTTTTCATTGTTGCAAAACAATAGAATGGAAAAGTACATTTTATGATTTTTGTAACTTATATGCCTTTGATAATTCTATCCCATTCCTGACAATTATGCATGCTTTCCTTATCAGACAGCTTGGAGGAAAGTACATCCCTGCTCCCCTGAGGCCCCATCTGTCACAGGTTTGTGTCCGATCTCATTGGTAGAGGCAGAGACCCTCCCTTGGGAACCTCAGGGATACATTGGAAAGATCCTAAAAATATCTGTAGGACTATGTAAGAACAGTATATAATTATGTGTTTTAGTGTTTAAAATGGAAGATGATTAAACTCTTAATCACCAACTTTTGGTTTAGGACTTCTCTCTCACTTGAAAATATTTTAGGGGTACCCGGGTGGCTCAGTCCGTTAAAGTGTCCGACTTCAGCTCAGGTCATGATCTCACGGTTCATGAGTCTGAGCCCTGCGTCAGGCTCTGTGCTGACAGCTTGGATCCTGGAGGCTGCTTCAGATTCTGTGTTTCCCCCCCCCACCGCCCCCCCCCCCCTGGTTGTGCCCCGTGCGCCTCTGTCTTTCAAAAATGAATAAACATTAAAAAAAATTTTTTTAAATAAAATATTTTAACAATGCTTTGTCTGTTGAAAATTTTCACAAAACATTTTCATTTGAAAACTTGCACATAAAATTTCCTGGGTCCAAATCTAAATAGAAGCACTATGGCTACTCGTGTGTCAAATAAAGATCTGTTTATGTTCTTGTACTTTTCAGTGAGGACGTGTGTGTTTGGCTTGGGGGTTATTTTATATCACCCCCCACTCCACTCAATTGCATATGAAAAATCACAGGATTAACCTCTGGGTGTGGATAAGGGCCAACTCAAAGGCCACTCCACCTATAAATCAGGGAACTGGAGGGCTTTATTTGATGTGCCCAAACCTCTCCCAGAGAGATGATGTGTGCATGCACACAGAGCAGACACTGAATGCCAAAAATGCTTCCCAGAGTGCTTTGGGACTTGGCCATCTCCTGAAGAATTCTAGACATCTATGTATTCTTTATTGAGCTGTGTTTATTTACTTTTCCATGGCAGTTAAATCTCTTTCAAGACCTTTAATGGCCTCAGCACCCTCTGTCCGGTGAGCTTTACGTGTGATCCTGGCTGGGATCTGCTGAGCCCATAGCACCTGGGTCACATAACTGTTCCTGGTGCCAACACACGTTTTCTTTCACATCGCCATTAACTCAGCAGTAAAGAAGGGAGATTGGCTGGTGAAAGTGTCCTGGGTCCTTCAAGTTTTACTCAGGTTTCACAGTCCCTGTAATCTGAGCTCCCTGTACTGAGTGGTTTGGTGGTTATGGTAAGATGACTGCTTTATTCTGACCTGTCCACTAGACAGTCGTGTGTGTGTGTGTGTGTGTGTGTGTGTGTTTGCACAGCCTTATAATTGTTCTGACGGAGCTGAGAAAGGTCCCGTGGAGGATGCCTCTACGTGGATAGGCACACACAGCCAGAATCTCCGCCAGCTTGCCCGATGCCCAGGCCTCCTGGTCACCCCGACCCCCGGCAAGAGAACGACGGTTCAGTGCATCCACAGCAGAAGCAACGCGTAGGTGGGCCACTGCCTCTACCTGGTCTGAAAGCACCATAGCTATCTTAGGGACATTGCAAGAAGGGTGTCCGTGACAAATAGGGGAGTTAGAGACCTCCCCTCTCAAGGCCCGGTGGCTGTGGAAGACACAGAGTTGTTCTGAAGTCTATGGAGGCAGCTATCTTGCACCCCACGGGCCATGGGCTGGGGAGGAATCAGAATACATGGAGGGTTTCATGCTCCTTTTAAGTAGTGCGTATATGCACATTTTTGGTGTAGCTATTTATAAGTACATTTATGTCTCAGTCGCTGTGCTTATTAAAGACATAAATATTTTACCTCTTAGCAAAGAAGAAAATAGTTTTCACAGATTTCCTGGCAGGCAACACCACCACCTCGCCAACCCTTCTCATCTGCAGATTTCAACCTAATAAAGTATTGATCCAGGGAGCAGAGCTTGTCTCAGTGTCACCCTCCCGAAAAGTGCAAAACCAGGTTGATCAGGGCGCAGGGGGGCCTGCCTCCAGCTGATGATGTTTTAAAATGTTACTGGGGAGATGTCAGAATAGAAAGCAGAAGTCGAATAACAAAGCTTAAGTTCTCCAAGGTGTGAGAGTGCTTGACTGGTGGGAAAACATCTTTCTTGCAGGTCGTCCGGTTACTCGTGTTAATTAGGTATTCGCCGTGTGGCAAAATTCTTCTGGCTCCAAGACCTCATAATGAGTTAGTTCTATACCCAAGCCTCAGAGTGAAAACCCTTCGGGTATTGTAGACACCTGCGGGCAACTGTGGGCAGTGGCTGGGTCTGAAGGCAGAAGACTGTCTTTAGGGGCACCTGGGTGGCTCAGTCAGTTAAGCGTCTGACTCTTGATTTCTGGCTCAGGCCATGATCTCACGGTTCGTGAGTTCAAGACCTGTGTCGGGCTCGGTGCCGACGTGTGGAACCTGCTGGGGATTCTCTCTTTCCTGCTGTCTCTGCCCCTCCCCTGATCACATGATCTCTCTCTCTCTCTCTCTCTCTCTCAAAATAAATACATTATATATATATAAAAGAATATTGTGTTTAAAGAAGGATTCTCCTGGGGGAGCTAGGGAAGGGGCAGGGATGACAGGAAGAAAGCCTGGGGGTGGATGTGTTGAAGGAGATGGTTGCTTAGCCAGCTGGGACTTACGAAGAAGGCAGACTAAGGAGGGTACTTCAAGGAGCAAGAAAGATAATCATCACTCCCTTTTCTTGACTGGGTCCCAGCCACTATGCTGCTACGTTTTTGGTGTCTTCTCACCAAATCCTCTCCACGACCCATGAGTGCGGCCTGGCAGGTGCACGGCTGCCCTCCCGGCCCACCCTTGCTCCACCGTCCTGCGGTGACACGGTTCTCTTTCTCTCCCCTCCGAGGTGAGGCTGCTTCTTTTTCTTCTCTGGCTCCGCCCACACGGGAACTGGAACTCCGTCTTCCCAGGCACTGCTGACACAGGGCATTGTGTGTAATAGGCTTGTATCACCGATTTGCCGATAGCAGCGGACAGAGATGCCGCACCCTTGCACAGCGCCCAGCCTCGGGTCGCCGACCGATGCTCCAGCTCTTAAAGCCTCCTGCCGCTTCTGCTTCTGCAGACTGGGCTCGGCTCCCTCTCATCTTATCCTTCGCTGACTCCTCGTCAACTCTCTCACCGCAGCTTCCCTCTCGGAATTAGAGAGAGAGAATCCTCCAGCTACACCAGCCCTTATCCCTAAAGCCAGGGCCTGGGGCTTCACATAACCGAAAGCCCCCAATTCCCTCTACTCCTCCATGGGGTCGGGGGGCCTCCGCTTCCCCACCAGGTTGTCTTATTGGAAGCGACACTTTTCAGTGTGTCAGTGACAGCTTCCACACCAAGTCCGGGGGTGGGGGACAGGGCCCAGCAGGCTGCTGAAGAGGGACGTAGGACACATATGGCCCTGGACCCTAAGTCTCTAACTTGGATAATAGCCAATTTGGTTTCAGGGAACCGGGGTCGCCTCCCATTGTCTGTTCCTCACCAGGTCTCACCAGCTGAAGACCCAAACAAATTCACAGTGAAGTTCCCACCGCAGTAATTTGAGGTCATTAACCCGGGCATTCAGCTGTTCACTTAAGAAACAGATAACGGAAAGTGGTGTAAGGGGGCCAATGCCATCGTTCTGCCGTGCCAGCAGATACAATTATTATTGTTTTGTTTTGTTTTCCTGACCCATGCCTGTTGCAATTCAATCTAATTAGTGCTTCAATTACTAGAGAATGTAATTTTGCAACACACGCAGGGTAGGGCTACCCTCAAAAATCAAGGGCTTTTTGCCACCCCACCCCCCACCCCCCACTGGTTACCCTACTTTCCTCAGCCTGAGTCCGTTTGCTGCCCCAGGACCTTATGCTGGTCTGCGTGTTAGTGACAGAGAAACTGGCTCATCATAAACCCAAACCCTGAGAGTGAGGGATTTCTGAACGTCCATTGCCCTGGGATAAGGGCCCAGCCCAGCTATGCGGTTGATCACGGATTCTGAGAAAGATGCAAATTTCCAGAGATTCTTCCTCTTGCAAGATAGCTTAGACTCACTGAAAACAAACTTCTTGTTTAAATTGAAGAACGACCCCCCCACGGAAAAGTGCATGTCTGTTGGGCATACAACACAAGAACTTGTTACAACTGAACTTACCTGTGTAACCAGCTCCAGGATCAGGGAACAGAACATTCCAGAAACTCCTAGAGTCTCCTTTCAGTCGTTACTGCCTTCCCTCCACGTGACCACTGTCTTCCTTCTCTCACGTCATGCTTTTGTGATTCACCTGCGCTGCTGAGGTACATCAAGGTTGCTGTTTGGTGTACAAGTTCACCCTTTTTCATTCATTTATAGGCAGAATTTCATGGTGTAGATATACTATAGACACCCTATTAATTCATTCTCTAGTTGCTGTGCGTTTTGATTGCTTCCTGTTCTGGAATGTTATGAATAAAGTTGCCTTGAACATGTCTGCGGTGGTCACGTACACGTATTTCTGTTGCCTGTGTATCTGAGTGCAATTGCTTGGTCATAGGGGATGTGCATGTTGAACTTCGGTGTGTATATCATCACACAGCTTTCAAAGGTCAGTTCCAACATATACACTCACTCAGCAGGGTATGAGAGTTTCGTATGCTCCATATTCTTGCCAACCATTTGGCACTTGGCATGTCTGTCTTTAATTTTAGCCATTAAGTGGGGGTATGCCCTTAGCACCTCCCTGATTACTACTAAAATTCAGTATCGTTTTACAGGTCTAGTGACCATGTGGATATATATTTTTTCTGGTAGAGCGCCTGTTTAAGATTTTTGCCTATTTGAAAAATAATTGTACTATCTTCTTTTTTTTATTTCCTTGTAGAAGTCCTTCCTGTATCCCAAATTTAAGAGTCCTTTGTCATATAGATGCATGAAAAATAGCTTCTCCCACTCGATGGCTTGACTCCTTCCTTATCGAAACATTGGTAAAATGATTATTTTCTATTAGGCAAACTGTTATGAAATTCTTCTGTATCTCTGGGAATGTTTCTTGCCTTAAAGTCTGTAATATTAGGACAGATATACCAGCTTTCCTTTAGTTATTGTTTGCAGGCTTAATCCTTCCCCTCCTTTCAATCTTTCTTTACTCATTTAAGGCATGGCTCTTGTAAGCATTAGTATTTTTTTTTTTTTCCCATTCCAGCTGATAATCTCTGTCTTTGAATTGAAATGTACGTTTACATTTAGTGTAATTACTGGTATAATTGGCTAAAATCTACCCTTTTTCCTGTTTGTTTTCCATTTGCCTTCCTGTTTATGTTCCTTCTTCTTTCTCGCTTTTCTTTAGGTTAATATGTTTAAAAATTCAGCCCTCTCTTCTGTTAGTTTGCTAGTTACATATTGCTTTAGTGTTCTTTTAGTGGTTATTATAGAAATGAGAATACCCTTCCCTGACTCACTAAAGTCTAACATAAATGAATTCTTTACCCCTTTCTGAATGGAGTGCAGTTAGGATACTTTAACTCCATTGTTGTATGGATCTTAGTCTATTAATAGTGGCACTCTTGGTTATGGATGCCTGAGGACCTCATCTGGGCCAGTGCGTCTGGTGGTGAGCTCTCACAGACATTTCCCCAGCTGCAACCAACGTTGTGGCTGGGCTGGCCCTTGTGGTCCTTTTTAGGATTGCAAGATGCACCTCAGCAACAACCATCAGAAAACTTCGAAACATCAAGGTTTGTTACTCACAAGTCCTGAAGGATGCACAACACGCCTAGGGCCACACAGTGAGGTCACTGGTGGGGGGGAAGAGGGAGAGAGGAGGGGAGTGAGAAATATAGAGCAGAACTGGAGCTCTGCCTTTATTGGGGTCAAGGGTAGGGTGCCTAGGGTTTTTCTTTTTTTTCCATGTTATTTATTTTCGAGAGGGAGCACACGCACAAGTGAGGGAGAGGGGCGGAGGGGGAGAGAGAATCTTAAGCAGACCCCATGCTCAGCATGGAGCCTGATGTGAGGCTTGATCCTATGACTCTGGATCATGACCTGAGCTGAACTCAAGAGTCAGATGCTCAACTGGGCTCAACCCAGGTGCCCCAGGGTGCCTAGGGTTTTGCAGGCTCACTCTGCATCTGGGAATTAGGCTAAGAGAATGGAAAAGCAAGGTCACTCAAATGGTTGGTTATCTGGGTTTACCCAGGGCTTGTAAAAAGGACTTCCTTTTAAAGTTCTGGGTGCATCCTGGTTTCATACCTAGTTGATTTGCTCGTAGCTGTGTTATATGGCTGGCAGTATGTTTACTCCGGATAGATGTTTTCGAAATGGATGCCCAGGCAATCAAAAGCCTAACGTCAGGGACTTATATCACAATTAAAACATTTAATATCAGACACTTACACTGCATATATATATATACACACACACACCCATCTCTGTCCTCTTACGTTGTTGATGTGTGCTTTAATTTTACGTGTTTAACCTCTTCAGGGCAAGATTATTGTATTATATAGTCAGTATTCATTTCTTCTGACCCCTACACTCATTCCTCTTTGTGTCCTCCTGCATTTTTGTGTTCCTACCTGGAACCATTTCTTTCCGCCTGAAGGATTTACTTTTGCTTGAGAGGCTGCTGAGCGTCTTGATCCAGTTGAGGACTGAGGTGATTTAGGGGCCAAGCTAGGTGGCAGTCCTTGTGAGGCTGGTCCATTCCTGGTTCCCTCTTGCTCCTCAAGTGTAGCCTGTGGCATTCAAATGGACAACCTGAGTTGCTTCCCAGGGCCTGTTCTTTTTGCTGAGTGCAGGTTCTCTTTGCACCGTGAATTTGCAAACACCTCTGCTCAACTTCTGAGCCACTGCCTTTGCTTATCTTATCATATAAGATCACATTGCTGATCTGGGACCCCCGACTCTCAGTCGCTAACTCTTCCCCAAGGCCATGCCTTTTGCAATGTTTCTGATGCTGTGTGTGTAGAGGTGGAGAGAGGAGGGGCAGACTCTCAAGGAGGGGAGGAAGCAGGAGAAAGAACTGGAGGGGAGGAGGCCTTTGGGTAGCTCTGTGCCCGGGGGGCCTGACCCCGTGCTGAAGTCACAGCCCAGGATGAGAAACCCTGCTTTGCGGTGTGGCGGTCTGCCCAGCAGGCGCCGGGAGCCTCCGCAGCTGGCACCGCCTTTCGGCGTCGATCAAACTGAAAGCCAGTTGCAGATGGACGTGACATTCTCCCATCAGCTTTCTACTACTGAGTGTATCGACCAGAGGAATACTAACTATGGGACAGACCCTCATACTAGGTATATACGCCTCTCAGAGGGAAAATGACAGGTAACAAACATCAAGTCAGTATTTTCACTTGGAATCGCAAATTCCCCAGGCCATCGGATTTTATTCCGTGGATGCTCATGTTTCTCAGGTTGAGGGTCTGGGCCTCTTTGGGGTGGGGGGGGGGGGCAGCTATTCAGATTCCTGTTGTGTGCATCACCTGTGGTCATCCGGGGCCACACGCAGGTGCTGTTAGCCACGCCCTCCGCGTTGGATTATCTGCCACATGGACTTCTCTTGGAGGAGAAAAAGGGAAAAGATGACTCTTGGTCTCTGAGTGACACCACGTTTCATGTCACTTTCTCTCCAACTGTGAGAGTCACCGCTGATCCCCAGTGCAAGCCACTCTGCTTCCACAGTGCATCTCCCAAGAATCTCCTTCCGGAGTCCATTTGAATCCTTACCTGTGCCCTCCGTACGTTACCACACTAGGGAGGCAGGATGGCCAGATGCCGAAGTGCACATTCTGGGGTCAGAGAGACCCAGCTCTACTCCAGCTCTGCCAGCTAATGGCTGTGTGAGCATGCGAAACTTACCTACCTCCATAGGCCTCAGTTTCCTCATCTGTTAAATGGGACAGGAATTTAGCATTACTGGAAAGTCTGATGAGGTAACAGTTGCAAAAGACCGACTACAGTGTCCCGCACAGAATCATGCTCAGTAAATAGTAGCTGCCGCTGTCGGCGTGGCAGTGTGAACCTCATTATCGACCTAAACTCAGATACTATTGCAGCCAAGCAAACGACTCTTTCCCCTTAAGTTTTGCACGAACACGTAAAAGTGTTTCAAGGCTGGCTCCTCTCATCTTATAACCTGCTCAGAACTTGTGAAAACAGGAGCCTGGGCTGCCTTCAAGTCTCCTCTCCTGATATCATCACTGGACGGCCAGTTCACATGCTCTCTCTTTGGCAACTTTCTTGGTAATTCGAGCAGACAGGCTCGTCCTCCCTCTTGAGTGCTACTGTGCTCATTTTCCACCCCATCACAGGGAGCTGACAGTTTATGGGTAGAGCTCATTGCACAAGCAGACTATAGACTCCTCTCGGGCAATGGATTTCTCTGTAGGATGTTAGCGGGGTTGGATTCCTTCAGAACAGGCATTTTCTTTTGTCTTTCCAACAAGATGATCATTTAAAAGAGAGATCATGGTGGTTACAAATAGCCTTGATTGTTCAATGCACCTTAGATCATATTTATGTTCGGAAACAGACCATTCTAGTGGTTGGGGTGGAAACTTCCCAGGGGGATGATGGTGGGCAAAGGGTTGGGGTTGAAGCATGGAGTTGGGAGGGGGGAATCCTTAGGTCACCTGCTTCCTTTTGTAGGCCCGCAGTCAAATCCTATCGTGTCAATTATTATGTCTTGAAGAAGTGAGCTTAGGGTGGCTCCGTCCTTGAGTGTCTGACTTGGGCTCAGGTTGTGATCTCCCAGTTTGTGAGTTCGAACCCCACGTCAGGCTTGCTGCTGTCAGCACAGAGCCTACTTCTGATTCCTCTGTCCTCCTCTCTCTGTGTCTTTCCTCTGCTCATGCCCTCTCTCTCCCAAAAATAAATAAACATTAAAAAAAAAAAAAAAGGTGAGGGGCGCCTGGGTGGCGCAGTCGGTTAAGCGTCTGACTTCAGCCAGGTCACGATCTCGCGGTCCGTGAGTTCGAGCCCCGCGTCAGGCTCTGGCCTGATGGCTTGGAGCCTGGAGCCTGTTTCCGATTCTGTGTCCCTCTCTCTCTGCCCCTCCCCCGTTCATGCTCTGTCTCTCTCTGTCCCAAAAATAAATAAAAAATGTTGAAAAAAAAAATTAAAAAAAAAAAAAAAGGTGAGCATAATGGTTCCTACTTCTCAGTGGGATGCTGTGGGGATTGAACAATAACCTGCAGGGCTGGCCACAAAGTAAGTGCTCAGTAAATAGTAACTAAAGTTAATAAGCATTGATTAATTAATTGCATTAACAACTTAATAGGGACACCTAACCTTTTGGACATTTCCTTTTAGGGTTTGTAGCCTAAATGGCAGCTTCCCTTTGACCAGATCCTATTCATCAAATGCCTAAGTGAGCACGTGTTTAGCTGAGTGTCATCCAAGAAGAACTCTGTAGACCAGGCCTTTCCCTGCAGCCCTCACAGTCATTAAGCAAGTGCAAATGAATTAGCAAGACACCCTTATGAAAAACAGACCGGCCAAGAGGGGCCTCTCATGTTTAATACATTGCAGACCCAGTGAACTGTAAAAATAAATTAAGACCCACAATGCTATTGTTTTTTGAAGCCCTTAATAAAATTCCTTCCCTTTTTACTAAGGGGCGAGGACATATGTTTTAAAACTACGTGATGCTTTAAACATCACAGCACCTTCTTACAGTTTTTCTGATCACTTGCACCCGTCTTGAGAGCATCACAGGCATTTTCTTTTGTCTTCCCAACAAGATGGTTGTTTAAAAGGGAGATCATGATGGTTATAAACAGCTTTGATTGTTAAATGCATCTTAGATCATACTTATGTTCCGAAATGGAACATTCTCGTGGTCAGGGTGGAAACTTCCTGGGGAGGGGATGATGGTGGGCAAAGAGTTGGGGTTGCAGCATAGAGTTGGAAGGGGATTCCTTTGGTCAACTGCTTCCAGACTTTTCCTTTGGTGGCCTTGGACGTGGTGGTCTCAGTCTAGTCTGGCACTTCCCTTCAAGAGACAAGCTGCCCAAGATGGCTTGGCAATGCCAGCAGGTTCCCAGACTTGGGACACAGTGATGAGGAGCTCTGTCTGCTTCCATGCAATAATAAAGACCCCTAAGTTATGCTGCTTCTGAATTGGCCATCTTAAGTTTGTCTCATCCCACCTCCTTTCCTGCACAACCTGCCTATGTATCCTCACTGCCCGCCTCCAAATATATTGGTGCCATATAATGACTAAATGAATCCCGGTTTAGCCTCATTTAGACGTAGCCTGTGAGATGCACTTGCTATCAAATCACATGGGGAGATTTGCTCTGCTCCTGTGCTTCGGGTCTCAGGGGCTGCCTCCTCTTTCCCTCTTCATGCTTCCTTATCACTTCCGCTCTTCTCCATATCACTGGGCCAACATGAGCAGCATAAAGGATGATGGATTCGAGAATTGACCTTGAACAACAGGAGCGTGGACTGCGCGGGCCCACTTATACATGGATTTTTCCCATAAATATAGTACAGTGTTGTAAATGTATTTCTTCTTTATGATTTCCTTAATGACATTTTCTTTCCTCTACCTTACTGTAAGAATACAGTATAGAATACACATAACACACAAAATACCTGAGTCGACTGTTTCTGGTGTTAAGTAAGGCTTCTGATCAAGAGTAGGCTATTAAGGGGCGCCTGGGGGGGCTCAGTCAATTAAGCGTTTGACTTCGGCTCAGGTCATGATCCTGCGGTCCGTGAGTTCGAGCCCCGCGTCGGGCTCTGTTCTGACAGCTCAGAGCCTGGAGCCTGCTTCGGATTCTGTCTCCCTCTCTCTGCCCCTCCCCTGCTCACACTCTGTCCTTCTCTCTCTCAAAAATAAACATTAAACCAAATTGAGTAAGCTATTAGTAGTTAAGTTTTGGGGGGAGCCAAAAGTTAGATGCAGATTTTTGAGTGGGAGGGGGTTTGTGCCCCTAACCCCTGCGTGGTTCAAGGGTTGAGTAGTTAGAATCCTCCAGGTTATGTTCATTTCCTGGACACTGGAAAAGTGAGTGATATGAGGTGGGGACTTCTTAAATTTCCTCTAGCCAAGTCTGGTCTCACTTTTGTGTCTTTATAGCTGTTTTCTAGAGATAGCTCTCTGCTTCTCCCTGTATTACTCTTTCAGACCCACTTCATATCCTGTGTGTGCAATCTTGAGTGAACTCTATTCCTTCTCCATTCCATCCAGTTCAACCCTGTCTAGTTCAATTAATCCCAAACCAAGTGCTGTCAGCATTGGGAGCCAGCCACTGGGGCTATTTGGTCTCTGCCTTTGGGAGCTCAATTAACCATTGTAGCAATTTGTTAGTATGAATTTAACCCATGTTAATTTAGAAAACCTGAAAGCTAGAGCAAAGCACACCAAAAAATGGAAATAAAAATCACTTTTAATCACATTCAGAGATGACACCATGATAATTTTACTTTATACACATGGGCATGTATATAGTACACACACACAAATTTGGATTCTGATGTTCTAATTACATGTTCATTACACACGGCCTCGCATCATTTCCTCTTGCTTTATTTGTAAGAGTTCTGTCGGGACAAGGAGGCACAACACATTCTTCGCTTTTTGGAGTCTCAGTTTCTCCCAGGTCCAGGGCGTGTTGTCGGTCCACACAACCACGCAGGGGAGACTAATCATCTCCTACAGCCTGGCTTGCTGGGAGAACCATCCTGTTAACCAGATAAAGGGTTAACCAGAGCAGAGTGTCAAAGGGCTCTCAAAAATGCAGCCCCTTTGCAGAGGGGCCTCAAAGCCTCTTCCCGAAGGAGGGGAGGAGCGGGCAGTTAAGAGGAGCCTTATCTGTGAGAGCGATCATCAGGAAAAGTTGTACGTTTTCTGCACTACAAAGGCGCTGCTTTCTTCTCCTGGGCTCTGACTGGAGCTCTTGAGATTGAAGAAAACTGTTGGCCACAGTTCTAAAAACTCCAGATAAAGGCTTTGATTTGTTAATTAAATTTTTACTATCTGCATTTGATATCTCAGCCAAATTGTATCCGCCGCAGGAACAACAAGAAAGTCCCTCACTTCAAAGGGGCGCCCACTCGGTGACCTGTAATTATGGAATTTACTGCGGGGTGAAGCGTTGTCTGGGGTGCACCTGCCTTCCTAGAGCCCTCCACGCGGCCCCCCAGGGACAGCCGCTCTTTCTGGCCCTGGCTCCTAGCAAAGGCACGGGGGCGGAGCCAGCACACCTGCCCGCGCTGGGCGGCGGGACCCTGGTGAAGAGCAGGTGTCAGCCGGGGGGGGCCCACCCCGTCCAAACGCGTCTCGGCCCCGCCCACAGACAGCCCCCGCCCACCCTGAAAGCCTCCTGGACGCCTTGGGGAAACACGGCTTGTTTAATGAAAAAATTGAAAGGCCGGAGCCACTCGGGCTGCTGGTCCCAGGCAGAGTCTTTTCCTTTCCTGTGAGCTTGACCAGAATCTCCCTCTGCTTGGCAGGGGCCACACCACCATCAGGCCCTTTCATTCCCTCTGTGGCGTGGATATTATTAAAGGATATTTAGAGGTCCCTATACCGGGCTGCTTCCGCAGACCTTTCCCCATTCAGCACTGGTCATTTCTTACACGCATATAATCGAAACCTGCAGATTTCCTTTATAGGCGGCCCTCTCCGGTGCTTGGCATAAGCTTTGCCTTGGCCATAAGCAGAGTAGAGCCAAGTTTTGAGATACCTTAAGCAATCCCGTAGGACTTTCTAGTGGACCACTTCCAATGCAAGCTTTGGTGTTACTAGTTTTTCCTATTGTCCTTCATTTTTGTTTTTAAAATTCAACGTTGGTACCATTGTGTTAGATACAAAGTGGCCTCCAACCCATTTACGAAAGATGCAGAAGTATATGGTAAAAAGTACAACATTCCACTAAAACTACTTGGGGTCCATACAATTTTCACACAGTGGGTTCGGATAGATTTTTTTTTTCCCCCTCTCAGATGAAAGTCCTGGTTGTTTGGACTCAGGGTGGACCCAATCATGACTGCAGACTGATCTGTATAAGGGGGAATTTATGCCTACAAGAGGAAGGAAGGGGGAGGAAAGGACACTTTCTAGTGACCGCATGCTTTATCAAAGGGTGCGATCTAACCTGACATAAATAGACGTTGAGCTGTTGGCCTGAGTTTGAAAACGCAGGCTTGCTGATACTCAGACTCGTTCCAAGTCATCTTATCTCTCTTACCAACGGGTGCTACTTACCAGCCTCCCTTTGTTGCCTGGGCTCTCTTTGGAGGAGGAATCTGCTTTCGTTCGCTCCTGCCGGGCTCTTTCTGAACAGTGGCATCTGAATATCACTTTAAACGTTTCACCAAAAAAGGATCTTAATGGTGTCGGCATATTCTAAGGTAGACCTTGCCACTCTGAGAACCTTCTAGAAACCACGAACTCTTTGTTATATCCTTGTCTGGAAGCCTAAAAGAGAACACACGGCACCATGTCAGGGAACCACAGAATTTAAGAATTTATCACGAAGAAGAGAAACCAATGGCAAGATGGCAGCAGTAGGACTGGGAAAGGGTGTATATGACATCATGACATTCAATGTCTTATAGACCAAAGCCAATAATAATCTTTTTTGGATCATTAAAATGGTGCTTTCACTTCTGATGTTTATTAACACTTATACATTGCAGGCTCCGTACTGAGGAAACTCCTCCTGTATATTACTCCATTTAATCCTGACAACAACTTTGTGAGCCAGGTGATATTATAGCCAACGAACAAACAAAGGCTTGGAAAGGCCGACTTCTGACAAGGTCGCATGATGCCAAGGTTTGATCCCACGTATAGTCGGTACCTTTCTCTTCCATATTACACTATTCCCTAAAATGGACAGACTAGCTTTCATGGGAAATAAGGGTGTCTTTTGGACGCAATAAAATGTCAGAGGGTTGAGTTCCTCTTTGCTGAATGCTTTCTGAAGGGTTACAGAATGTAGGAGTAGCCAAGGTCACATTTGACCCAATATTGGAGGACACGTACTATTGTTTTCTAACGAATTAACTTCATAAGCCCAGGAATTTCTGCTCCTCTCCCCCAGATAATAATGTTCATAATTTGTCTGTAACCTACGAGAGATTTCTTTTTGCCAAGGTGAAGAAATAATAGATAACTTCAGATCTACAACAACAAAAATCACAGAAGGACTACTTACAGGAATGAAGAGAGGAGAATACAACAGCCCCACATTCAAAAGCTCAAGAGAAAAATAAACATGTCTTTTTAAAAATGTGCATAGAGTTGAGAGGCCATAAGCTAGAGAAATGAAGATTATGCTATAACATTTAGTCTACTGGTGGCCCCCAAACATCTTCCTGTAATTATTGGAATGAAATGAAGAGTGCCTTCAAAACCACATATGGAAACAGATGTATCTGGTGTGCTTTGCATCGTGAACGTTTCTTGTGGCTCTGAGTCCAGAGGTGGGCTAACTAATTATGCCTGTTGTGAGCTAAATGTAAATATTAGAATTGTGTTCATCCAAAGCCTGCCCATACGCTCTTACACATCACCCTGAATGATTCAACAAGGATGCATGGCACGCAGGCAAGGTCAAGGACGCAGGGACTCCTGAGGTGAGGCTCTGTCTCCAAACACCTGAGAAGAAACACTTTCTCTAGAGGATTTTTACCATATGCCACCACCCAGTGAAGGGGACAGCTGGCTTTTCCTGGGTCCCTTTCCCTTCCATTTGTCCCTAAAACAAATATGGACAAAACAACTCATAACTGAAAATTGTCATGTCTTTGGGCAGGGGAGGTGCTTTATGGAAACTGACCCGGTCTCCTGTATTCTTTTGCGACCACCATGAGGGGAATTGGTCACATATTCATATTATTTCTAATTTATGATCTTAGGTGACACTGTGGTTTAAGAGGAATAAGAGATCAGAGCTGCTGCAGAGTTAAAGTATAATCGTAGCGATTATTCCCATTATCGATTTGTGATCCCCATATCCTACTTCTCACTCAACCCTGGGGGATTGAGGAGGTCTAAGAATCATGTGATTATCTCCTGCCCCATCAGAGAAAAATCTGCTTTAACTGCTGTCATTCGTGCTTCACAAAACGTCACAAAAACTTTGGGGTTATTTGACATGAGTTCTGGTTTCTTACCGGTCTGGGGGCTCGGAGATAACAACAGACCACTCGATTAAGATTTGTATCCTCCATAAGTGCTAGAAAACAAAGTTAAAAGTCCTTTGAAGTCTGTCTAGTCATCAGCTCTTGAATGGCCAGGATGACAAATTAAGACGGATACGGATGGTCCACGATCAATGTCAACAGGGCTGATAACCTTCATCCGCTCTCTGTGTCTCCAGGGTCTTTCATGAGGTGATCTGAATGTTCCAATAAAACGTGGCAGTGGACTGCTTCCAGATGCTGTTCTTCCAAGTTAAAGGCAAGCTGGAGGTTCTATCCTGCAGAGGATGTACCTAGCACAGGACTTCTTGACTCTCTTTTTCATTCTAGGGAACAAGTTAATGAAAACCGCATATGTGTGTTTTGACAGATCTTGCAATTCACATCAGTTTGGCATATGTGGACTAGAGGTGACTCAAAGCTCCTTTAACACGAGGCTTGGGGAACTCCCCATCTTCAGCCTTCGTTCCTGATGACTGTAGAAAACAATTCGCCGATTGGACAGGAAATTCCTGCACAGACCATCTGAATGGGTCAGCGCAAATGGGAGGAACATGCAAACTTGGTTTGCTCATAAAAAAGAGAACAGATCACAGTGGAGGCATACGTGTGGAGAAGCCAGGGCAGTGCTGATGGGAGAAGGCGTGAGGTAGCACAGCTCTGAGCTTTCAAGGGAAGGAGGATGAGAGCATTAAGGCACAGAAGGTGAGCTAAGCAAGTTGTGCCTCCCTGGATCAGCAATGACGCAGCCCTGTGTCCTGGAGAAGCCAGGTACCCCCGGCACCCTCTGCCACACGTGTCTGGGTGGGAATCCCTACCCTGCCACTTAGGTGTCATAAGACCTTGGGCAAGGTCATCAATGGTCAGATTGAGTTATTTCCCTATCTGATAAACAGGGACTGGTGGCAATGTCCACTGCATAGTGGTTATTAAGAGGATTAAATGAATTAGTATGTATATGTCCTGAGAAGACTTTCTGCTGTGTGCTTGTTGCTTTTATGTTCATTATTATTACCAGATAAGAGACTGAATCTGTTTCTCGTGAACTTTTAATATCTCCTTAGCATGCCCTTCTGTTGATCGGAGAATCGATAGGGTAAAAGCAGACCTCTATGGCAATCTGCCAAACGCACCACCATTGTCCCATCTAGATTTGGAGGGAACGACACGAGACAGGTGCACTGCGTGTTGAGCGAATACGGGGTATGGAGTGTCTCCACCAGGGGGTCTATGTGTGGACCCTGAGAGGCCATCAGGACACAGCCTTTGGCTCTCCCTGGAGCCAGTAAGGTGAAGAGCAGGAGTTCACATCTCAACTCTAGCTGTGTAACCTGGTACTTTACCAGCCAGTGCTCTAGGTTCCTCACCAGGAAAATAAGAGTAATAAATAGCGTTTCCCTCCGGGGGCACTTAGGGGGATTATGGGAGTTCATACACGTAAAACACCTAGAATAGTACTTGACATACTGTAAGCACCATATGAATGTTAAGTATCCCTATTATTATTTTTATTAACGGCAAACAGGGACCCAGGTTCTTGGGGACATAGCCTCTGAACGCCAAGTGGGAGAGCTAGTATTCACTTATTGATCAGCCATTTAAAAATCTAACATTTAAAAGTACTTACTCCACCAGAGACTCTGCTAGGCTGTGCGTACAGAAGTTAATGGGACTCGGGCCTTTGAGTAGCATCGGAGATGGGGGGAGAGGGTAGAGCTGGTTTCACCGAGGGGATGATGAGCTGGTTCTTACACAATGGCAGGTGTGCACCAGGCAGGGAGGCTGAGAGAAAAGAGGTGAAAACGATAGAGCGCATTAGGGTTTGAGGAAAAACAATTGTTTGTTAGGGCCAAAGCATGGAGTGGATGATAAAAGGTGATGAGGATGGGGAAAGAGAAGAGCCAGCTCAGTGGAGCATCTTTTTTTTTTTTAATTTAAAAAAAAATTTTTTTAACGTTTTTTATTTATTTTTGAGACAGAGCATGAACGGGGGAGGGGCAGAGACAGAGGGAGACACAGAATCGGAAGCAGGCTCCAGGCTCTGAGCCATCAGCCCAGAGCCCGACGCGGGGCTCGAACTCACGGACCGCGAGATCGTGACCTGAGCTGAAGTCGGACTCTTAACCGACTGCGCCACCCAGGCGCCCCCAGTGGAGCATCTTTATGCCACATAGAGGTTGACCTTGTCCTGAGGCAATGGAAAGTCATCAAGGGCATTTAGAGGAGAGACATCACATGCTCAAGGTTCTGATTTGGAGTTGGTACCAAAAATGAGGCTGGAAGCAGGGAGAAACAATGAGTCTCGGAGAGAAGGCAGCTTGACTGGACCAAGGCAATTGCATCAGGGGAAGGGGGCAAATTCAAGAGATATTTATGAGAAAAGGGAGATGTGGTTTCATGAGTAAGACGAATGAGAGAGAGACAGACAGAGACAGAGAGGGAGGGAGAAATCAAAAGTAAATTTCAGGTTTATAAAGAGGGATTAGTGAGTTTGTTTATTTATTTATTTATTTGTTTGTTTGTTTATGTTTTTATGTTTTTACTGCATGGTGGCATTGGGAATAATTCAGAGGCAGTGAACTTTCAGAATGCTGAGTCTGATTAAAGTAGGCATTAACATCGGATCATCCTAGACTGGAGAACTACTTTTCAGTTCTTGAGTCTCCAGTTCTTAGGGGAGCCATTCTCCTGCCCCCATGAAGTATGCATGGCCATATGACTTCTTCAGGTTAACAACAGAACATTTTACTGCTGGCACTCTTGTGTGTTCCTTTCCTTCGTCCTGCCATGGGAATGATGAGAGCCAAGAAGATAAGAAATGTCCTAAGATTGGGCAAAACATGGGGGGCAGCTGCCGTGGACAGTCACCTAGACCTGCAGAGGACTTTGCATCAGTGAGAAATAAACTCTTGTTTTGTTGAGCCATTGAATGGGAAGGAGGGAGAAGATTTTTACGGCGGACTTAGAGCTGGCCCGGAGTCACGGGGTTCTTTTTCTCTCTGTGTGGAATCAGTGGGATTTCATAAGTTTGCTGATAAAGTTATAGTATTTTAAAAATCCTCAGAGACTGAAGTTTTTACCCCTAGGAATAGCAGCCAGGTGGTAGAAAAATCTGGAACACAGCAGATTCTCAACAAACGTTCCCCCCCTCCCTTTTTTTTCCAAGTTCCAACTAATACTTATCTGTTCTGACCAGAGAGAAGTACCTTTCCTCCCTTTGCCCAGACGTAACAAGTGCTGGTTATATAGTCTTTATTTGTATGTTTCCATATATTTACTGTTTACTATCTCTGGCCTTCCATCTGGGAATATTTCCTTCTGCCGGAAGAGAGCCTCTCAGGATTTCATTTAGTGTGGGTCTACTTGCCACTTGCATACTTTGGCATCTGTTGGCATAAAAGTGTCTTTATTTAACTTTTACTCTTAAGGAACATTTTCCCCAGGTGCAGTGTGCTACTTCCTCTCGCTTTTTGTATATATCATTCTGCCTTCCATTGTTTTTGTCAAAAATCAGACGTGAGTCTAGTTACTGCTTGTCAAAAATTATTTCGCCTTTTTTCCTCTGGCCGTTGGTCAGATTTCCTTTTTGTCTTGTTCTGGTGTTCTGTAGTTTTAGGGTTCATAAATAATCACTAATTAAGCAATTCATCATTCTCTTACTTAAAAAATATTTACCGAGCACATCCCCCACAGCTTGACATCTAGCAGGGAGAAAAGACCAGACAGTCAGCAAGCTTAGTGTGGAGGATCACCGCAACCCTGGGGGCAAGCCCGGGTGCTTTGGGAAGATATGCTTCCGGGGTTGTGTTTTTGCCAAGCTCTGAAGGACCCAGTAGGGGATCAGCAGGTAATAATCAGTAAGGGATGAGCAGAAGCTAGAGAGAGAGAGAGAGAGAGAGAGAGACAGTGGTTCTGAATGTAGGGTCTGGATGCAAGGCTCCAAAAGAAGAGGGCCCGAGGGGCTTCGTGAAATTACAAGTAGGTCGGAGTGCCGTACAGCAAGAGGGTGTGGGCCATGAAGAAGAGTGGCCAGGCACGAGGCTTGCTTATCAAATGCCCCCCTCTGGCTGCAGTGTCTGTTTTCAGCTTTAGACAGATGTTTACTTTCTACATGACATCTCTCCTAGGATGATTCAAACCCTCTCGAGCTCAGCTTGTCCAAGGATCTGGCTGGTATTTCCCCAACCTCAACCTCACCTGGAATGCCAGCCATGTTGGTTCAGTTGCGTGCAACGGAGAAGAGGGCATCGTTCTCTGTGTGGCCCGGTGGCCCGGTGTGATTTTGGCCCTCCTCATCGCTGTGGTCTTAGCTCACACCGAACATCGTCTTGTCCTCTCCACTCCAGCTGTGGGGGCCTTGTTTTCAGTTTCTCAAGCACATGCTCCCTCCTAATCAGATAGATCTTATAATTGGTGTTCCCGCTGCTTTCTGGAAAGCTCCTCCCTCCACCTCATCACTTCCTTGGGGAAGCCATGCAGCCCTCCCCCCACCCCCATTACTCATTCTCATTCTGTATCACATTTCCTGTCACAGTGCACGCACAGCTTGGGATTGGGCGTTGACGGGTGTGGCTCTGTGTGTGGTGCTGAATCCCCCGCTAGCCAAGTTTCAGGAGGGCAGAGACCACATGTGCCCTGTTTATTCTCAGGACCTGGCACGGAGAACCTACTCGATAAATCCTTGTTGAATGAGTGCCCCGTAGCTCTATTAAGGAGTCTGTGTGTTATCTGTAGGGCATGGAGGAACCACCAGTGTTGCAAAAGGGAGGATGATTTCATGAGAGGTTTTGCACTGGGAAACCCACTTTTGACTACCCAGTGGACCAAGCATTGGATTGGGCCAAACCGAAAGGGAAAGAGCCTTAAGGGTTGTGATACGGGTACCTGTCTGAGAGACAGTAGCAGTGGCTGTAGAGAAGAGGCTGGCAGGTGTGAGAAGTCCTAGCAAGCCCGACATGATGAGATCTGGGGACAGAATGGAGGGGACAGGATGATAGCTGGATCTCTGGCTTGAATCCATGGGCCAATGGCGGTTCCATTTATAAAACAGAGAGCAAAGGGCAGAAGGAAGAGGAGTAGGAAAGGAATGGCTTATTGACTTGTTGAATCAGAATGTAGGTGCTTAGGAGGCCGCTGATCTTAGTCTCAGGTGAGAAACTGACCTTGAAGGTATGGGGTTGGGATTTGTTATAAAATCCATCATAGGATGCTTCATTTACAGTCTGCCTTAGATCTGAATAGCTGACTAACCCCAAGGACTTACTCAAGAGTCACTTTATAAATCCTGACAGTCAAAATATATTTCTTGGGGTGTGTTTTTTTTTTTCATTTTTATAAGGAAATAACAGCTAAAATAAGTCAGAGGTCAGTCTTAATGTAAAACTTCCTGAAGTGATTTGAGCCTGGGAGCTCATTTGCCTTTGACTGATTCTGTCAGTTGAATATAGACTTTTCACCAAAGCTGGAGTAGGGCTGACAGTGGAGGTCAGAGAAAACTGGACTGGCCAAGTTGGCAAACACCATTCTCACCCAGTGGGACCCCCAACCCCCTGCCGAGAACCGTCTACTTAGGCCACTCTGTTTTGCAAATAATTGCTGTTTGGTTTTCAGCTTTCGAGATGAAAGCACCTGAAAGATCAGTCATAGGGCAGATTCAACAAGGGAAACATTAACTAGATATCGACCTGGATCCCCTTCATGTTTGATGAGTAACGTATTGAATGGTCAAGCAGAGTTGTAACCAACCCAGAAAGTCGATATTGACTTTTGGGGGCGCTGATCAATGAGAAACGGAGACGTCCTAAAGGGGAACTGTTTTCACGCCGGTGGGTGAGTCAACTGTTCTGAGTACCATAGCTAATATGGCCAACGGACATGGTGACACCCACCCTGATTGGTTTGCATCAAGCAAGGTGAAGGGTACAGAGGCGTTCGTTTGGAAACAGCCGAATTCTCTTCCAGGTGCTGCTGCTGCTGCTTAACATCCAGAGTTCTTGCTCTGTGAGAGCTCAGAATATTCGGCTGGGGTTTGAGTTAAAGGGAGAGATTTCATATCTTGCAGGGCGGCGGGCGCCCAGACGGAATTCTCACTGAGGAGGCACAGCACCCGCACGGGCACCAGCCACTCTCCTGGGAAACCAGGAGGTCCCGTCGATTTCCCAGAGTTGGATTTATCAGAGAAAAGTCATGCTAAGGAATCCTTTGCACATTCCTGGAGTCTCCCGAGACTTGGCTCTCCTCCTTGGGATTTTTTTCTACTCAGTCCCTCAGGAGGCCACCAACACGCACCTACTCTGACTTTCCCACCTCGTGACATTGCAAGAGGTATCAGCATCTTGAGTCTGTGTATTGAGCACGTAAGAGGTTCCGCTTTTTTTCTCATAAACCTTCCAAAAGTCACAAACTGATTTCATGACAAGATTCTCTTCTCTACTGTACTTTCTTTAGTTCCCAATTCTTCACTTTTATCGCTAGGGTCCGATAAATAATTCAGATTAGCAGCAACCATCGTATTTGGGCAGCTCAGAGAATTCTCACTTTCAAACCGCTTACAAGCATTGCCTGCTTGTGGTGAAGGAAAACCCTCAGAGCCCAACGTGATCGACATGCTGGTATTTTTCAGGTAGTGACATGGATGCAAACAGCCAAGTCTTCCCATTGCTCTGAGCCTCTCCCTGACAGACAATGCAGTCATAAAGGCTACTATGGTTTCATTGCCCAATATTGGAACATTATTCACCATCAAACTCACTTGGCTCTTGATTGCGTTATTGAGAAATTGGAAAACAAGTTGCAATTAAAATTTGTTTATCTATTGTCAACTATCTGTTATCTATCTATCATCTATCTATCTATCTACGAAAGAGCTCTGGGTCATTAGATTTAAAAAGAACAACTAATCTGAGTTCCGACTTTTCCTTGTTTCACGGGACTAGTCATGTAAGCACCTGGCTTCAGTTTCTATGAAATGTAAAACAAAAATTGAGCATGTGATTTTCAGGGTGATTTCCAGCTTCTTTCGCCCCTCCCCAGTTTTGTGATTCTCAAACATTCCTGCTGCCCAGCCCTTGCCTCACCCCGTTCTCAAACCCTCATCTTGCATTGGCCCAGCCTTTAGAGTTGTTCTTTGCCTGGCTGCCCTTCCTTGGGGTCTGCCATTCAGGCAGCCATGGGGCCCTTTCCCCTTTATAACATGGGCACTTTCTCCTGAGACCACGCTCCTGGCTGAGGCCCAGTCACAGTGTTCCCATCACCCCTACTTTTGCAATTGCTGTCTCCACTTCTCCACTCAGCCAGCATAGGAAAAACACTTCGAGTAAGCCAAGTTTGTGTTCCACACCCCTGCATCTCCCCTGGTATGTTCCCTTTCCGGCCACCTCCAGCCTATCTTCCAAGCCCTGAGCCAGTGATCTTAATCTGCACAGACCCTCTTGTGAAAGAAGAAATTCACATGATGATCAAATTCACATGGAAATTCTAACAACAGTGCCATTTCCTCCTTGGGAGGATCTCACATCTATTGTGCATCTCATGAGCACCAGGCTCGCCTAACCACGTGATGGGGTCAGTATTCTTGTCATAGCTCATATGATTGAAGCCCTGGGCAGCCCCCTCAGGACTGTTGTGGGACTCAACCAGCAATGATTGGACAGGGCTTTAAGATAAACCGTGGACTAATGTTTATGCAAGGTGTTCCTGGAGTGGTCCTTTGACACTTGGAGTCATGTAGTCTTAATATTAACATGACACAGAGGTGGCTTTCCTAGTTCTCTTTCAGCCTCTACCATTTAGTTCAGTCCTTGAGAGACCAGGTTCCCTGTAGCGTCTTGGGGGCCAGCTGGCTTCACAGCTTCCTCCAAGATCCCTGGATGGTTCTCACGTAGCACAGGACCGGCTCCCCACAGTCAATCAGTGTCTTTCCGGTATGGCGAGTCCCTCACATGATTTTTAGTGTCGTTAGCTTTGCTAAGGTTCATTATGTTGATATCATAACTCGCTTCTGTAAAGCGAAGAAGAAAAGCATTCGGATGCCAAACATTTATTAGCTTCCTACAATGACACCTAAATATTCACTGCAGAATCTAAAAATGTGCAAATCCAAAATGGCAGCCTGCCAAACCAAGTGCGTTTGTTGGACTGTTGCTTGTCAAGCCAAGAGTGGATTCTGAGGCCATCAGTTTCAAGCCGTCTCTCTCCTTGTATTCGGATCTGGGCCGGGGCTGGTGCAAGCTTCCCTTTGGACAGCTACATTTTTGTGGGAAAGTGTCCTTAACTCAGAAGGGGGCACTGCTTTTCCAAGGGTGAGAGAGATCTTCACCACTGCCATCCTTTGCCAGATGGGTTGGTTTTGCCTGGTTTTCGACAGAGAAGACGAAATTGTGTCTGGGCATCTTAAAATCTACCCGGCGTGAAAAACAATCATTTACTTTGTTTTATGCCAGTTTTTAGTGAGGACTTCCTATTTGAACTAACAGCTCGGGCTTGAGCAATGTGTTTGAGGGAAACAATAAGTAATTTGGGGAATGTGGGAAAGTTAGAAATTTTCATGTTACAGGAGGACCACCTGTTTTACTGGGGAGGCACAGAGAGTTTCTCCTTTAACCCAGTGTTTGAAATGAAAAATGAGATTAAATATGTCTGTTCGGGGCATTTTGAAATGAGTCTTATCAAAATAAGGGAGGTAACAGGAATGGAAGGGAGAGAGGGAAAAAATTTCTTGATTTTCTGTATCTCGGTAGGAACTGACATGCACTCAAATTAGTTGGGTCACAATGTTAGATGCCTTCGTGGTTGTTCACATCATAAGGAGACACTGCCGTGTGTGACACTAACCACATGCAAGTAATGTGTGATCAGATATATCCCAGGCCACAGACCGTCTGAAAGCTTCTGACTCATTTTGTTAGTTAACCTCTTGGAAGGCAATTTGGAAGCTACATTTGATTACAAAAAGCCCTTCTCTACTTAGGTACTTCCGTGGGGATTTGAAATTCTTTTGGTTTACTTCCATTTTCATGATTAACTCTTGATACTCGGGCGGTCGCCTTGTCCCAGCCACATGCACAGGTGCATTGAGCGCCAATTGGCGAGGCACCGCTTAGAAATTGGGCAAGGGACAGAGGTGAAAGAGAGGGAGGCCAGTGGTCCCAGGAGACGTTAAGTCCTGAACCCCAGCCTGTAGTGACGCTCAGAGGCAAGCATCTGGGCGCTTAGGACATGTGCAGTAGCCAAATCTGGTGTAAGTATCTACCAGCCTTGAAAAGGGAAGGTGCCGTCCCAAGTGTGCACGGCGGTCGTGTAGATGTCCCTCCTGAGTCTGACTGTGATGGCCACTGTCCTAACTGTTGGTCATTTGCTCAGACACAGGCCTGGCCTCGTAAGGGCAGAGGTGGGGAGAGGACATTTCAGTAAGGAGGCTGTCAGGTCAAAGTGAGAATCTTTCATTTGGGGTATGATCCAAAGGGCTCTCCCAGTCCCCGAGGCCAAGCTCCAGGGACACACTGCCAGCACATGCTGACATTGAAAAGCAACAGACAGCTTGAATTAATTACACATGAATGAAATCACAGCAGGCCTCAGAGTTGATACCTGAGCTCTCCTTTGGCAACTGAAGTCATAAAAAGCACACTGAAGAGGGGCCAAAGAGAGTGTTAAAAAACCTAAAAGGAATAAGAAAATGTTTTGAAGAGGAGTTTTTTGAAAAGGTGCCTTGACAAGGATGGCTGGATAATGAATAATCCAGTTGGCCCCTTACGTATCGTTCAAATGCAGGTCGTTGAGCAAATCTGCTTGTAGTTAGTGCCATCCCTGGGGAGAGCAAATTGGGAGTGATTGCGACAGGCTAGTTCTTCTCAACCTTTCTGACTATGACTTACTCTAAGAAATACTTTCGCATCTTATCCTGATACACACACACGCGCGCACACACACACACACACAGTCTCTGTGTTAAACACACGCCGCCTCAAAAAGAATTTCATGAAACAATACTTGCCCTTCCTATACACTGTGACATTTTCTAGTCTAGTCTAGTCTTTTAGTCTTATCTCTTCGTGAAATCATTCAACAACTGCTGTGCAGCATTTTATCAAATTCATTTCCAGTGTATTTCACTGTCTGTTAATGTTTTGAAACCTTCCTTTGAAAATTAGAGTCTTGAGTGCTCAGACTCATGCACCCTGGGTTTACATCTTCTCCCACGGAAACGATCACTGGAAGGGATGGAGGGATCCGCAAACTAAGGTCCAGGGCGACAATCTGCCCTGTGGGCCGTGTGAGTTTCACGGGCACACAGCCTCGCCGTGCCTTCACCTGTTGTCTGCGGCCGCTTTTGTGCAACAGCTACGGTTGAATAGTTACAACAGAGCCCGTGTGACCTGCAAAGCTGAAAATATTTACTGTCTGGCCCTTCACAGAAAAAATTTGCTCACCCCCATCAGTGCCTCAGAACGTCTGCCTCGAAACCACTCGGCTTAGCCCTTCTACAACTGTATCTCAGGCTGCAGGCTGACCTTTTGTGTTCCGTCTCCCTTTCCGGCCTTGAGGATAAGTTACCTTTTTTTTTTTTTTAGTGTTTATTTTTGAGAGACAGAGACAGCGGGGGAGGGGCAGAGAGAGAGGGAGACAGAGGATCTGAAGCGGGCTCTGTGCCGGCAGCAGCGAGCCCGATGTGGGGCTCAAACTCAGGAACTGTGAGAGCATGACCTGAACCAAAGTCAGACGCTTAACCGACTGAGCCAGTAAGACGCGCCAGTCAAATTGAACAACAACTTTGGGGTCAGTGGGGGACACCGAAGACAGAATTCCCCTCCCTGCTTCCCATACTCCTGCTAGGTGGCTACTGGAGTAATAGTTGGCCATGGGAAATCCAGTGACCGTGCTGCTGTTGGGTGATCGGGAAGCCGATGCTGAGGAGGAGTCTGGGGTGCAGGAATAACATCTGTGGAAAGAAAGGCAAAGAAACAGGTGGGCAGAAGGAGTTGTTGAACTTCAGGGTAGGCCTGATGAAGCCTCAGCCAACCTGCCAGGGAATGCAGGAGGCAGAGTTGTCCTCGGGGGGGCGGGGTGCTCATTTCCATTCCTGCTTTGTCTGTTCCATGACTGGTGACCTCCGAATGGGCATGACCTCAGGTGAGGCCTGCTGACCTTGTGGATGGGAGCCCTTCTGGAAGGGCGATCTGGGCTGTGCATCTGTTGGTTCTCTGTCTACCTCCGTGCCACTCGATGGACCTGCCCACACTCTTGGGGGGCAACTCCTGCACAATCCGGGGCTCCTCTCTTTCTCAGGCGAAACACAGCAAGGAGGCTCATGGGACATATTACAGCACCCACTGCCGCATTCCTTCATTTTCTGGAGTCTCAGCCACCACCTCTGTAGTCTTTGTGTCTCACCTGGGGGCTTGACTCTTAGAGACTCATTCCCGAGGTCCCGGTCACCACCTCTGTCTCCAGCCGGATTTGCTATCCTCGTCCATGTCCAGTCACACACTGAGGGGCCAGACTACTCTTCTCGCCACCACTGTATACCAGCAACCTCACCTCTGCCTATGATCAGGCCCGGATGGTGACTCCTCTCCTTGACTGCGTAGGTGGCTGTTGAGATTACGATTCACGGAGACTCTTGCGATGGTGTCCAAGTAAAAGCGTGCTCCCTGGAAGACCAAGACCCGTTGCCACGCAGAGCCCAGTGTTTTGGGCATGGGAGACAAAACCTCCCCTCGTGAGTCATTGGGGGTGATGGCAGGTGGGGCCACTCTTGCTATTATCCCTTGATTCCTGGACCCATATATTCACCCTTTTAGGGGTGCAGTGCAATATCAAGGTCTTTGATTCTGTGTGTATCCTGTATGCCTGGGGTATGGCATGAGCCTTCGTGAGTGTTGCTTCTGAGCTGGCCCTTCAGCTATGCCTTCAGCAGGCTGACCTCTGGGAGGGGAGATACGGGATGTGGACGCGGATCTCAAGGTCACGGGCCCAGTCCCACACCTTCTTTGCTGCAATGTGGGTCTCCTGGCCTGAAGCAATGGTGGATTAAATCTTGCATAAACGCTGGCACAGTGGTCTGGCTGAGGCTCTGAAGGGCAAAGCTAAACTCAGAATACTGGTTTATTCTTGTGAGAACAAGGTCGCTCAGCCCTGGTACTGTTCTATTGGCTTTTTGTCTGGATCATTCCTTGCTGTGTGCTGTTATGGATCGAATGTTTTCATTGCCCCAAATTCATATGTAGAAGTCCTCACCCTTGATGTCATGGTATTTGGATATGGGCATTTGGGGGGTGGCTAGGGCTGGATGAGTTCATGAGGATGGGGTTCTCATGATGGGATTAGCGGCCTCACAAGAAGAGACATTAAAGAAGTTGTTCTCAGGGCGCCTGGGTGGCTCAGCTGGTTGAGCTCCCAACTTCAGCTCAGGTCATGATCTTGCGGATCGTGGGTTTGGGCCCCGTATCAGGCTCTGTGCTGACAGCTCGGAGCCTGGAGCCTGCTTTAGATTCTGTCTCTGTCTCTCTTTGCTCCTCCCCTGCTCACGCCCTGAGTCTCTCTCTCTCTCAAAAAATGAACCAAACCTTTAAAATTTTTTTTAAAAAAGGATTTTTAAAGAGGTGTCCTCTCTCTCTGTCTACCCCCTGCCCTCTCTCTCTGAACCATGTGAGGACAAAGTGAGAAAGCAGCTGTCTGCAAGCCAGAAAGAGACCTCTCACCACAAACCAAACCTTGCGGTCCCTTGATCTTGGACTTTTCAGCCTCCAGAGCTCTGAGAAAATAAATTTCCGTTGTTGAAGCCCCACAGTCTGGGGATTTGTTATGACAGCCTGGGCTAACACAATGTGCATTATTGGATGTTTGGCAACATCTTTGGTTTCTACCTACTGGATGCTGGTGGCATCCTCCAATGGTGGCGATTAAAAATGTCTCTGGACACTGCCAAATATCTCTGGGGACAAAATTGCCTCCAGTTGAGAACTACTGGGGTGCAGCCCAGGACTGCGCCTCTCACTTGTGTTCTTTAGCCTCTATGAGTTTGGGTTTGGCAGATTGGGGATGAGCGGAAGGGGGGGTTCATTCTGGAAATTGGCTCTCACTTGGTTGCTTCTGGAGTCTCATTCTGTGACACTGTGATAGCCTGCAGGTAGCTGAAGAAGAAATGTCTGGGAGGAATACAGGAACTACAATGAAACTGGTCAGGCCGGCACTGGCCCTTGGAAGGCACCTTTGCAGCTCTACACCACTTTGGAGGGACAGAGCCCTATGGTCCACCCTGGTCCTTTAACCCCTGCCTTCCTGAGTGTATTGCCACACTGGCTGGCAGAGAAACAAAGCTCAGTATCATTAATGACCTGATTTCTGCCCAAACTTTCATTAATGTTGTCTTGATTTGGCCATCGTTACCTGGAAACTTCTGACAAATAGATTTTGGAAAAGTTCTTTTTTTTCTTTTCTTTCTTTCTTTCTTTCTTTTTTTTTAGACAAGCTTGGATGAGACAAGCTTTCAAATTTGGACTAAAATCAGAGAGAAGACTCTGGTTAATTGCCCTTACCTGACCTGGGACTTTGGAGATGCTGAAGACAGAAAATATTCCATAGCCATATACTGAGAAATCATTTCCATCTGAAGTGGTTTGGATGAACCATCTTTCCAAGAAAGGGATGATGTGTCTATTTCCAATGGTGCTTTCCCCCCAAATGGACACAGCAATTGCGATATTTCATAACTTCCCTCTAGATATTAGTTTTAAGCATGCCCCTGTTCTTCTCCAGGCATTTGTGGAACCATTAGAAACACAAAGTCACATTCAGAGTTTATGGATGGGAAGGCACCACACAACACGTGTGGATTGTTACATGGAGACCCCTACAAGGTGACAGGTGCCTGAGTGCAGACCCCACCCCCTCACAGCCACTGTGAATATACCCGTGGGACCCAGGGCTGTGCGGATCTCCCTGTGCCAAGTTTCTTCATGGTCTTTATGGCGGATGTGATGGGTGGGAAGTGGACGGGAATCTTGTTCCACTGTCTTTCCTCTCCGCCTCCCTGGCTCTATGGAGCCATCAGCTCTTTACTCTTCTCAATAACTGTGTCTTGTCTGAGTTATTCTCGACCGCAGCCACACATACGGGGAGGTTGCATTGATGGGTTGCACCTTGTCTCTTGTGTTTGTCATTGTTGTTTGCTACTGATTTTTATTGCATCCTTCCGGGGTCCTCCAAAGACGGTCCCAGATTCCTCCAGCCCATCTACAGTGCTGTGTTGTCCCATCCCCCTATACAGGCAGATGCTTCGGTGAGTGGCCCAACACGTCATGACCATCAGCCACCGTGCTTCCAGTACTTTCCTGATTTCTATTCTTTGACCTTTTCCTGCTCCACGGCCTCAGGTCTCATGTGTTCTGGGCATGTTTGCTCTCCACGGGCTGCTGCTTTGACTCGCCCCACTTCCTTTTCCTCCAAGACTTTCTCCTCGGTCGTGTCACTGAGTCTGGCCAGCGTGGGCAAAAGTGAGGCCTTCCCAAATGTGATCCAAGCTCTCTCCTTCTGTCTTTTCCTGACCAGACGCAGGGAACCCTGGGGAAGACTCTAAGAGGTGAAGAGGGAGATGAAAGATGGAGGAAGGGAGGGACTCTGTGAGTCAAACGACTCAGACCATGCCTGCCTCCTCCACTGACCCACATGGGCAGAATAGTAATGTCTGTTGGGCTGAGCCTCCAAGATCTTCTGGTTGTTTGTTAAAATAATTAGTCTACCCTGTTTCATGTCCCTTCATTCCCAGTCACCTGAAGCCACTGGTTGCCGTTTCTTACCTGTGGGCCCTGGACTAGCTCCCTGGGGTCCCTGGACACTGAGGGAGTTCTTTCCTCTGTGAGTTCATATCCATGGCAGCTTGGGTTCTATATTGGTATTCGCCCATTTCGTCAATGCCCAGAGGCGAGATATCTCCTTCTACCACTTTTCTTCTTCTTCTTCTTCTTCTTCTTCTTCTTCTTCTTCTTCTTCTTCTTCTTTTGCTTTATACCATTTGCATTGGTAGCATGCACATAGATTCCAGTATTATCCCCCTAATCCAGAGCCTGCCTCCCTCGTTCCAAATGTCTATTGTGGCTCCAGGCTGCCTGCGCGACTCTCTAGTCGTAGAATGTTGGAGGCTCCTGGACACCCCGCCACCTGCTGGCCTCCTGGGAGCCTTGACATCAGCCTGCCGTTGCCATGAGCTGAACACCTCACAGTCCAGCCCTGTGCCCCAGTGCCCCAGCACTGTCACTGTCTGATCTACTTCCTGTAATACCTGGCTTTCATAATGGTGTTCACTCTCCAAGATCAATCATTGCCCCTCACAGGGGGACATTTGAACTCTAAGAGGAAGGGGGGAGACTTCTCTGGAAGGGCTGAATCACGCTGCATGGAAGGTCTGGCATCTGTGTGGTGGTGTCTCCGGGTTTGTGGTTGTGGAGGTGTGCCCTTGGTGTGTTTGTGTCTGTGTGGAGGTACCTCTGTCCATGTGGAGGCGTCTCTGAGCATGCTGGGGGCCTTCACAGCCACTCTCCCTCCTGGGCTCTCTCCTCCCCCATCAGCTATGAACTGCCACTTTCATAATACCCCAGATTCATTACAACTCTGAGTCTTTAAAGACATTTCCTTTTGGCCCATAATCCGATGAAATCATTTTTTATGTTGAATCTTGCTGTGTGTAAGTGTTGTGCCTGGTGTGGAAGAAACCAGATGAGAAAGCCCTAGGCCCTGTCTTTGAGGAGTTCACTACCTAGTGGAAGGGAAAAAGACACGCACACTAGCAACCTTTATGTAATGTGGCTTGTAGAAAAGTCAGCACGAAAAACAGAAACCAAAATACCATAGGAAAAAAGCACAGTTAGATAGATAGGGTCTAGATGCACTTCCGGATTTTTGGCTGCACTTCTGGATTTTTGGCTGCATTCCTTTTGAGAGCTATCTGACCGCTCTCTCCTGGATCATGGTGGATGGAGTGGGTTTTTTGTCGTCCTTCACTGTGGTCTGGCCTTGCTCTTCAATGCACTCTTTGCGTTTCTCTCTGCACCTAGGCTCTGCTTTCTTAGGCTTCGCTGGAGTAAACGCTTTGGTGAAACCATGCTTCGTCAGCAAGCAACTGGGCCTGTGCATTCCAGTCCTCCTGGGGATGTAAACTTGCTCACCTGCCTTTGATCCTGTCACCTGCTCTCCAACACACTCAGCTCGGCTGCCTTCAGTGTCTGTGCCTGCTCAGATCTGTGTGTGGACATCTGTTTCCCAGGCGAAACCCAACACTGGCTGCGGTGGTGAGATGTGGGATTGGACAGGCACCCAGAAAAGCGTAGAAATCATGTCAGTAGTAACCATAATAATAATTAATAGTCTGGATAATAATCATCTAGCTGCATGGGCAATGCACTTGAAAGAATATTCTTTGGGTGTTTTTTTTTTTTTAAATGTACCAGATGGGACAGGAGAATTGGGCTTTTGAAGATACAAAAGAAACTCAAAAAGGACCCGTCTGGGATCTATGTTGATTTCACTCATGTTAATGACTATTTGGTTTCCAAACTTGGAGCCATTGAACTTTCTGGATTTTTTTTTTTTTTTTTCTGAGATGGTTGAAAAGCACAACTGTGGAAAATGGAGTGATGAGGACAGACTGTGGGGCCCAGCTTTACTCACAGACTCCACCATGTCTTTCCTTCGAGATGGGGGGCACATGGCCTCTGTTGGCTCTGCCCTCCTGAGTTTTCAGATCCACACAGAAGATTTTAAGAAAATGTCAGTCGTGGGGCACCTGGGTGGCTCAGTCGGTTAAGCGTCCGACTTCGGCTCAGGTCATGATCTCGCGGTCCGTGAGTTCGAGCCCCGCGTCGGGCTCTGGGCTGACAGCTCAGAGCCTGGAGCCTGTTTCAGATTCTGTGTCTCCCTCTCTCTCTGACCCTCCCCCGTTCATGCTCTGTCTCTCTCTGCCTCAGAAATGAATAAACATTAAAAAAAAATTAAAAAAAAAAAAAAAAAGAAAATGTCAGTTGTGAACTTTGGGTATGTGCCTGTCTGACTCCAGATTTGGGCTTCCCTCGTCCTAACCCAGCTGTCTCCTTGCTGCTGGAACCAGCTTCCACTTTTCAGGAGTATCGGATCAAATAGGTGTCTGTCTTTCCCTCTGCATTCCTCTATTCTCGAAACCCTAACATTTATTCCAGTCTCTCTAGCATGGAAAGCTTGTCCTTTTTACTGCAGTCATGAGTTTATCCGAGCCTCCAGCCCACGATTCCAGAGAGGGGCCCAGCCACCTGCGGACTGACTCCCAGGCTGATGGCGCTCCACCCCACCTGGCTTTCCACTTGCCCTGTTCCACCCATCTGATGGGACAAAGTCAGGACAAGAATGGATGCTTGGGTTAGCCCCTGTTGACTGTGACTTCATTCTCTAGGTGTTTGTCTGGTTTTTCAACTTCTCCGCTTCTGCAGTTAAGCCTAGGTGACGGTCTGTGGGTTGGCTCCAGACTTTATACATTCCCCACTTTCTATAGTGATAGAAAAGTCCCAGTTTCTGATGGAACATGGCCAGAATAAAGACATTTCCTGGCCTCCTTTGAAGCTCTCATATGTGCAGAAGTAATATGGGAGACCTTCAGATAGTGCTCTAGACCGGGAGCTAGCAAGCTTTTCTTTTAAGGGGCTAGATAGTAAATATTTTAAGATCTGCAGGCCATACAGTCTCTGTCGCAGCTACTCACCTCTGCCACTCTCGTGAGAAAGCAGTCAGAGAGAATAAGAATACATAAATGAATGACTATAGTTGCGTGGCAATACAACTTTATTTACAAAAAAGAGCTGCGGGCCAGATCTGGCTCATGGGCTTATGGTTTGCTAATCCTTACGAGTACACCAGGCAAGATAGAGCAACAAGATAGAAGGGGTTTCGTTCTCCGACACCTTCAAGTTCCACATCCTGGAGTGCTTCCATGGAGACTTCTATGAGAAAGAAATAAATGTTTATCTTCCTCAAGCTACTGTTTTCATTCTCTGTAGTGCATTAAAGAGGGCTCCATATTCGTTGCTGCTCCTCCCATTGAGAAGTGGGGTCTAATTCCGTTCCTCTCCAGTCTGCCCACATGACTTGTTTGACTAGTTGAGACTCTCTCTCTCGGATCCCTGAGCTATCACGAAGGAAGTCTGACCACCCTGATACTGCCATGCTGGTGGGCTTTAATGGGAGCTTGGGTGGGCCAGCTGAGCCAGCCTTCCACTGACCCTGCCCAAAGCCAATTTGTTCCCTCCAGACCAGCCCATCCACACCTGAATGACCTCTGTTGATGCCCCGTTGACAGGAAAAGAACACCCAAGCCCTGCTCGAATTCCTGACTCACAAAATCATGAGATATATAACAAAGCGGTTTGTTTGAAGCTATTTGAAACTTTCCTCTAAGTTTTAGAGTAGTGACGTCAATGCCTCCCCTATCCTAGTTGGGCTGACCTTACCTTCTATTTCATCCTTTCTGTTTCTTTTGCCTCTATTCCTCTTTTGCCACACCTAGATACTTAAGAAGCTAGAGAAATGATTTGCTGTTTAAAATGCCGAGGGAAATGATGGTTCAATTGGGTCCTAATTATAGAGAAGATGAAATTAGACATCTTCTAGAGGAAGTAACAATAGAGCCATAAAGCACGATACCAGTGCTTACTAAATAGTGCTTCAATGTCTGATTTGTTCTTTTAACTCTAAATTTCCATATGGGAAAAAGTAGAAAAGCATGGGCTTTGGAGTTAGACATAGTTTTGAATTCTGTCTAAATCACTCATGAACCACATAGTCCTGGGTCTCTTATTAGACTACTCCAGACCTTAGTGCCCTAGTTTTAAAAATGGGGATAACGTGGGGTGCCTGGGTGGCTTAGTCAGTGAAGTGTCCAGCTTTGGCTCAGGTCACGATCTCACAGGTCGTGGGTTCGAGCCCCACGTCGGGTTCTGTGCTGACAGCTTGGAGCCTGGAGCCTGCTTCATATTCTGTCTCTCTCTCTCTCTCTCTCTCTGCCCCTCCCCTGCTCGTGCTCTGTCTCTCAAAAATGAATAAACATTAAAAAAAATTTTAAAAAATAAAATTAAATTTAAAAAATGGAGACGTTATTTATCTCATAATAGTGTTATGAGAATTAAGTATGCCAATTTATGCAAATGTCTGGCAAGCCAGTGGTCAATGAACATACTTTTCTCTACATTCCACTTCTGTGCTGTCCACCAGCCACATGTGGCTACTGAGCATTTGAAATGCAGCTAGTTGGAATTACAGTGTGCTAGCAAGGTAGAATGCATACTGGATTTTGAAGACTTTGTACGAAGAAAGGAAAATATTTAATTGTAAAATATATTGATTGTATAATAAAATAATATTTTGAGTATATTGGGGTAAATACGATATATTCTTTTTAAAATTTATTTATTTATTTTGAGAGAGAGAGAGAGCAGGGCAGGGGCAGAGAGAGAGAGGGAGAGAGAGAATCCCAACAGGTTCCACACCGCCAGCATGGAGCCGAATGCAGGGCTCGAACTCACAAACTGTGAGATCATGACCTGAGCTGAAATCAAGAGCTGGATGCTTAACCAACTGAGCCACCCATGTGCCCCTTCAATATATTCTCAAAATTAATCTTATTAGTTCCTTTTTACATGTTTCATATGGCTATATAGAAAGTTTAAAAGTACATACATGGCTCACATCGATAGCTTGCGTTATATTTGTCTTGAACAGTGCTGTTCTCGATGACTGGAAATCTAAGCTAGTTTTAGACACTTTTTGAGTGAGGGTGTGATGATCACATTTATACGCAATTTTATTATTTATATGTGGCAGATTTCCGGGGACCTTACATATCTTTTTCTCCTCCTATCCCCAACACACAGGAAGACGACAATTCTATGCAGCGACATTCAATTGACTGTGAGACCTTCTACGACTTTTGTATCCCTTGCAGAGTTAGCGATAAGAAGTGTCGTCTCTCAGCCTGGAGTATTGAGCCACTGCGTGAAGGTAGATGCTCTGAAGAGTTGCCTGGATCTGGAGTAGAATTTGCATGAATGAAAAATAAACCATTGTCTTGTTAAGTCATTGAAGTTTGGGGGTATTTGTAGCCATAGCATAACCCAACGTTTTCTAATAACGTGTGTTTTCTGATGAACAAATTCAAATGGTCAACTTGCTTTATTTCTAATTTTCCTTGTGCACATAGATTCAAAGCGAATTTTGGAAAAGCAAAGAAAATTTTTTGAAAAAGTGGATTAAAAATGATTTTGTAGTGTAGTTGACATCTGACATTATATTAGTTTCAGGTGTACAACATAGTGAAGAAGTCGATATTTGATGAGTAATATTTTATGGGGAGAAAGCTTGGCTGGGACTTCGAAATCTATGGGAAAAAAATAGAGCAAAGGGTGAGAAGCATTGTTGTCTAACCAAAGGAAGAGTGTTTAGCTCAAGTCCATCTTGTCTCGTTTTTAGACATTAATAGGCTGATAGAAAAATCACAGGACCGAGTGATGTATGTTCTAACATGTGACACCCAAGTAAGAAGTTTACAGGTAGTGTGAAAGATAACACAAAAATCAGAATGTCTAGGGATGTGGCAGATTGTCTCTTTGGAAACAGTGTTGGCATCTCCACAGGGAGAACCGTAACTGGCTTTCTGTGCAGGTATCAGGTTCGGGAATCACTGGAGATCAATTTTGAAGTAGGCCGCGTCTATTATAATCCTCCTTATGGATTTTACTTTGTCTTTTTCCTTCCATGTAAGAATGTCAGTTGGTCCTCAGAAGGTACAAACTTCCAGTTATAAGATAAATAAATAAGTACTAGGGACGTTGCCATGGACAACATGGTCACCGCAGCTAACACTGCTGGGGGAGATGCAGCAAAGTTGCTAAAAAGGTAGATCTTGAGCGTGCTCACCACCAAAAAACAATACTGATTTTTTTCTTGCTTCTTTTTGTATCTGTATGAAACGAGAGGTGCTAACTAAACTTATTATGGCGGACATTTCATGATACATGTAAATCGTTACACTGGACGCTTTCAACGTCTACAGTGCTATATGTAACCATAGCTCAGTAAAACTGGAAAATAAAAAAATGCTGCTACTTGGAACTCCTTGTGTGGTCTGGAATTTGGAGCCAAGGATTAGGACTTGAGTTTTAACACGGAAACCTTCCCTACTCCGGTTCCTTACTGTATCTCCTTCCGAAGGAGAATGCAGGCCCTGGGAGCTCTTCAAAGAGTGGGGGCAGGGGTGAGGATGTTATTCCTGTTGCTTCGGGGTGGAGTCAAGAGGGCTGACCGTTCTGGATGTGAAATGAATGCAGTTAAGTCTCCCTACTGATGGCAATTGTGTAGAGCTTGGATAATATGTAAGCCAGAGTTCAATCATTTGTAAACACAAATCCATGAAGCACAAGAATGATGTAATCAAGGCAGTTATCAAATGAAGTTATAAATACTCCTGTTATTTTTAAGACGCAAAAGGTCGAGCAGGATGTTCCCAATGGAGAAATGTGAAAGACACCATCGAGCAATCGCAGTTTGTTTACAGGGTCCTTTTTGAGAGAAAGGAGTGCCGTCCTCCATCTGATGAATGTTCATTTCTGGTCTTGTGAGAAACATCAGCAGAGCCAGTCTATAGGAAGTCATGTGGCTTTAGGACCATTAACATGAGGGTAAATATTGCCTTTCTTAAAAAGGAACCACAAAAATGATGGAGTCCTTCCTAGTAATTCACATGATAGCAGGGACGTTAGAGTCTAAAAATGCAAATATTTTGTCAATAACTTTTTTATTTAAAGCAATTTTTTTTTATGGGGCGCCTGGGTGGCGCAGTCAGTTGGGCGTCCGACTTCAGCCAGGTCACGATCTCGCGGTCCGTGAGTTCGAGCCCCGCGTCGGGCTCTGGGCTGATGGCTCAGAGCCTGGAGCCTGTTTCCGATTCTGTGTCTCCCTCTCTCTCTGCCCCTCCCCCGTTCATGCTCTGTCTCTCTCTGTCCCAAAAATAAATAAACGTTGAAAAAAAAATTTAAAGCAATTTTTTAATGTTTATTTATTTTGAGAGAGAGAGAGAGAGTGTGTGTGTGTGTGTGTGTGAATGCGTGAATGAGAGGGGAGGGGCAGAGAGAGAGGGAGAGAGAGAATCCCAAGCAGACTCCATGCTGCCAAGGCAGAACCCAATGTGGGCCTTGAACTCATGAAACCGTGAGCAAAATCAAGAATTGGATGCTTAACTGACTGAATCACCCAAGTGCCTCTTGTTGATAATTTTTTTTTTAACGTTTATTTATTTTTGAGACAGAGAGAGACAGAGCATGAACAGGGGAGGGGCAGAGAGAGAGGGAGACACAGAATCTGAAACAGGCTCCAGGCTCTGAGCTGTCAGCACAGAGCCCGACGCGGGGCTCGAACTCAACGGACCGTGAGATCATGACCTGAGCCGAAGTCGGACACTTAACCGACCAAGCCACCCAGGCGCCCCTTGTCGATAATTTCTAAAGTCCATACATTTCTTTTTGGTATTGGAACAGTTTGATTTAGTGAATTTATTCTTGTGTATTTTTTTATTGTTGTAAAAGTAATATTTTAAATATTTAAAACAACAAGAAGTTAAGATTTTTAAAATGTTTCTGTGTTCTGTTCTAGTATTTGTTCATATGCATACTTATTTCTAGATGATTGTACAAAAACGTCTGTATTTTTTCTTCACACTTATCATAAAGATTCTCCAGGGTTCCTTAATCTTTATAATTATAATTATAGTTTTCGATAGCTAGACAGCAATGGTAAAGTACATTTACCGCAATTGATGTAACTGTCGTAGACACTTAAATTGTTTCGCATGTTGTGCTGGATAGGAAACTTCAATAAACATCTCACAGATGACTAAAATTTGTTTAACATTCTCTAAGCTCAACTCCCCATGGGCCCCATATACTGACTTATCCACCATAAATTACTGTGGGAATAGGCCACATCTGACTACTGTCTCCCCATCAAAGTGGACTATTCCTATGCTCTTTTTCTTTGGTCCCATTTTTGACAAGAGCCTTAAGACAACGTGGACGGACCTAGAGGGTATTATGCTAGATGAAATAAACCAGACAGACAGAGAAATATTGTGTGCTTTCACTTATACGTGGAATTAAAAACAAAGAAAGAAACAAAGAACAACGGAGAGAGAAACAGACTCATAAACACGGAGAACAGGCTGGTGGTGGCCAGAGTGGTGGAGGGTGGGAGGATGGGTGAAACGGGCGAAGGGGATGAAGAGGTACAGACTTCCAGTTATACAATAAATAAGTCACGGGAATGAAAAGTACAGCCTAGGAAATATATTCAATAATACCCTAATACACTTATCGTGGCGAGTGTTTCATAATGTATGTAATTGTTCAATCACTATGTTATACACTTGAAACTACTGTAATATTATATGTCAGCTCTGCTTCAATTTTTAAAGCAGAGCCTTCCTCTACTAGTTTGAGCTAAGATACCTATGTTAGTCAGCCTCTACGAGGCAAGCTGTTCTAACAAGTAAGCCCCAAACCTCAGGGGCCTTCAGCAACAAAAGTTCACTTTCGCTGATCTTACTTTTGATGAGGTAATAGATTTAGTCTCTCTCTCTTTTTTTTTTTTTTTTACAAAAAGACCAGAGAAGGAGTGTGCACTAAGAGAAAGAACGTTGCTTCTCTGCTCCTCAAAGAAAACGATCTTACCTGGTTTGTGTCTCAGGACTGTGTACAAAAAGATGAAGAGTACTATTGTTAGGTGATTTGGACAAATGGGGTCGCCTGCGCTTTGTGTTCTTTGAGGAGCGAGAAGAGTATGGAGATCCCTTCCTTCCTCCTTTTGCCTCCGTACCGAGGTGACCTCAGGGGTCCAACAGCCCTGGCCATGCCCCAGACCCACTGTGGAATCCTACCCCAGGGGAGGATACTGGTATGAATGAGCTCAGCTTGTATCAGTGGAATAATATGAGCTATCTCGGGGCCCACTTACAGCGCTTAATATTTTTTTCCATTTTCCATAAAGCTGGCATCACATACCACAATAACCAGGGGAATAGGAACTATTTTCATAGTTTACATGTTACAGTCACACAAAGGTATCGAGAGCATTATCGACAATTCGAGGGATTACTTACAAGACAACCGACTATCCCCGTGTAGATTTCTGGTCTGTCTGTCTCTCTTTCCTCCATTTGTTTTGTGAGCGTTAGGGAAAAAAAAGAACAACAACAACACAGGTGCCTTTTCTTCTCTGTTGCCCCAGGCCTCCTGGAAAAGCCTATCATTGACTCCCTGGGACAGAAGCACCATATCTAGAAGCCGCCTGCCCAATTGGAGGTGCTGATGAACAGCCGTGGACACGAGCAGCCCTGTCTGCTGGGCTTGGTCTGCATGGTGTGACTGTGAACTGGGGGGTTTGAGGCCCTAAGGGAGGGTGAGCACTTGGGGAAGTGAGCCGAAGCTCTCAGACCTTGGCCCGTGCACTGAAGGAGGCTGAATGTAGCAGTGATGCTGTTGGCTCCAACTGTTGGGGCTTTCCCGGGGAAAGACTGCACCTGACATCTCTTTTCTCCAGTTCGCAGGTCGTAGACTTGCGCGGCGTTTGCACGCCACGAATCATTTAGGCAACTGAAAAGAAAAGATAGCCATCACAAACCACACACTTCAAAAACAAGGTCGGGGCACCTGGGTGGCTCAGTCGGTTAAGTGTCTGACTTCGGCTCAGGTCATGATCTCACAGTTCCTAAGTTCTAGCCCTGTGTTGGGCTCTGGGCTGACAGCTCAGAGCCTGGAGCCTGCTTTGGATTCTGTGTCTCCCTCTCTGTCTGCGCCTCTCTCTCTCTCTCTCTCTCTCTCTCTCTCTCTCTCTCCGTCTCTCTCTGTCTCAAAAATAAATAAATGTTTAAACAAATTAAACAAAAACAAAAACAACAACGTATTCTGATTACAAGATTTCCTTATCGTCCAACACATTTTAATGAATTAGAACATGTTCAACATAGATATCTTCCAGATCTGAAAACAGTGAATAAAAGGAACCTGGGTCTCCCACTGCCCTTGCTGGCCAGGGATATGTAGGCAATAGCTTCTACATTCTTTCGAGATGGATTTCAAGCCATCCTTGGATTCCTGCGTCAAGTGCAACATCTTTATGATTTCATCTGCTTGTTCATACTGTGAACTTAGTTTGCCAATGTTTTGAGATCTGTGCTTTCATAAATGTGACTGGGCTGTAAATGTTTTGCACTATACTCCCCTGGAAAGCCACTGGGGGCTGGTGTCTTTTGGGTGTGAGACCTTTGATTTCTAGATCAGTTTCTGAAATGGTTATGTGATCACTTGGGTTTTCTATTTCTTCTTGAATAAAATTTTCATTCATATTTACATTTGATTTAGATGTATGTGTAACTTTATATTTTTCTGGGAAGTTGGCCATTTCTTCCAAGTTTTTCAAGTTGGAAGTATGAAAGTATAAAAAGTATTCATTGTTTCTTACTGGAATTTTAAAAATCTTTATAGTATCCACTTTTGTATTACTAATCTTAGTAATTTTGGTTTTTTTCCTCTTCGTTTAGGTAAGTCTGGTTGGATGTTTGTCCTACTTAGTTTTTTCAAAGGGTAGCTTTGGTTTTTGTTGATCTCTATTATATATTTGTTTCCTATTTCATCAATTCCTGCTCTTATCTTTTTATTTTATTTTATTAAAAGGTTTTTTTTTTTACTGTTTATTTATTTTTGAGAGAGAGAGAGAGAGTGAGCGGGGAGAGGCAGAGAGAGGGAGACACAGAATCTGAAGCAGGCTCCAGGTTCTGAGCTGTCAGCACAGAGCCCAGTGCAGGGCTTGAACCCATGAACTATGAGATCATGACCTGAGCCGAAGTCAGACACATAACCAACTGAGCCACCCAGGCGTCCCTCCTGCTCTTATCTTTATTGTTTACATCTCATGACTTCTTCAAGTTTTTGAATTGAGCAATTAGTCCACTGACATGGATTCATTTTTTTTTAAATTTTTAATACCTACTTCAAGGCAATAAATATTCCTTTATGCATCACTTTTAATACACACTGAAATACTTTCATTTCCATCCTAAATATGTTATAATTTCTATTAAGACTTCTCTTAACCTGGAGTTATATAAGAGTGCAATTTTAGTGTTTTCAAATATATCTATTTAAACGACCTTTCAGTGTGGGTTTCTAAAATAATTGCCAATTTGTCAGAAAAAATTCTCTTCCATTTATTAACACTTCTTTTGAACTTAATGTGTGTGTGTGTGTGTGTGTGTGTGTGTGTGTGTATTTTCCAAATCTTTTTTTTTAACGTTTTTTTTTTTTTTTTATTTATTTATTTATTTTTGGGACAGAGAGAGACAGAGCATGAACGGGGGAGGGGCAGAGAGAGAGGGAGACACAGAATCGGAAACAGGCTCCAGGCTCCGAGCCATCAGCCCAGAGCCCGACGCGGGGCTCGAACTCACGGACCGCGAGATCGTGACCTGGCTGAAGTCGGACGCTTAACCGACTGCGCCACCCAGGCGCCCCTCCAAATCTTTGATGTGTACTTGAAAAGAATTTATTCGTTGGGTAAACAATAATTATATTTATTTATAATATTCAACCAACCTCTTAGATTTTATTACTATATCATATGTAAATAGCCCACTTAACTTTTGTTGATTTATTTATTAATTTCTCAGACAGGCATGCCATGTATCCTGCTATAATTACAAATTTGTCCATTTCTCTTAAAACTTCTGAACACTTTGCTTTGGAGGAGGGCGGCTATGTTGGCTCATGATTGCTGTATCCTTCTGACGGATCATACTTTATATTTTACAGATATGCATGCTGTCATTGTCAGAAACGACTTATCTTTCAAACACTGCATTTCAATTTCAGTGTTGTCTCAGAGCCTGGATGAGAAGGTCAACCCCATTTATTCACGGTGTTCAGCAGATACATATGGTGGCGGATGCCAGCAGAAGGGGGGGGGGCGGCATTTCTTCACGCCACACTGGGTCCCATAGACGTTTTCCCGGAGCGTCCCAGACAGCAGAGCTTGAGGCAGGTGCTGTCACTGAGCGACTTCCCTCTTGACGTGTGTGTGTGTCACTATAAATGCAGAGGCTCCAATAGGTTTCTGAAACAAATCAAACGTTGAGCAGCTGGCGACCCCAAGCCCTTCCGGGATCGGAGCAGCCACACCGTGAGGGCGGGCTCCTCGCAGGACCGCACTTTGGTTGATCCTCACAAGTACTATCGGTGGAACCAGAAAATAGCAGGTTTGGGTTTCCTTGCTAATCCCTCCAACCAGTGTTACTGTTACCATGCTTGGCCTTGGTGACGCACGGATCACTTTCCCAGGAGCTGATGAGATTCATTTTGTGAGCCCGTCCCCTTCACTCCGGGGAGAAAGGAAAGTAAGTCGGCTGGAGGCTGATTTGGCGCCAGCTGCTGTGTTTGCTAGAGCAGGGGCTGGGACAGAGGTTCCCTGGGAACTCGGTAATGGCCATCTGCAAGCCCAACGGGGAATGGTCCGGGACTTGTTGCTTCCAGTACTTACATGTGGAGCATCTCTCAGCTGATCGGTGACCACTCAGCAAGCACCTTGGAGACCTGGTCCCAACAGGTGCCCTCCTCAATGCCATCACCCACCCTCCCCTCCCTCCCACTCCCCATCAACCCTCAGTGTATTCTCAGTTTTTAAGAGTCTCTTATGGTTTGCCTCCCTCCTTCTCTATTTTTTTTTCCTCCCCCTCCCCCATGGTCTTTTGTTAAGTTTCTCAGGATCCACGTAAGACTGAAAACGTATGGTAAAGTTTCTATGGAACCACGAAAGACCCCGAATAGCCAAAGTCATGTTGAAGAAGAAGACCAAGGCGGGAGGCGTCACAATCCTAGACTTTAGCCTCTACTACAAAGCTGTAATCATCAAGACAGCACGACATTGGCACAGAAACAGACACATAGACCAACGGGATAGAACAGAGACTCCAGAATTGGAAGTCAGCTGGACGTGTGCTGAGTGTAGCCAAAGGGCCCCGAGGGCTCTGTGTTTGTGGCAATCTGGGCCCAGGCTCAGGAGACCTGTGGAAACACCCCATGATGGACACAGCAGGCACCCGAAGATTGCTTCCATATCTCTTTTCTTCTCTGAGGAAGTGTCTCTCTAAAGGCCGGGTTTTCGTACCCTGGTATAAGGCTACGTCTGTTAAATTCTGCCCAGTCCACGTTACCAAGGACCGGTCCGCACACCCTCTGTGCTTCCTGTGTAAGCCCCATGGATGAATGTGCTGCAGAGCCTGTGGCCGGAAGATGAGGGTCTAGGGCAGGATCTGGGGGGGGGGGGGCACCGGGAGGCAGCTACGGTGCAGAGTTTCCATCGAGAATGCACAACACTGAGGGGACAGCCGAGCAGGGAAGCCATAAAGACAGAGGTGTTCTAGTGGCTGGAATGGCGTGAGCAAAAAAACAAAAACAAAAACAAAAATGGCAGAGGCAGGAGAGTGCCGAGCGTGCAGAGAGAACTATATGCCAGTTGTCCAGAGCACACGGAGGGGCGTCAGGGGTGGTCTGCAGCAAGAGGGTAGATGGGTGTTCAGGAACCTGGCCTGGCCTCGTTGCTGAAGGCTCATGGGCGGACTTACATGTAAGAAAGATTTTTCGGGGCTGCGGTGTGCAGATAGAGTGGAAGGCAAGGCAATCCTATCCAGTCAGGCCGTCACTCCTGATGTGTGGGCGGGGGTGGGGGTGGCGGAGGGGTCTCACCGAACTCTCTAGTCCTGGCTGAAGTCTAAGCTTTGCAAATGTGCTCCTTGGAGCCTAGGTCCAACGGCCGGTGTTCCAGCCTGAGCCCCACAGCTTAGGGGCCCCCACTCTTGTTCTTCTTGCTGGGCCCCTCTCACGGTGGGGAGGGGCTTCAAACGCCACGGAGACGTGCCCGCCCAGAGCCTGTGCCCCGTCCTCTAGACCATGTTTCCGGTCCCCAGGGCTGCAAGCTGACCCCAAAGGCAGGGGCTGTTCACAGGCCAGTGTTCCCGCAGACATGTGTGCACTTCTCCGGGAGGGCCAGGATGGACGGAGGTGGGAAGAACAGGCCTCCATTGTACCCTTGCCCCAGCCTTGCCCACGGGGTGGGTGGGCCTGCCTCAGGCCTGGGGTAGGGGGGCAGGATCCTGTGAGCACCCGGGTTCCAGTCCCACTTGCCTGTTTCCAACCATGGCTGTACCACTTTGCACCTGTTCTATCCCCAGGCCTTGGGCTAAGACGTAGCCTGAAAAACCACTCCGAGGCGGGGCAAAATGCATTTGCAAAACCACTGGCCGAAATAAACTTCCCTGGCTTGTCCAAGTAGAAAATCCAATTTGATGAGGTTTAGGCGAGAGCTGAATCGGAAATGTCATCAAAGCATCTGCCACCCCTGCATTTCTCCAGCCACGGCGGGATCGTTATCAACAAAGTGAGGCTTTGTCTCCTCCACATTTCTGCAAGATTTTGAGGAGCTTTTGATCTCGTGGTCGTCACGTCTCACTCCGATTTCTTGTCCCCTTGAATTCCCGATGGCTTTCGGGATTTGCCTTCTGTGGAGATTCTCTGGGTTTTGGGTTTTTTTTTTTTTTTCCCTCAGTGTTGACTTCAAGTTGGGACAAAGCCCTTTTCCTTCTAGTCCCCAGGCAACTGCAACCCAGGCTGTTGTGTGGGTGAAGATCGGGGTGACGTGGGGGCACAGTGAGCCCATGGCAGGTGCAGGTGTTCTTTGGTCACTGGATCACCCCAGACAGGATTATGCGCTGGCTGACGTCCTCTTCAGGGTCCTGACTGCTGCCACGGTGCTCAGAACCCCATCTGCCCCAAACCCCTCACATCTCCTGCCTTCTTCCTATTTGTTGGTTTCTTTCTTATCCTTTTACAAATTTTCTTTAGCTTGAGAGGTAGGCTTCAAAGCCTGATAGGTGAATTTCAGCCCCTACCAGAACCTCTGCAGGAAAGTTACCTAGAAGGAATCACAAATCCGATGTACAAAACGCTAGGACAGCTACAATTCCTCTTTTGGCCTTTTCCAAAATCTCTTCTACCTATCATCTGTCCCTTAAAACCTCTCTGTTCCTTCTTCCTTCCAGGGAACGATGTCTCTGTACTCGTTCATGCTCATCCACACTGACACACGTTTGCTGTGTGTGCGTCCCAAGTGTCACCCGACAGCCATCCTGTGTGTGAGCACCAGCCCGTGGGTCCCCATTCTCTGAAGCTCACGCCTGAGACCCCTGGAGCCACCCTGCACGTCACAGTGCTGGCCCGAGGGACGGTCCTGTCCCCAGGGAGCTCCGCCACTGCATCCTGAGCCTGAGCACCAGGGCAGCCTCTGGGGGCTTAGCAAAATGCACTCCTCATAAAGCCCCTGACTTGTTGATTCCTCCTTGCCTCCTGGGAACGTGTTTGTTTCAACACTGCACAGGAAGCCACAAAAGCATGGAGCCTGGGGTGGAGAGAGAGAGAGGGGGCAGGGTGCTCTCAGGGTCGCTGAGCGAACCCAAAGGCCAGCGGCGGGGGGCGGGGGGTGGTGGTGGTGGTGGTGGGGGACTGGTGACACCCACATCACTCCCACGTCGAAGCCCTCCCTGCTTGGCTCTTATGCCCTGGCTCTAATGACTGCAAGCCCGCTTTCTCCCCAGGCTCTGCTTCCCACACCGCTCCAGGAATTGGTAGCTGGAGCTCTCCTTTGCTTCCTGTGCCTAAGCATTGGCCCTGGGAACATGCCTGAGGCCATGTCCTTGGACTAACATTCCATTCCGTTCTCTCTTTGTTCCCTTTGACCCCTTTTCCAAGACAATTTTGATGCTACCCTAACTGATTATTCTGGCTCCGAGATTTCTCCTCCCCAGTCCCTCGATGGCAAAGCTCCCACTGACCAGTGACTCTTCCTAATACACACCTCAGATCACAGACTTGTATCAACAGGTGTTTCAAAACAGAATGAACCTAGACATTTTGAGCCTACCTTTCTCTGGCTCAGAAATCTTCAGTGTTTTCCCCTAGTCAACCAACAAAGACCCTATAAATCAAACAAGCCTCCAGCGGTATGGTGTCAATGTAACTTTCCCTCTTTGTGACGTTTCCTCGTAATTAACTTGGTGGTGGAACATTTTCTGCAGAAAACTGGATGTGGAAAGCATCCAGAACAGTGCCTGACCTGAGTAACAGCCAACTAAGTGTTAACACAGGTCCACAATCCCTTATTTGAAAGCCCCAGGGCCCAGTGTGTTTCAGAATGCAGAATTTTCATACTTTGGAGAGGGAATATGGTGAATATGCCACGTATTATATAAATCTTACAACAGGGCCTGGGGCTGCGCCCCATAATTGAGCATGTTAATATTTCTGCAGAGAAATGTACGGCTATTCATACTAAGTAGGATGAACAAAGATTAAAAATAGCCTCGTGTTGATTCAGGTCAGGTTTTGCTGCTAAATGAAGTATGAAAAACCTTTGTTGTTTCAGCGCTTTGTGAATTTCAGACTAGTGGCGCAAGCACCCTGAGTGCGTTCCGTTACTATTGCTGTGAGCTGGGGTGGCCGAGGCAGGGCGGCCTCAGAGCGGGGCATCGGCTGGGGCTTGAGGGGTGGCGGGCCCCAGATCATGGAGGTGGGGGTCAGAGGATATTCTGGGCAGGGACCCTGGAGGAGTAGAGGGCAGAGGCAGGGCAGCCGCTCATTGGGCGAGAGCCATATGCCGGGGACCAGGAAGGCACGCCAGAAGGCACATTGTCTTGGGTTACCAGGGTTACTCTGGGAAGTATAAACATTCGGCACCCCCAGGCCCTGCTGGGAGATGCCTGCTGTGTCAGAGACGGGTTGCTCTTCAGAGCCAGAATCTTGGAGCGTCACTTGGCCATTTACCCTTTGATTAATTCACAGAATGGTTGGAACCTTCCATTTACATGAAGAGGACTGGGCAGAGGGTGAAGTCACTCACCGGCAAGACACGACGAGGCCACAGACGGAGCTGCTGGTGACAGGTCTGGGAAAGCCTCATCTTGCCAATGGCCAGACCCTCCCTCCCTGGGCGTCTGACGCCGTCTGCATCTGCTGAGTTTTATGAATGCCCACACCGACTTTTCTTCAGTCCCAGGTCACGTGGCCCGCGCTCTATCGTTTTAGTTATTAGGGGATACGTCATTTTGAAATATGACATTATAAATTAAAGTCAGTCTTTTTATTTGGACTTAAGGTTTACCTTATTCCCAAATTGTCTTTACGTCTATTTTCATATCTCATTCTGGCAGCAAGTTCTAAAGAACAGCTTGCCCTCAACCCCACCCCTCCTTCTGCTCAAAGAGAGGCAAAAAGCCTTTTGTGTTCCTACGAGTCTGGCCAGGCACCGGGGCTCCCTTGAGGGCCCATGAGGGGGGCGCGGAACCCCAGAGCTTCTGTCTGCAGGGGACTCACACATCTGGAAGGGAGGTAGGCTGGGGAGGGGAGTGCTGGTCACGACCAACAAGACGGTGCATTTTGGTGGCAGTACAATTTGGTCTCTAGCTCTCCCAACTTATCTGGGTACTTCACCTGGCATTTCACAAAACGCCTATGCTGCTTCTCATTAACAGCAGAGCTAGTAATGCAAATACGTGGGTTGCTGACAAAAGCCACTAGCGTTCCCAACTTTCAGACTAATAACAACCTTAGTACATGAGCGCACCTGAACTCTCAGCAACAATTACAGCAAACGCACGAAAAGAGAAGTCAGGCAGCCGGAGCACATTCATCTTCAGGTTACCACGTTCTGAATGATACGGTGTCACGGCCCATCGGGGACCTCCTGGAAGTGGGGGAGGAGAAGGGACAGAGTTCGAACTTGGGGTGCTGGCTGCATGTTGGAATCACCCAGAGACAAAGAGCGGCAATAACAACACAACATCAAGCCAAACGCGGGTGACTGGGCACTACCTTCCAAAGACTGTCATTTAGTAATGAATAGTAATTATATTGCGATTTAATCATCGCTGTGGGGCGCGTCCCCCAAATGGAAAAATGTAAGCACTTTCTAGGTAGTTCTAACACGGCACCAACGTAGAAAACCCATTCTTAATTCTATTTCCTTGTTCGACAAAGTGAAGTCCAGATGTGGTTGGTTAACGAGGGGCACCTGGGTGGCTCCGTCGGCTGAACGTCCGCCTTCGGCTCAGGTCACGATCTCACGGTTTGTGAGTTCGAGCCCCGTGTCGGGCTCTGTGCTGACAGGTCGGAGCCTGGAGCCTGCTAAGGATTCTGTGTCTCCCTCTCTCTCTGCCCCTCCCCAACTCACACTCTGTGTCTCTTAAAAATAAATAACCATTAAAAAATATATAAAAGGTTAACGAACTACTAACCTGGGCTTGAAGGGAAGGTTTGGAGTAAATGAGAGATTAAAACTGAAGGTCTGATTTGCCAGCACTATTAGAGGGCACCGGGCCAGCCGTGTGGGACTGAGGGGCTTTCTGGGACTCGAGACCTTCCATTTTAAAACGAGGCCCCCTACCAGATCTTCTTGAACAAGAATGATAACCTTATAAGCCCACCGGGTTGTACGGCTGCCACTGAGAGCAACCTCCCTTTGTGTGTGTGGCATCTCTTGGTTCATGAACGTGCACGAATCTACTTGAACCTGTTGGATCCTTGCTACCGCCCCGCCAGATGCATCGATTCCTAGGGCGGGCAACACTGGACTCATTTTACAAACGAGGACACTGCCGTTAAGTGACTTTGCCAAGATGGATAGATGGCAAGTAGACCCAGGTCTCTTGATTCAGACAGCCTTTTCTTTCTACTGACTCATGGCCTCCGAGACTCTGTACCCCTAGCAGTCTGCTCTTAAGTCATGAAGCATCAAATGTCAGATTCAAGCCATCCCCCCAAATGGAAAAACCAACCACGAGCTTCCTTTTTACCTAGAGCTGTAACCCTGTAGGACTCTAATGAAAGCTATTGCATTTGGAGGTGCGGAGGCGTGTTGGAAACGTGGATATGCTTTGCAGGAAGAAGTCGTGTCTGGCCCTCCCAGGCAGAGGAGGGACACCTGTTATGAAAGAAGCTTCTTCAAGTTGTCCCAGTTGTAAAATTTGTTCCGCTGGTTACTTGTCCTCTTCTCTCTCTAGAATATCAGCTTCTTGAGGGCGGAATCTGGCTTGCTTATGGCTTAATTCTCAGTGCACAGAGTCTAGGCTGATGCGAGGTCGCGTTGGCAGTATCTTTTTTTTTTTTTTTTTTTAACGTTTATTTATTTTTGGGACAGAGAGAGACAGAGCATGAACGGGGGAGGGGCAGAGAGAGAGGGAGACACAGAATCGGAAACAGGCTCCAGGCTCTGAGCCATCAGCCCAGCGCCCGACGCGGGGCTCGAACTCACGGACCGCGAGATCGTGACCTGAGCTGAAGTCGGACGCCCAACCGACTGAGCCACCCAGGCGCCCCAGGCAGTATCTTTTAATAGCACTCAGCTCAGACCACGTCTGGCAGGGTCTCCAATGCCATGTCCGTAGTCCTACTGGGGCAGAAGCCTCAGGCCCTTCCAGAATTTTCCTTTTGTCCGGGGTAATCCAGTGAGACTGATGAGGTCACGGGTTATTTACACGAAGATGCTCTTGATATTCTTGGGAGAATGATTCTCAGTCTTCGGTTCCACCTCAGACGCACCATTTCTCAAATACCATTTACGTTACCTTAAAATGGGGTCCTTCCCCCAGAGCGGGGAGAGACTCTCTGTTATCTCTCAGTGGAATCTGCCATCCAGATAGCACAGCATCCCGATGCCAAGCTGTTAGCATAGGTGGCCTTTGTCTCTGCCTCTGTCGGCTTTCTTCCTCTTGCTCCTTATAGACATCACAGTACGCTCAAGGAGTATTTTCCTGAGACACTTACATGGCCAAAGATTTTATAACGAGAAGTTCCGGCTGACATTTTTGAGGGTAAATGAGATGGTGTGCGTCTCTTCATGCAAAAGATGTGTTTCTGGAAATGTGTCTGTAGAACTTTAAATGTGTATTGTTTCCCCAGCAGCTGATCATTTCTGAACAACCCTTGGGCCCCCCCAGTGTCTGTAAAAGGGACACGAGAGAAGTCCGCCACGGAAGGAGGCTTGAAAGGGAAGGATGCTAAGGCATGCTAAGCCTCAGCTGCGCAGTGCCCCTGGCAGGCAACCGTCCAGACAATGAGGTTGAGTTGCCACACCGTGTTGCTCCCCTGGCTCATCCCCAGAGGGCGGTGGGGAGTCTTTGGGCATTCATGTCTTGTGAGGCTGATAGAATTTGCTCAGACCAGTCCTTAGGGGAAAGACAGCAGAGGCCACGGAGGGAAGGGACTCCAAGGAGCTGAGACAATGAAGAACCAGGAGAGGGGCCTACACCTTGCTCCCTGAACATCCTGGCCTGCCCTCGGCCATGGACCTCTCGTTATGTGCTCTCTGCTTGCCGGGCACACCCTCTCTGCATGCTGGGTGCTTGGTCCCAGACCCCCGCAGCTCCAGTTCCAGGATAGGACTGGTCAAGTGCCCATGCCTCACGCTCTGTGTCTGAATTACACAACCCAAGTGACCAGATGGGAGAAACAGCAGCGGGTGGAGAAGGTGCTTCTGCCACCATCACGTTAGCGCAAAGCTTGGATCACAGTGTGCTGGCAGGCAGTGCCATCGAGGCCAGTGTAACCTTTAAGCCCTAACGCTGCAGGAGTTGAGGGTGGAGGCATTTTTTTTCCCCCTGGGAATGATTACTTTCTCCCCAGGCTGCTGAAAACCAGGAGAAGACAGAGAACTGGGATCCTAGAGAAGGAATGGGGATGAGGCTAATAAGTAAAGAGAAGGAGGGGGGTATAGAGAGAACAGGGGTGGAGGAAAGAGTTATAAAGAACAGTGGAAGAGAGAGAGGAGAAAAAACACACAGAAGACTGTGGACAGACTCATACATTTCCTGAAACTCCTGCTGTTTAGGTCTCTGAAATTGTCTGCCAGGCCACCCTGCCAGATGGCAGAGTGAGTCCGGGGACCCCCTCACCCCTCCTGACAGAGGCGTGGGGGCTTGGGAAAGCCATCAACAGCCTCGGCCTCCTGGGGGATAGTATTTCCTTCAGAACAAGCAGGAAGACGTGGGCAAAATAATTCCCAGGCTGAGGCCCTCTCCCTTCCACATTCAGGGTCCCTGGAGGTAACATTCAACTGACCATGTCTCCCGGGGCACCTAGCTCATTTGTTAGAAGGCTTGCAACATTCTGTCTACTCTGCCTGTGGACTAGGTCCAAGCCCCGAGGTATCTGAGGAGCTCATTCCAGAGAGGAGAGACTGAAACTTCTGAAGAGGTGAGTACCCAACAGAACTGAGGGAGCTGGTGTTTGCATCTTACAGTGGCCCCTGGACATTAGCCTCGGAGGTGATCATTGATGTTATAGATAATAGTAGCCCAGCAGCACCATTCTTTGGAGAATTGTGAATGTTCTTGCCATTCGAAAGAGGGAGGAAGAGAAAGAGGAGAAGCAGGAGGAGCGCAGGGGGAGAGGGAAAAGAGGAGGAGGAGAAGAGGGAGTAAAAAAATAAAAGGGGCACCTGGGTGGCGCAGTCGGTTCAGCGTCCGACTTCAGCCAGGTCACGATCTCGCGGTCCGTGAGTTCGAGCCCCGCGTCGGGCTCTGGGCTGATGGCTCAGAGCCTGGAGCCTGTTTCCGATTCTGAGTCTCCCTCTCTCTCTGCCCCTCCCCCGTTCATGCTCTGTCTCTCTCTGTCCCCAAAATAAATAAACGTTTAAAAAAAAAAAATAATAATAAAAGGCAGCCAGCAGGTGTGAGATCCCCTGTCTATGTGTGTATCCCCCCGGAACTTGGCCCAATGTGGGGTAGCTGATAGGCAATGTAGCAAAGCCCCTCGTAATCATCTGTAGGGTGTTTCTGTGCATAGCTGTCCCTCCCCAGAATTTAAATAATCAGTCTAATGGAACTGAGAGGCTAACGATAAACTGTATTTCTGAAATAATGAAGTTCTGGGTTTTAATGTTCTCATTGCAGCCATCATGATGCCAAATAGGTACCTTCAAAATTGTACAGACCGTTTATTTTTCAGTTCACGCTATACCGTTCAGGATATTTCCATGACATTGTTTTTACATGTGCTCGAATAAAAAAAAAAAATTGCTTCTTATTGGATTACCCAAAAAATAGAAAGGTTTTAGCATAATGTAGTGTAACAATTGTTTGACTTTTCTAGGGCACCGTTATGTTCTAGCTTCACGTTTTCTATGAACCTAAAGGACAGGGAAGGATGATGAACTGATTGTGCCGTTCCCTGTGGAAAAATGAGTTCTTTACAATGGGAGATGAAAAGCCCAATTAGGTCATTTTGTCCGATGTGGGAGAGAGCGCTCCTGGACGTTTGCGGACACTTTGTCTGGTTCCATTCAAAATGACTCAGCTAATGAGCTTTCCATGACCTGCTTTTGGAAAAGTGTCCACAAACCTACAGGGCCTCTTGATTAGGAAAAACTTCTCCTATTTCAATGAATTTTCTTGTGTTTCTGTGTCATTAACTGAAGTTCCTTTTCATTGTGTCATCATAGTTAGACCCTCAAAATATGACATTCTAAAAACTTTTCATTCTCTGACGTTGCCCTGTTATAACTTTTTAAGGATTTTCATGGACACCTCAGAACTCCTTTTGACGTTCGAATTGTTTCTCCTTTTCCAGAGGGCTTAGAGTTAGAGTCAGAATTTTAGGAGACTTTAGCTAAAGTTCAGGGCCCAGTTCTGCTACCCAAATTTGAACAAGACTTATGTAACTGTTGGTATATCCTGGTGACAAAGGATCTAGGCACCGAAGGTCCTGTGGTCAAAGCCTCATCTGCCTCTTATGAGCCGTATGACCTTGAGCAAGTCACATGACCTTTCTTTCCAAGCCTCAGTTTCCTCATCTGCAAAATAGAGATAATCGTAAGCAAAGGGTTGCCCATAAGTTGTTACTGGGATAAATATAGAAAGCATTTAGTACTGGGTCTGATGTTAGCTACCACTATTATTGGAAATATAAGTCTAGATCTTTAGAAGTCTTGTAGGTATTTAAAATAGTTGCAGTTTGCGTTTGGAGGCATCTTGGAGCTCGCCGAGTAAGCATCATGAGCAAAGCTCACCCTCCCGAGTTGAAAAAATTTATGGACAAGAAATTATCATTGAAATTAAATGGTGGCAGACATGTCCAAGGAATATTGCGGGGGTTCGATCCCTTTATGAATCTTGTGATAGATGAATGTGTGGAGATGGCAACTAGTGGGCAACAGAACAATATTGGAATGGTGGTAATTCGAGGAAATAGTATCATCATGTTAGAAGCCTTGGAACGAGTATAAACAATGGGTGTGTTCACCAGAAGAAACCAACTGCTTCCACGTGTCCCCTTCATAGCACCTGTTTTACTACAATATAAAAATCAGGTCATGCATTTTCATATTGAACTTTTTTGTTAAATAAACTTTTTTAATAGTCAAAAAAATAAAATAAAATAAAATAAAATAGTTGCAGTTTGATGTCCCACTTCGGCTCACGTCATAAGCTCACGGTTTGTGAGTTCAAGCCCCACATCAGGCTCTGTGCCGACAGCTCAGAGCCTGGAGCCTGCTTCAGATTCTGTGTTTCCCTCTCTCTCTGCCCCTCCTTCTTTCACACTCTGTCTCTCTCTCTCAAAAAACAAATAAACAGGGGCGCCTGGGTGGCTCAGTTGGTTGGGTGACCAACTTCAGCTCAGGTCATGATCTCGCAGTTTGTGAGTTCGAGCCCCGTGTTGGGCTCTGTACTGACAGCTCGGAGCCTGGAGCCTGCTCCGGATTCTGTGTCTCCTCCTCTCTCTGCCCCCCTCCTGCTCACATTCTGTGTCTCTCTGTCTCTCAATAATAAATAAACGTTAAAAAAAATTAAAAAAAAAACCCAAATAAACATTAAAATTTTTTTTTTTTTAAGTTGGCATTTGGGGCTTTGGCCATCTTACTTGCCCTTCCCCTCCTTCTAGTTCCTGTCCGTCTCTTGTGCAGAATGGTCTTGCTTCTGAAATAGTCATTACTCCGGGCTGGCCCGGAGCACTTGGTTAAGGTTGGGACTCCTAATGCTGGATCTTCTAACCAGCTGCAAAGAACATGCAACTTTCCCTGTATCATCTCAGCTTATCTCCTCCGTGGCTTCCGGATGAGCCACCTGCCTGAGTCACTGATGAGGTTGTCCCCTGCTCGGCAGGTCTGCACAGTCTACTCAAGATAATCCCTGTTGTCTCCAAGGACCGGAGGAACATGCCTCCCCATTGTCTCTGCAGGGAGCCTGTCAGCCCGTCCTCCCTTCTGATTTAGTGGCTCCCACGCCACCGTGGTTAGGATGGTTGTCCTCTCCTCTCCTCTCTGTTACCAACCATGCTGCCCGCTGACCTCAGTGCTGAGTGAATCCCACTGCCAAAGCTCCGTGCCAAGCAGCTCCCTCGTGTGCCTCTGCTTTAGGACGCCGGCTCCACTCCAAAGGGGATTGACTGGCATCCCAGGGCACTGAGTGGGCTCTCACCTCAACCAGACACTTGCCCTCATATCAGGAAAGACCCCTTCTTACCCAGTACAAGGTTGGGAAGAACAAGGACTCATCTTGACCTCAGCGGCTAAGTGTTCTTAGACCTGGAGGCCTGGGCCAACCTCAGAGTGTCAGCCACTGATCTTTAACGTGGGGTTCCTGGGTGCCTCCTGTCAAAGCCAGCCATGCTTGGGTGAGTCCGCATTTGCAGAAAGGTCACTGCTTCTCGGGCCACTGGGCCCACGGCTTTCACCTTACAAGGGAAAAGTTGCTCTCACCCTGTCACGTTCAGGTGCTTATATCAAGGGAGTTGCCCTCCATCTGCTGGGACAGATTTTTAGATTTTTCTGGTTGTGATGCAAATTGGACGGGCAAGAAATGCCTGGGTCCTGGTGTAGCCATTCGTCACGTCCGGTCAAGATCACCATGACTGCCAGGCCTTCCTGGGCCAGGCTACTGATCGCAATCACTGATTATGTTATCGGTGTTCCATTGGAGCTGCTCCTGACGCTATCACCAGAGTCAATGAAATCTTACACTGTCATTAATGGCATTGGGCTGTGTTAGGCTAAATTTGCCAGCATTTTCTGTGTCATATACCAGCTTGGTTTTGGTTCCATTATGATCTTATGGTCTTCCCCATTTCTCATGTTCATTCTTGCAAAAGGAATCATGGTGACACCTTGGTCATCTGACCTGGCCAATGTCCAATTCCTAGTGGAAATATATTAGGAGTACCCTTTTTGCTTTTGAAAAAGCAAACAAATGTCAGCTTTCTCATATTAATGTCTAAAGGGACCAAAATGCCTCTCTGAAGGAACAAAGCCCTCAAAATAGTCTCAAAAGTAGAAAGGACCTCTAAGGTATTTCTATTGTAGAGGCTCATCTGCCCATCTGTCACATGGAGGGCAGTCATCCTGACACAAATACCCGAGTGTGACAAGCGTCACAGAGTAAGAGTGGGTTTTCCCTTGAATGGTGAAGGCAGATCTTTCTTTTGGAAAAATAGACGTGTCCAAGAAGCTAGGAGGCTGCAGGAGGCACTCAAAGGAGTCCTGAGAAGATGGGAGACAAGAAGCCTTCTCCTCTCCGCACCCCCTTTAGTCAAGGCAGGTCAGCTCTTATCTAGTCTATATATGTATGTATCTGTGTGTATGTGTACATATGTATATATTTGTATGTATGTGTATATGTATATGTGCACGTGTGAATATGCATATATGTGTATGTCTGCATACAGTTTAAAGAAAGTTTGTCGGGCTCTGTGCTGACAGCTCAGGGCCTGGAGCCTGCTTGGGATTCTGTGTCTCCCTCTCTCTCTGCCCCTCCCCCACTCACACTCTGTCTCTCTCTCCTTCAAAAATAAATAAACGTTAAAAAAAAATTCAGAGTCGTTATGAAGCTTCAGAGAGAATGACGGTGGCCGCAGGGGGATGAGTTTTGGTACATACTACCTTCATTTGGAGACTTAAAATGATATTCTCACACTACATTTCAAATGTATGTGGATACTGTTGTAATTGGTAAATACAAATCTATTTACAAATTACTGACTCACGACAGGTTTCTGTCATGACTGTCCTCTTACATGTTTCCAATGAGTGAATCCTAGAGATACAACTATCACCGCGTAGAACGCACAAACGTATTTGTCGTTCAAGTGTGACCTTCAAGCTTGGAGAGATGGGCAACTCCTGCCTTCTCTTGGTTAACTCTCACACCTCTCAAATGAGCAGTAATAGCTGTCCCACTGAACAGTCCTTTGTCATTATTTTGTTCCGATATTCAAGTGGGATAACTCAGCATCAGCCATTCACTGGCTACACCAGAATAGCCTCGCCTGCTGGCCTACGAGGTGTCTATATTTGGTGAACAAATATTCCCTGGACTCTGCGTGAGGGCTCTTGACCAAGCCTCCCTTACATCTGACAGGCACTTAAACGGATCCAAAATAAAACAGACGCAGGTCATTTTTCCCCTCCTTGGTCCCGGTTGCCATCCTGGGCCTCCTGGGAGAAGTGGAAGGGCGTTCCCAGAAGCCCACGCCTCATGCAGAATTAGATCCGCTTCCTCCCCTCCCTTGGCCTTGGAGTCAGCTGGAATGTGGGCGGGAAGAGTTAATACACTCTCCCCCAAGGCTGCTTCGCTGATCGCAGAACCTCAGGCAAGTGGGCACTTGTCTAATTTCAGAAGTGAACCCATTTCCCTGGGCCGCTCTTGAGCATTTTTATAGATAGCAAATGGATCCTTACATGTGACTTTCACAGTGTCACAGTTAGGCTCTGAGACCACTGCTCGTTCTAAGTTTCCTTCTGTTTCCACGATACGATAAAGGGACTTCCTGACCGTCATTCTTAGCTGGTTCTTGGCTATCTCATGGATAATTCTCCTTGCTATGTGGTTGAGAGGACACAGATTCTCCGTTGAAGAGAAGTCCAAGTCTGTGAAACAGTGTGTGGGCAAGAAGAAAAAACCTTGAAGCACAGCTCACAGGGACACAAAGAAGAAACCGGTTTGCTCTGCTTGAGCGATGGGCACTGAGTGAGCTCTGCCCTGACTTTGGGGGTCCTGGACACCCCTCAGCAGGTTGCACCGCTGAGTGAGGGAGCTTGAGGACCGAGATGTTCCCGGGGGAGGCGGGGCCCCCGCCTCACTTTTGCTGGGAAAGTCGCTGTCATTTTCACGAGGCTGGAGACTTCTGGCCTTTCAAGACCCTCGGCCCCGGGTTCCAGTGAGCGGAAGGAACGAACGTGGCCAGGTGGGCCGTGGGGTCGCAGGGGGAGCCAGCTGAAGGTGGGTGGCAGCTGCTGCTGTCACCTTCAGCCTGCCCCTCCTTGTACTGTTTCCTTCACTTTGGGAGTTGATATCGTCACCTCTTTGCAAGTCCTCCTATCAAAATGATTCTTTTTAAAAAATATATTTATTTATTTATTTATTTTGAGAGAGAAAGAGCACAAGTGGGGAAGGGGCAGAGAGCGAGGGGAAGAGGATCCCAAGCAGTCTGTGCCCTGTCAGTGCGGAGTCTGATGCGGGGCTCAAACTCACGGATCTTGAGATCATGACCTGAGCCGAAATCAAGAATTGGACGCTTAACCAACTGAACCAGCCAGGAGCCCCGAGAGAGACAGAGAGAGAGAGAGAGAGAGAGAGAGAGATTGAAAGAGACAGAGAGAGAGAGATAGAGAGAGAGAATTTTAAGCAGGCTCCACACTCAGCACGGAAACCCCATGGGGCTAGAACTCATGAACCATGAGATCATGACCTGAACCTAAATCAAGAATCAGACGCTTAACCAACTGAGCCACTCAGGCGTCCCTCCTATCATAAAGATTCTTAAAACTGCTCTCACACATCATCTACACCTGATGCAAATATAAATGTGTTTCCAGCACTAGGCATTTAGGGCTTCGGGCATGGGAAAGGGTGTCCGGGTCGGGGACGGTTTTGGAGAGGGACAGTTTCAACATCTCAGAATCCTCAGAGAGCAAGGAGAGGCTTAGTTGTCTGGGCAGGTGACATGAGGACCCTGGGTTCATCCGCATGGGCCGGTGCCTGACCGAGACCTCCATAGGACTCACTCTTCCCCAGGATGGGCTCCAGCCTTGACTCAGGCTGGCTGTGGACCCCTTGACTTGTTCTGTTGGATTCACATGTCCAAGGTGGCCCTGGACCTACATACAGGAAAGGCACGCAGGGGGTCTGCGGCCTTGCCAGCTGAGAACAGCAAGACATAAACCCCCCGGAGGAGAGTGTCAGGCCCCATGGCCGTGAAAGCAGAGAGGCCCTGGTGGGGGGGGGGGGGGGCGGCGGGGGAATGGTTTTGCCATCTCCAGTTTCCTCTTCCACATTCCAACACCCTTGGCTCAGTTGGTCCTTTCCAGGGAAACCGAAGAATACATGGGGCTACTACCTACTCACTTCAAAAGGAAAACGTTTCTTTTATCTTCTGTGGTAAGATTAGGAGGCCAGGCACATTTACTTGTGTCTGAATACTTTAAACACACTCTTGGGAAAACATAAACAGGATTTATATGAAATGCTTTAATCCCCCCCAAAGAGCAGTGAACTCTTTTGAAAGGGCACCAGCCATTCTGGAGTTGGGTGGGATAATACTTACTCACGCCTGTTTCTCACCTATGACTTGGCAGTGGCCGAAGTTCAACTGCAAACATCTCCAGGATACCTCCTGGATGCAGGTGCCGGACTGGGGAAACAAAGATGAGCGGAAGGGGTCTGGGACTGTGTCGAGCTCAAGATCCCACATTTAAAGACAAAGCTCAGGGGCGCCTGGGTGGCGCAGTCGGTTAAGCGTCCGACTTCAGCCAGGTCGCGATCTCGCGGTCCGTGAGTTCGAGCCCCGCGTCGGGCTCTGGGCTGATGGCTCGGAGCCTGGAGCCTGTTTCCGATTCTGTGTCTCCCTCTCTCTCTGCCCCTCCCCCGTTCATGCTCTGTCTCTCTCTGTCCCAAAAATAAATAAACGTTGAAAAAAAATTAAAAAAAAATAAATAAAGACAAAGCTCAACTTTTAATTTTTTAAAAAAATATTTATTTGTTGTTGAGAGAGATGGTGAGAGCGGGGGAGGGACGGAGACAGAGGGGGCCTGAGGATCCACAAGCAGGTTCCGTGCTGACAGCCGCGAGCCAGACTCGGGGCTCAAACCCGTGAACCGTGAGATCATGACCTGAGCCCAAGTTGGACACCCAACTGACTGAGCCACCCAGGCGCCCTTGTATTTTTAAGTTTTAATTGGCCTGACTTTCTTATCTGGTGAGTCTAACTGATTCTCAGTAAGTTCCTCAGGAGGTTACTGCAAACCACATGTTCCTAACAATGGAAGTGTGGATGGAGTTTTGGCAAGTTGAATCACTGATCCGTATGAGCGCTGGGATGTCGTCTCTGTCTTGGCGAAAGGTCTTCCTGTGTAAAGAAAGGAGCCCTTCCCGTATCGGTCCGGAAAATCAGGACTTTCTCAGCCTCACAGAACTTACTGGGAGAGTAGATTTCAAGGTTGCGTCCCGCAATGGCCTTGTGTTATGGAGGAGGAAACTGGGGCCCAGATAGGTTCAAGTCCTACCCGATGTCACACAGCCAGGCTGTGTTTAAAACCGAGCGTGTTTGCACACTTAGACCCAACAGTGTGCACTGTGACTGCACATTGGACTTTCCACACCATTTCAAGGGCCTAACTAAGGCCAGCATTTACAAACTTTGTAAATGTAGGAGAAAAGATACACGCACTTTCACAGATGCACATACACTCGCTCACATGTGCACGCACACTTTTGTTTTTTTAAATTTATTTTTTTTCAACGTTTTTTATTTATTTTTGGGACAGAGAGAGACAGAGCATGAACGGGGGAGGGGCAGAGAGACAGGGAGACACAGAATGGGAAACAGGCTCCAGGCTCTGAGCCATCAGCCCAGAGCCCGACGCGGGGCTCGAACTCACGGACCGCGAGATCGAGACCTGGCTGAAGTCGGACGCTTAACTGACTGCGCCACCCAGGCGCCCCTGTTTTTACAGAAGAAAGGACACTTGGGAAAAGGAGTGCTCCCTCCAACGTTTACATCCTAAGAAGAGAGGGCAAGTACTCCATTGACTTCAAGTATCTGAAGTACTAATTTTGCTTTCTTAAAATTACACAAATTCAGGGGCGCCTGGGTGGCTCAGTCGGTTAAGCGTCCGACTTCGGCTCAGGTCATGATCTCGCGGTCCGTGAGTTCGAGCCCCGCGTCGGGCTCTGGGCTGACAGCTCAGAGCCTGGAGCCTGTTTCAGATTCTGTGTCTCCCTCTCTCTCTGCCCCTCCCCCGTTCATGCTCTGTCTCTCTCTGTCCCAAAAATAAATAAACGTTAAAAAAATTTTTTTTTTACTTACGCAAGTTCTTAAAATAAAGTGGGGATCAGTGTGAAAGTCAGGGGGGACAGGAGAGGAAACGGCCTAACTATCTCTTTTCCTCCTTATGAATTAATGTCTCTGTTGTCTGGGTTCTATTATGTCTTTGGAAATAATAACTGGAGGTTTATTTTCGTTTTATTTATTTATCAGTTTATTTGTTGGCTGTGCCGTCTGGCTGCCCGTGGCCCGCGTTCACAGTGGGGCCCCGGGACTGGGCCTGTCCGGAAGAACTTCGGGGAGAGTGTTGTTTGCTTTCTGCATCTGAATGAACATCTGCCAGAAACTCACAGCCCAGCATCCTCTATTTGTTTTTAGAGTGCGGTCACTATTTTTTCGGACAATGCACCTAAGCCTGAGAGATTTGGGCCCCCTTGTGGGTGGAAAATGATCCAGGGCACCCCCAAGTAGCATTTTCTTCTTCTGCTCATGGAGCTAGCTGTTCCTGAGGGCCCAGTGGTGGCTGGCAGGAAGTTAGTGCCACCCTGGCTCCCAGTGACGGAAAGGAAGTCGGAGGACTCTACCTCCCAGAGACGCGGTTCCTTTGGCCGTGTCCCCTGGGTTAACACGTACATCACAACATGGTGAGTAATGCGAGCGGGCAGGCCTCGGAAAGGCTGACGGTAGGGTGCTAGTGTGGCTGAGCCCCTCCAAGTGGGAAGGGCTTATCTGCCTTAGTCCTGGCCTCTGTGTCACTTCAAATGGGACTTAAAAGCAATTCTCTAAGTGGATTAGGTCTAGAGATTAAGTTGAGTATCCTGTGTTGAAAGGCCTGGATTTCACTCTCTCCGGAGACCAGTCTTTCCAATACTTGGGCAGCAGCTGCTGGGCGGGCGACCCCACTGATGAGAGACAGGGAGAGGGGAGTAAGACACCATCTTTTCACCCTGGCTTGTCCACTCACCTCCCTTTCTTCCAGACCTGCACCAGGGCACCATGCATGACACCTCCCAGGGGCTTCGAGCCCCACCCCCACCTTTAAGGGTGGGGATGTCTCCTAGACGGTCACTGGGAAGACTGGTTGTCATGAAGGTGTCAGAAGGCTCTTCTTCAGGAAATGTTCAGGGCTCCCAGAGTCACTTGGTAAAAAGGCTGGAGGGATTCGTTGGACATCAGAAGTCATAACCAAATGTGGAGTTGTACAAGAACCTGAGATTCACAGGCTGCTGCTGGTCACTCCGGCAGTGATGAGCAAGAGGAGGGAAGAGTAGCAGCGAGAGGGATCTAGGGGTGAGGCTTCCTAGGCTTCCTCAGGGTCTCTCTGTCCTGACAAAGCTCAGAAGAGGAAGGAAGGGGGACTCGTCTCTGCCCGGGAGTTGGGCACATCGTCACCCTCAGATGCCGAGGGGATAGATGTTTTTCACCAAGATGGAAGTTGTTTGCTAGACATCCTGATGTAGAAGGGGCCTTTGTTAATTGTATATTGTTTTCAAATTTTCTACTGGAAGGGCAAGGAATTGGAAAGCGTGCAAACATTCAAGTACCCACTGTGATTTAGTCGTATAGGGATTTTCCATGAAGTTCATTCGCACGCCCTACGGCAGCACTTGAGCTAAAGAAAGTTGATTCCACGGTGCAGATAGCAGTTGAGAGAACCTTGGGAAACTGCTTAGGATCAAGTCCCTAAGAGGTGACAGGGCAAGGAATCGAACCCAGGACGTTCAGGTTATCCAGGACTGACTGACGTTATGATGCCCACGCTGTGCGCTTATCAGACGGAGGATGTGGATTTTCCACATCGGTTGTGGAATCCACGTTTGGCTCAGGGGACAGACCGGCACCCTCCCCCATACTTGCCTTTGCACATGGTGGCCAGCTGTGGCTCCCGCCCGGGGTAGAGATGGAACAGAGCCAAGACTGAACATCAAAGGCTAGCAGGGAAGTGCGCCTGCTTCTTCCTGGCTCTGGCCTCAATTGCATGCTTTCTGGGCCGTATGAAATTAACCATGGCAAAAGGATTGGGGGAATCCTGTTGTGGAGGACAAACACTGTTTTCCCAGCTTTGTCCAATCCAATTACAACTGTCGATTGGTAGGCAGGTAGTGGATGGTGAAAAAAGCTCCAGAGGTTTCTTTATAAGGAAGCGCTTATGACTTTCCCTGGGAAGTGAAAGAATCCTTGACCACACAGTTGAAACTGCTTAAAATAAAAAAGCAGAGATCAAAGCAGTGTAAATTTTTAGTCACTTAGCAGTGCCATGGAAGGAGGTGATCTTACCAGTTTTTCAAGGAATTGGAACAACATAAAATATCCTTCACAAAATTCTGTGTAACGTAATAATTCCGAAACAGAGATCTACTAAGCCCTCATACTGTGCTTTGCGTAAAGTTGCACAAGACCCCAGAGAGCTTCTAGCCCAGTGGGAAGACACACATTTGAACACTCAGGGTCCCAAACAATTAGGACCATAGCTGAAGTGAGCACAAAATGCTTTAGAAACAGGGAGAAGAACATGGATGGCTTTATTTGGGGGAGTGAAGAAGACCTTGGAGTCTTCCCAAGATTCAAGTATTTTAGCTGAAGGCCGAAGCCTGCCTGAGCAAAGGGAGAAAGGCATTTAGAGCTGAGAGAGCCACGTGCACAAACATGCGAACACGACAAGGGGGCTGATGTGCTTGGGACCTGGCTTTTGGACCGTGATTCGTAACATACATAAATGATCATTGTTGTCTACTGCAAGTGGAGAGTGTTGAATTTCAGTTTATTAGGCAATAAAACAAATTTTACTATATGGTATCGGGATGCACAGGCTTTGGGTTTAAGAAGACTGGGTTAGAATCTTGGTTCTGCCACACTATTTGTTCATTCATTCACTCATTCATTCATTCATTCATTCAAATACATCATCAGGCAATATGCTTGGTTCTGGACATAAAAAAGTGTGCGGGGACATAGTAGCTGCTCTTTAAAGATCTGACAAGTGTAGAGGTAAAGTGACATGTAGAAGGATACAGAATGGGTGCTTTTCTCAAGTCCCTGTGAGGGCAGGGGTTGGAATCAATGATAAGGGTGGGGGGAGTCTTCTTGGAGGAAATGACCTTTGATCTGAATTTTATCTTATTTTATTGTTATTTTTTTAATATATGAAATTTATTGTCAAATTGGTTTCCATACAACACCCAGTGCTCATCCCAAAAGATGCCCTCTTCAATAGGATCTGAATTTTAAATCTGAATGAAAGTTAGGAGGTCACAGAAAGGTGGGACAAAGGGAGAGGAGAGAGCATTCTGGGCAGAAAGGAAAGGGATAAGGAATCCTTGTGTGTGGGAGGATCTAGAAGCCTGTGTTCCTGGAGTGTGAAATGTGAACAGGGGTGGGTAACAAGGCAGGGTCGATGACATCTTCAGGGCCAGGTGATGGTGGGATCTGTAGAGCGTGAACTCGGTGTTTCACTCGGGTTGAGTATTAGGATCACCATGGGGTGCTTTAAAAAGGTAAAATGCTCAGCCCCGGTACAAAAGGTCTATTTAATTGGACTGGGTCTGGCTGTGTTGCTGTTTGTTTGTTTTTCAAACTGGGTGACTGACGTGCACTTAGGGCTGAGACCTGCTCCTGTGGGGGTCGGGAAGCTTTTGAAGAGACTCAGTAAAGACATGGGCTAGTCAACTGTGTAACAGAGAAGGGTCTTTCTGATTAAAGTCTGGAGGAACTAGCAACATAAGCAACAGGGAAAACATTTTGGAAGTGAACATCCATATTGGGGATGATGAGGGCTCGGATGGGGCAGCGGTTATAGGAATAAAGACAGATGGGAGGAGGTGATTCTGAGAAGCATTCAGGAGGTAAAATCAGCAGGGGTCAATTGATGATATCGAGGTAGGGATGTGGAAGGGCATAACGATGGATCCCACACTCACTGCTGGCTATCCGGTAGGATGGCCACTTCACACAGAAGACACCCAGTTAGATTTGCATTTCAGATAAGCAACGAAGTTTTTTAGAGTAAGTATACCCTGTGCAAGATTTGAAACAATATACATATATATATATATATATATATATATATATATATATCCCCCAGTCCCACCCCCCAAATCTGATAATCTTAGTCCCCGGGCTAAGGTAGAGACATCAATTAAACAGAGAATGTTTGGGAATTGGGCAAACTCTGAAGTTGTGTTGACAATGAATCCAGATCTGGACTTGGGAACTTTGCAGTGTGCAGGTAGAAATCTCTAGTTGGCAGTTGGATATATAGGTCTGAAGTCTGCAGAGCTATCCAGGCTGAAATCATCAGTGTAATTTTTTAAATGTTTATGTATTTTTTTGAAGGAGACAGAGAGAGAGAGAGAGAGAGAGAGAGTGCATGAGCGGGGGAGTGGCAGAGAGAGTGGGAGACAGAGGGTCCGAAGTGGGCTCCGTGCTGACACTAGCATGCCCGATGTGGGGCTGAAGTCATGAGTGAGATTATGACCGGAGCTGAAGTCAGACGCTCAACCGATTGAGCCACCCAGGTATCCCACCATCAGTGTATTTATGTAGAAGTCAAAAGCATGCAATGGGGATGAGTTTTCTTGGGCACACCAGATGGAGGGGGAGAAGTGGCAGCCCACGATGGAACCCTGCTTTCTAGGTCACTTTGAGCAAGTCACGTAACTTCTCTGAACTTCAACTCCCCCCAGAGAATAATAAAGC